>NC_069504.1:873011905-873355655 GCF_027579735.1 Bombina bombina
CTAAAAAACATCCTAAAAACAGCACAGTAAGTAGATCTAACAGATTGGTCTTTTCTATGGAGTATAGTGATCTGAGTAGTGATGTTTTTAGAATAGTAAGAAAATATTGGCACTTACTGTCTAAATATAATCCAGAAGTAGAATCTTTCAAACTACCCCCCATGCCCTCATACAGAAGGGTTAAAAACCTTAGGGATAATATTGTTTGTGCCGATATAGGTACCATCAAACCATCTAATGTTAACTACCTAACTACACCAAATAAGGGATGTTATCCCTGTCTGCACTGCGCCCAATGTAACTCTATAATTAAAGGTAAATACCTGGCACAAAATGATAAAAGGAAACAATACACTATAAATGGATTATATACATGCCAGACCAATTATGTAATCTATTTACTTAAATGCCCATGTGGGCTTTGTTATATTGGCGAGACCACCCAGGCTGCCAGGGATAGGTTCAGCCAACATAAGGCCTCTATTAAATCTAAAGATTTGTCATTACCAGTTTCTGCACATTTTACACAAATGGGACACACAGTTAGCCAACTCCGCTTTCAAATTATAGACCATATTCCCATACATAGAAGAGAGGGCAATAGGGAATTAAAGTTAAAACAAAAAGAAGTATGGTGGATTAAACGTTTGAATACTTTACACCCTTATGGTCTGAATAGGGACTATGATTTGTATTTGTTTTTATAAGATATTCTTTTGTTTTAAAATGTTATGTGTTTTGGGGCCACCAGGGGGCACTTAAGTAAAGCAAATTGCAATACCTGGACAGGTATGAGTTAAACCAATTAGTTCACAGCACTAAACCCTGATTGGCTCTGATACCCTTTTTAAATGTTTGTTCAGTTGTATTTTAACTATGCATGAATAAGGACCATGTAGGTCCGAAACGTCGCTTTTTTATGGTTGTTGTACCTCAATAAAAGAATTTTTCACCTCTAAGAAGTAAGACTGTGCTGTGGTGCTGTTACACTTTGCATATATGGACTATATATATATATATATATATATATATATATATATATATATATATATATATATATATATATATATATATATATAATTTTAATTTCAGCAGCGGACAGTATGGCATTTTATTATATGACTATGTATGTTAGCAAAAACAATGAGTGTTGAAATTTGCTCCCAAATTGAACCATGAATGCACGCATGTCTGTGGCCGCATGAAAGCACTAGATCAATTTCCTTGTCAAGATTTGCTACCTGGTATGTGCGCATGCTGCTCATAACATAATCGCATTCCACACCTTCCTTTTAAAATATCTGGAGTGCGATTATGTAATGCTGAGCATGAGCATGTTGAGGTAGCAAATCTTGACAAGATAGCACTTTTTGATAGAACACCGGTGTTCTAACGAACAAAAGCTACCTTGTTGAGATTAGCTACCTCAGCGTGTGCATGTTTAGAATTACATAATTCCACAATTTATTTAAAAGAATCTTTGAAATGCAATTATGTAATTATAAGCATGCACACAGGTCCGGATAGCTAATCTCGACAGAGATGAAAATGAGTCACCCGATTAATTCTTAAAGCGGTTATCACCATGTGCGCATTAGTACTTTAAACTGTCAGTAGTTAATTCGACAGTGTGTTTTCTAATTCTGTTACCCAGGGCTGTTCAGTGCTCATTTGCGCAAATGGTCCATTGACCTTAATACTTTTGCTTGCACAGTACATTTGCACTTAGCACAGAATATTTGACAGCGCTATGTGCGAATGTACTGTGCAAACAAAAGTTTTATCGTCAATTAACCCTTTGTGCAAATGAGCACTGAACAGCCCTGGGTAACAGAATTTGAAAACACACTTTTAGAATTAGCTACAGGCAGTTTAAAGTACTCATGCACACATAGTGATCACCGCTTTAAGATTTAATAGGGTGACTCATTTTCATCTCTGTTGAGATTAGCTATCCGGACCTTTGTGCATGCTTATAATTACGTAATTGCATCCCAAAGATTCATTTGAATCATCTGTGGAATGCAATTACGTAATTCTGAGAATGCGCACGTCGAGGTAGCTAATCTCGTCAAGGTAGCTTTTTTTTCAATAAAACACCAGTAGCATTTCCATTCATTCTTGGTCCTCTTCCGTCAGGGAATTCCTGCATAAAGAGGCAAAGAGAGAGGGACCTGTCAACTTCCAGTATTGGGTGGGGGTGGCAACACAGTATGAAAAACCATGATCCCTTGTACTAGACAATTTTTTAAAGTGGCATTATATGCATATAAGGACCAGCAGAGACAGTTAATATATGCATCATTGGCTAACTATCCTTTATATGTAAGAGGAAAAAATAGGAAAAAGTTAGTTCTGAAATTGACATTTATATGATATCAAATCAGTGAACATATTTGATTTTACTATTTCATGTAACAGTTTGGAGTCAACAATGAGCAAAAAGCAGGTGACAAAAAATGCAGAAGACAAAAGGTTGTTAAGTAGCTGAAGGTTTAACCTGAGGGTATAACAGACATACAATCTTGAATAAGGGATGGGGGAAGCTGTCAGGTCACAGCAGGGGAAGCAATTTGTGTGTTTGGTGTCACTCATCTTAGCAACCAGCAGAGGCTGAGATTGGTGCAAGCAGACACCTTTCTTGTAAGAGTTTGACAGCAAGTTCCTTTAAAGGGACAGTCTAGTATAAATTAAACTTTCATTATTCAGATAGGACTTTTAATTTTAATCAACTTTCCAATTTACTTTTATCATCAAATTTGCTTTTTTTCTCTTGGTATTCTTAGTTTAAACTAAACATAGGTAGGCTCATATGCTAACTTCTAAGCATTTGAGGGCTGCCTCTTATCACATGCTTTTTAAATCTCTTTTCAACTCAAAGAGACAGAAAGTACACGTGGGCCATATAGATAACACTGTGTTCAGGCACAGAGGGTTATTTAAGATCTAGCACAAAACAATGATACATTTAAGACAATAGATAATAAACAGTCACAGTCATGTGATCAGGGGGCTGGAAGAAGGTTCCTAGATACAAGGTAATCACAAAGGTAAAAAGTATATTAATATAACTGTGTTGGTTATGCAAAACTGGGGAATGGGTAATAAAGGGATTATATATCTTTTAAAACAATAACAATTCTATGGTAGACTGTCCCTTTAACTATTTCACACAAGACTATAGGTAAAGGATAATACATTGCATTGCAGTCTTCCCTTGCAGCTAAATCATGCTTAATGTGTGTAGATTGATATGGCTGGTCCATTTTAAAACTGCTTTGAATCTTAAAGGGCCACTGTAAGTAAATATTTTCTATGCCTGTTATTAACTAACTACCCCAAATACGCTTTTTATCAATAGCATTTCATTAGCATATCTCTACCGTATATCAGAAATCTTGTCTGCAAATTTAATTGTTTTCCAAACCCACTCCGTGGGTATCCTTTGCTCTGTACCAATCCGTTTACAATACCTAGGTTTCAAAATGGCGCTTTAATCACAAAGTTATTGGTTTAAGTATTTTGAACACTCAGTGCTGAAAATAGTGGGCAGGATAACGTGACATCATCGGCGAATAAAAAATATAACTTTTAGAACGTTATGAAACTTCGTTTTGGAGAAAAAATAGGTCAGTAGGTTTTAATTAATGTTTATTAACTTTAATATGTTAGTTGTTTAGCTTAAAAATTATAACAGAAAGTAATCCTTTAAGGGAAATATAGCTCAATGATTTCTTATTCCAGTATTATACTGGACAGGATAATGTGTTCTTATTTAATTAAATTAGTCTGCCTCTCATAAATGTGCAGAAATGATTTCAATATTCAAGTTAAAAAGACCTTAATACACAATTAATTTGTATTACCTGTAGCTCTAATTATTCAGCTTTTTTACCTGTGGCTATGTGAGAAAAGTTCAGCCCTTTCAGTTCTTCTATAGCTATTCTGCTAATGGCTTGTATATGAGATAGAATACAACATATAGTGCCACTTACAGTTAAAGTGCCATAAAACATATTGAGATCTGTGCATATCCTCAAAGGGCTAATTAAGTAAAAATAGTTTGCATAAATAAATTGTTTACAAATTGCTGGCAAGTATTTTAAAATCATTTTCAAAAATTAGCAAAATTGCTTACAAAGCCATGCTGTCTGGAGAAGCCTGATCCACCCCTCCATATCAGTGTTTGGCATCGGAAACACAGGCATTGTATTTCAACTGAGTTCACAGCAGCTTATTTGCTACTAGGCATCCTCCAGCAGATAAGGAGTGTTACAGCCTTGCATTCTACCATATCGATGGTGGATAAAGATGCAGCCATAAAAGAAATTGTGTGGGAGGAGTTAGAGCTGTACAATTCAGACACTTAAAAGAAAGGTTAAATTGTGAGGCACTGCAGTATACATTTTCAGGTAAAGTAATTAAAGTACTGTACATATTATTATATTTTGTTTCTATGCCAACTTGTTTTATGTCCCTTTAAGAAAGGACCCCATCCACCCTCTTCTCCTCACTGATGTGTTATTTAATTAGTTGCCTAACATAGGGAAAGTTTTTATATTTATTTGATTTTATACAAACAGGATTGCCCTAAAAGCAAAAGATCAGGGATATATTTATTTTACATTGGGTAACCAACCAACAACAGAATGATGCTCTGGCAAAAAAAGAGAATTAAGGAAATAGATCACATTACCTGAAAAGAAAGCAATAGATACTACTGCCATTCTGTAAAGCAGTTGAAATATATAACTGATTTATGGAGAAAGTCCAGCACTCGCTTACAAGCTCTCAGCTAAGATTAAAAGCAAAACTGGAAGAGTTAGTTACCGCATCTGGCCAAATAGGACAAACCCAGGTACCACGTCAAGGTCTCTTCCAAAATCTGGGTACCTAATACAGCCATACAAATTCCAGCTTTCAATCAAACAAACTGGGATCAAGTCAGGGTTCACAGACTTATGTATTATAACCCTAGACATATACAAAACACGGAAGGTGACTACACTCTCAGACTGGACTGGGTACATATCCTTTGACCCTGCAACATGCTTAGCCCTGGGTGCTAATAGCACTCTCAGGAAGCTGTGCTGTCTCCAGATTTACAGGCTATTAACCCCAGACAAGTCTGCGTGCAAGACCCATAGGGAAAATTACAAAATAAATTAATACAACACACAGAGAAAGTCCAGCACTTGCTTACAAGCTCTCAGCTAAGATTAAAAGCAAAACTGGACGAGTTAGTTACCACATCTGGCCAAATGGGACAAGCCCAGGTACCAGGTCAAGGTCTCTTCCAAAACCTGGGTCCCTAATACAGCCACACAATGCAAGCTCTCAATCCAACAAACTGGGAACAAGTCAGGGTTCACAGACTTATGTAATCACCCTAGAAGAGAAAAGAGGTAAGCTTATTAACAAAACGGCTGCTTTGTAAACTTTGATGAATGAAAGTGCCCCTGTTTTTAATAGTATTTTTAAAAACTGGGCTTTCATTCATCAAAGTTTACCTTCACTTTAACAAACATTGATATCAAGTTGCAAATTAAAGTGATGGTAAATGTATAGCACTTTAAAAGTAAAATTTTATTCCTACAGTAGTTACAAACAAAATCGCTAACTTTTTTGTTTTTCTATCTCAAAGCTTTATGACTAAATTACGAATTGACTTACTGAGCGTTATAGCTCCTTGCTCCACCCCCGGCATTACTTCCTGATGTATTCCTTAGCCAACGTAGATAGGGGAACCACCCACTCATTATGTCATTATATTGGCATCTCGTCTTCAACGTTTATTATGCGCATGCGTGTAATTAGTTTCGCAATACATAATATACAACAACAAAAAAGCACATTGCGCACGAGTACATGTTGCCAGACTGTCATTCAGCGATCCAACATGTAGGGCGTGTTTGATTATTTTCTGAGTCTCCAACTGGCCTGGATTTCTATTGGATTGATAAAAAAGTGACATTAGAAATTCAATGGCGGCGGTTACACAGGCGGAGGATCGTAGGTGAATTTTATTTTTAGAATTGTAAAATATTTACATACAAAGGTCAGAAAGCGGCATGTTCATGAATGAAAGTCACTTTATTTTTTAACTTTACATACTATCGCATGTTTCACTGGGTCTTAGTTTACCATCACTTTAAACTGCGTGTTTATAATAGACGGGATAATTTGATTTGCATGTAACCAAGAAAAATATCAGAGAAGCAGGGTATATTGCTGCTAATTCTTAAATGCAGTTGAAGTATATGCAAACTGAATGGATTTTATATTACAATGCCCATTATTACTGAACATTTATAAAAGGCAGAATAATTAGACAGTGAAGTCAAAATTAAACTTAAATTCATTGGATAGAGAATAACATTTTAAACAACTTTCCAATTTACTTCTATGATCAATTTTGCTTAAAGGGCCACTAAACCCAAAATCTTTCTTTCATGATTCAGATAGAGAATAGAAATTTAAACAACATTACAATTTACTTCCATTATTTATTTTGCTTCATTTTTAAAATATCCTTAGTTTAAGAAAAAGCAATGCACATGGTGAGCCAATCACACGAGGCTTCTATGTGCAGCAACCAATCAGCAGCTAGTGAGCATATCTAGATATGCTTTTCATCAAAGAATACCAAGAGAATAAAACAAATTAGATAATATAAGTAAATTAGAAAGATGTTTAAAATTTCATTCTCTTTCTAAATCATAAAAGAAAAAATGTGGGTGGCATGTCCCTTTAATTTTTCTTTGCTTCCTTTGTTAAAGTACATTCCTAGATGAGCTCAGTGCATTTGTCTTTAACCATCTGGCAGCAGTGCTTGCAACATTGTCTATAGCAATATTATACAGTCATAAACTCTGTTGACATAGACTACTATAGACACATGCATGCTCCTAAGCTCCTATCAGCATATCTAGGTTTAGACTTAAACAAAGGATACTAAGAAAACAAAGCAAATTTAATTTAATAATAGAAGTAAATCAGAAAGTTGTTTAAAACCGCATGCTCTGTCTGAATCATGAAAGTTTCATTTTGACTTTACTGTCCCTTCTCAAAGTATATTGCTACTAATGTATGTAACATAACTGTGCTGAATATAAAGTCTGTTTAACTTATAGGCAGAAAGGCAGAATAAATTGATGTATGAAATCAAACTGCCTATAAGTTTAACATGCAGAATTTATCTAAATAATATCTCAAATTTGTATATATAAAAAGGGTAGAATCTAGCATACGATTAAATAAGAGCACACCTATTGTTAGACACATTGATTTTAAAGGGATACAAAACCCACATTTTTTCTGCCATGATTCAGATAGCGCATGCACTTTTAAGCAACTTTCTAATTTACTCCTATTATGAATTTTCTTTGTTCTCTTGGTATCTTAATTTGAAAAGCAGGAATGTAAGCTTAGGAGCCAGCACATTTTTCATTCAGAACATGGGTAGCTCTTAATGTAGCCACCAATCAGCAAGCGCTACCCAGGTGCTGAACCGAAAAATATGCCGGCTCCTATTCCTACATTCCTGCTTTTTAAAATTTTCGGCTAAATTACAAGTTTTGCAGTACGGCTATACCGCTGAAAAATTGGCTAGCTATACCGCTAGCTTATTTAGCTTATACCGCAGTGATCCATTCCACGATCAAAGACCAGTAGTTATGGATTTTGTGAAACAAAAATGTTTCACAAAACTCATAACAAAAATGTTACAAAGTACACTAACACCCATAAACTACCTATTAACCCCTAAACCACCATCCCCGCATTGCAAATACTTTATTAAACCTATTAACCCCTAATTCACCGCCCACCCACATTGCCAACACTAACTTAAAGTATTAACCCCTAAACCGCCGACCCCCCATCGCCAACACTACATAAACCTATTAACTCCTAAACCGCCGGCTCCCCACTTTTTCAAATACGATAATAAACCTTTTAATCTCTAAACCGCCGGCCCCCAACATTGCGATACACTAAATTAAACTATTAACCACTAAACCTAGCACCCCCTAACTTTAAATTAAAGTTACAATATAACTATCTTAAAATAAATAAAAACTTATCTGTGAAATAAAAAAAAATTAAGCTTAAACTATAAATAAACCTAACATAACTATTTTTAAAAAATAAAATAAATGAAAAATAAAAAAAACTAAGTTACAAAATTAAAAAATCCTAACACTACGAAAAAAAACAAACAAAAAAACACTAAAATTACGAAAAATAAAAAAAATCTAAGATTACAAAAAATAATAAACGAAATTATAAATATAAAAATAAATAAATAAATAATATAAACAAAATAATAAACATTAAACCTAATCTTATAACCCTATAAAAACAAAAAAAGCCACTCCAAAATAAAAACACCCCCTAATCTAACAATAAACTACCAATATCCCTTAAAAGGGCATTTTGTAGGGCATTGCCCTGAAGCAATCAGCTTTTACCTAAAAAAACTTACAAAGTACCCCCTAACAGTAAACCCCCCCACACAACCAACCCCCCAAAATAAAAAAACCTAACTATAAAAAACCTAAGCTACACATTGCCCCTAAAGGGGCATTTGCATGGGCATTGCCCTTAAAAGGGCAATCAGCTCTTTTGCTACCCATTAAAATAAAAAATCCCTAATCTAAAAAAAAAAACACCCAGAAAAATACAAAAAAACCCCTAAGTCTAACCCCGAAAAAGGTACTCACAGTTCCTGAAATCCGTCGATGAAGGTATTCATCCATGCGGCTCCATCTTCATCCATCGTGGGACCATCTGCTATCTTCTTCCCAGAGGAGCGGAGCAGTCTTCCCCAATACACGGATCCAGAGCGGTGGTCCTCAGTGGCGGGGTTCCTCAGCGGCGTAAAGGCTCCTCTTCATGCGATCCCCGCCGCACACTGAAGATTGAATGCAAGGTACCCCTTTTTTATTTGGGGTACCTTGCATTCCTATTGGTTGAAATTTTCAAATCAGCCAATAGGATGAGAGCTGCTTAAATCCTATTGGCTGATTTGAAGAGGATTCTCCACGCTGAATGTCGGTGTCGACACCAGTCCTGCTCAGCTCAGAGCCGCCACAGCTCCGTGCCACCGGGATAAATATAGAAGATGCCCCCACGATGGATGAAGATGTCGCCGCCTGGATGAAGATGGATGTCCGGACTTCAGGAACTGTGAGTACATTTTTAGGGGTTAGTGTTGGGGTTTTATTTACATTTTTTGTGGTGTTTTTTTTTTTTAGATTAGGGCTTTTTTATTTTTTTATGGGCAGCAAAAGAGCTGATTGCCCTTTTAAGGGCAATGCCCATACAAACGCCCTTTTAGGGACAATGGGTAGCTTAGGTTTTTTTAAGAATTAGGTTTTTTTATTTTGGGGGGTTGGTTGGGTGGGGGGTTTTACTGTTAGGGGGTACTTTGTAATTTTTTTATGTAAAAGAGCTGATTGCTTCAGGTCAATGACCTACAAAAGGCCCTTTTAAGTTTATTGTTAGATTACAGGGTGTTTTTATTTTGGGGTGGCTTTTTTGTTTTTATAGGGGTATTAGAATAGGCTTAATTTTTATTATTTTGGATAATTTCATTTATTATTTTTTGTAATCTTAGATTTTTTTTATTTTTCATAATTTTAGTGGGGTTTTTTTGTAATGTTAGTTTTTTTTATTATTCGTCATTTTAGTGTTTGATTTTTTTTGTAATGTTAGGTTTTTTTATTGTTTCGTAGTATTAGGATACGTTTTTATTTATTTTAAGATAGTTATCTTGTAACTTTAGTTTAAAGTTATGGGGCTGTTAGGTTTAGGGGTTAATAGTTTAATTTAGTATGTCGCGATGTGGGGGGCTGGCGGTTTAGGGGTTAATAAGTTTAGTTTAGTAGTTGCGATGTGGGGGGTCGGCGGTTTAGGGGTTAATAGGTTTATTTAGGCGTTAGCGATGCAGGGCGGCAGTTTAGGGGTGAATCACTTTAATAAGTGTCGGCGATGACGGGGCGGCGGATTAGGGGTTAATATCTTTATTTAGTGCTGGCAATGTCGGGGGGCAGCGGATTAAGGGTATTTAGGCTAGGTGTTTATGTTAGGGTGTTATAGTGATCGCCATTCAGCAACCGCAGGTGTTAGTTTTTTCTAACACTTTCTCTCCATTGATGTCTATGGGGGAAAACATGCACGAGCACGTCAAGTCAGGCCTTGGCTTTTGTGCGATATGGAGCTTAACGCACCATAACGCACAGCACAAGGTTTTTTTGTAACTTGTAATGGCAGCGCTATGGAAAATGCGCTACCGCTAAACATTTTCCGTTATTTACGCACTGGGTTTAGCACATAACTTGTAATTTAGGTGCTAGATAGGAAGAGAATGAATAAAATTGTATAATAGGAGTAAATAAGAAAGTTGCTTAAAATTTCATGTTCTATCTGAATCATGAAAGAAAACATTTGAGTTTTGTTTCCCTTTAAGCTTAAAGGGACAGTCAAGTCCAAATAAAAATTCAATATGATTTAAATAGGGCATACAATTTTAAACAACTTCCCAATTTACTTTTATCACCAATTTTGCTTTGTTCTTTTGGTATTCTTAGTTGAAAGCTAAACCTAGGAGGTTCATATGCTAATTTCTTAGACCTTGAAGACTGCCTGTAATCTGAATACATTTTGACCACTAGAGGGCATTAGTTCACGTTTCATATAGATAACATTGAGCTCATGCACGTAAAGTGACCTAGGAGTGAGCACTGATTGGCTAAACTGCAAGTCTGTCAAAAGAACTGAAATAAGGAGGCAGTCTGCAGAGGCTTAGATACAAGATAATTACAGAGGTAAAACATGTATTATTATAACTGGGTTGGATATGCAAAACTGGGGAATGGGTAATAAAGGGATTATCTTTCTTTTTAAACAACAAACATTCTGGTGTTGACTGTCCCTTTAAAAAGATTTGGTTAAACCTTTCTGTGACAAACTTGTGACAATTGTAGGGTTGGTTAACAGTGTATGTCACAGTTCACATAGAAACAGACCCTTAAAGGAAGATATCAGATTGCACAGCACAGCATCATCTTTTTAAGTTAAATATTTAGAAACATTTGCTTGGTTAAAACTGCTCTCATCTTATCTGCACAATGAAGCGGAATTACTATTTGCTTATATTTACTGCACTGGTGTTGTACAGTTGTTATGCATATCTCCAGTTTAGACTTCACATATCCAAAGGGTAAGTCTTAACTTTAAAAAATAATACATTGTTTGGTGTTTGTTTTTTACAGTATGAGTATGATCTGTAGCTTTACTTTTATATTACAGGTTTACAAAGAGATTTATTCCATTGTCAGAAAATGAATGCATGGAACTGAGAAGATCTATTTTAAACCAAACACTTAACAAGTAAGCCCCTGTTTTTTATTTTTTCCCCAGATTCTTATCTTCTGTTCTACCACCGGGCTACATCAGTATTTTTCTCTCCTTCAAAAAAAAAAGTAAAATAAACAAGTCCAGTTCAGCACCTGCGCACATTGTAAGAGTAGGCTGACCATATTGCCGCTTTAAGAAGGAACACATATGAAAAATACATATGTGAGGGCTCTTATATAAAACCATTTCTTTAAACAGCCCTGAAAACAGCCCTGACATATGTATTTTTCATGTGTCCCTTTTTAAAGCGGCAATATGGTCAGCCTATGTAAGAGTCACTTCAAAGACCTCACCGTATATATCAGAAGTATAAAAAAACAGTAGTACCACCAGATTATAAAGGGACCTTCCGGTCAAAATGTAAATGCACGTTACATTTTTAAACAGAAACATATTTGCAATACAACAGCATTGCTTCTAGTAAAATATATCACTGTTTTAGTGTTAATATTCTTCTCTGCACGTGAAGCATAGCCAGATATTCACAGTACACCAGCATTTTAAATACTGCAGCTGCACAGAGCATCAGTGGGGTTTGTATCATGTCAGCAATTAACAAATTGAATCATTACCAGGTGTTACAAGCAAAATAGGCTCTCTGAGCAAGTGCTGGTGCACGGGGCATACTTAAATACACTTTTGAAACAGCTATAGCTTTTATTAGAAGCATTTTTGCTAATACAACATGTATATTACAAAAATGCTTCTAATCGAAACTGAAATGGATCCATATGGATTCCAATTTTGGCTGGGATGTCCATTTGAACTCAAAATGAAATTCCCAATAAAGTAATTATGCATAGTAAAGTATTGTAATATAATTTAGCCATTTATTGTAACCATTTCCTGTAATGCACCTTTTTTCATATCTCTCTATTCTCCTTTTAACTTTGCCAGTGTTTTATTTATTCAGATTCCTCTTTGCTTTTATCACCAAAGTCTAGAAATCTCCACTCAAGCACCTTCCATTACTTTATTATGGCTATCACCATATTCCAATGTTGTTTTTTTATCTTCCTCTCTCTTAATTGATTTTAAAAACTTTACACCTGCACTTGGCAGTTAAAGGGACAGTAAAGTCAAACTAATTGTAAACAACTTTCCAATTTACTTCTCTTATCTAATTTCCTTTGTTCTCTTATAGTTCTTTGCTAAAAAGAATACTTATGTAGGATCAGGAACAGCAATGCTACTGTGAGCTAGCTGGTGATTGGTAGCTACGTCATTATGCCTCTTGTCATTGGCTTGCCAGATGTGTTCAGCTAGTTCCCAATAGTGCATTGCTGTTCCCAAGCCTACCTAAGTAGTCTCTTAAACAAAGGATTTCAAGAGAACAAAGCAAATTGCATAACAAAAAATTGGCAATTTAAAAATCGAAGTAAACTGAAAAACTGTTTAAAATTATATGCTCTGAATCATGCAAAAAAATGTTTTGACTTTTATGCCCTTTAAGAACAAGACATTTTGTGTATGAAACTGATACAAGCTGCAAAATTACTTTGAAATATCAATATGTTCTGTGGACAACTGTATAAGTGAACAGATTAAGCAACAACTGGCATGAACCTTTCTGCATAATATTAAATGAATTTTCTTTTTGGGTCTGTAAATTGTTTCACTGTTTTATCTAATTTTTTTAATACAATTATCATTTAAAGGATCTGGACTCCCAGAGTCTTTATTTAAAGGGACAGTCTACACCAACATTGTTATTGTTTAAAAAGATAGATAATGCTTTACTACCCATTCCCCAGCTTTGCACAACCAACATTGTTATATTAATACGCTTTATAACAATTAAACTGCTAAATTTCTGCCTGTTTCTAAGCCACTACAGACAGTCTCTTATCACATGTTTTTTATTATCTTTTCACAAGTTGCTGCTAATTCATGTGGGCCGTATATATAACATGATGCTCTCTCCTGTGGAGTTGTACAGGACACAGCGCTAATTGGCTAAAATGCAAGTCAGTAGATAATAAATAAATAGCCCTGAGATAAGGGGCTGTCTGTAGAGACTTAGATACAAGGTAATCACAGAGGTAAAAAGTAAATTAATATAACAATGTTGGTTATGCAAAACTGGGGGATGGGGATTAAAGGGATTATATATGTTTTATATAATGAAAATTTTGGAGTAGACTGTCCCTTTAAGTTAGTTTTAAGGCTTTGATCGATGAGCCCATTGTAGCAAAGTGACCATCAGATTCATGCCAAATGCTTCTCTGCTCTCTTTTGTAGAGGAATGTAGTAGATAGCTTTGTGCACACATTTTTTAAAAAAAACTGTGCCCACCATAAGAGTACTGGTAAATGAACAAATACAAAGTACAAATTATATTGATGAAAGTCACCATAAAATGATGCCCTGTAAGAATTTTTTTTATCTTTTTTTTATATCACCCAAGGAAACACTATTGCTATGTGCTTAAAGGGACATTTTTTTTCTTTCGTGATTCAGATAGAGCATGCTATTTTAAATAACATTCTAAATTATTTCTATTATCTAATTTATTTTGTTCTCTTTGTATTCTTTTTTGGAAAGTATACCTTGTATACAAATTTTCCTTGTATACCAATCAATTTATTAAATGACAGCTCTATACATGAGTGATGAGAGTAGCGTCTGTCTGTACTTTACACAGCATATTTAGAGCCATACAGCTACTCCATGAAAATTGTCTCAATCATTCAAATCCTAATTTTATGTTGTTTTGATAAATTCCAAAAACGTAGTCAGCTACATGTAGGTGGCACCATTAGACATGATATGTGACATTTGTGACCTTTCCAATGACTTCAGGGCATAAACTGTTAGCTCCCTTTGATGCTTGACAGTGCTGTTTTTTGACCCTGTAACAATAAGTACATAGATTGTATCATCATCTATTGTACTACTGTCTAACTTTCTCTGGCTCTTAGGTAAAGATAAACTGGTTTGGTGATTCAGGCTAAATCCAGGAAGAAATTGTAAACAATAAGATAACATATATACATATATTACTATTATCAATATTATAATACTTTATTTATAACTAGTCCTAAAGCCTGTGTACACGGGACAATTTTTTGAGTACCGCGGTTCTGACCCTTGCTCCCTCTCCCCCCCCCCTCTCTTTTGCACTCTCTCTCTCCCCCTCTCTTTTGAGCTCTCTCCCCCTTATTTTGCGCTCTCTCTCTCCCTTCTTTTGCTCTCTTTCTCTCCACTCTTTTGCTTGCTTTCTCTCTCTCTTCCCCCCTCTTCTGCTCTCTCCCCCCTCTTTTGCTCTCTCTCTCTCGCCCTATTTTGCTCTCTCGCTCCCCAATTTTGCTCTCTCTCTCCCCTATTTTGTTCTCTCTCCCCCTCTTTCACTCTCTCTCACCCCTCTTTTGCTCTCTCTCTCCCCCCTCTTTTGCGATCTCGCTCTCTCCCCCTCTCTTGCTCTCTCTCCACCTCCCTTTTGCGCTCTCCCCTCTCTCTTTTGCGCTCTCTCCCCCCTCTCTTTTGCGCTCTCTCCCCCTCTCTTTTGCGCTCCCTCCCCCCTCTTTTTTGCGCTCTCTCCCCCCTCTCTTTTACGCTCTCTCTCTCCCCTCTCTTTTGAGCTCTCTCTCTTTTGAGCTCTCTCTCTCCCCCTTCTCTTTTGCACTCTCTTTCTCCCTTCTCTTTTGCGCTCTCTCCCCCTCTCTTTTGAGCTCTCTCTCCCCCCTCTCTTTTGAGCTCTCTCTCTCCCCCCTCTCTTTTGAGCTCTCTCTCTCTCCCCCTCTCTTTTGAGCTCTCTCTCTCCCTCTCTTTTGCGCTCTCTCTTCCCCCTCTCTTTTGAGCTCTCTCTCCCCCTCTTTTGTGCTCTCTCTCTCTCCCCCTCTTTTGTGCTCTCTCTCTCCCCCTCTTTTGAGCTCTCTCTCCCCCTCTTTTGCTCTCTCTCTTTCCTCCTCTTTTGCTCTCTACCCCCCTCTTTTTCTCTTTCTCCCCCATCTTTTGCTCTCTCTCTTCCACCCTCTTTTGCTCGCTTTCTAAATTTCCCTCCTCTCTTTTGGTCTCTCCCACCTCTCTCCTGTTGGCCACGCCCCTTCACACTCGTTCTCACGAGGCCATGCCCCCTTGTCACGCCCGTGAGGCCACGCCCCCATCACGGCACGACCAGCCATGCCCCCACCAGGCAGCTTCCGCAGTGCGCACTTCTCTGCTGATCAAGGCCAGGTATGTTTGTCCTCTGCAGTCTCTACTGCAGATGACTGCATCTGACAAACATACCTGGCCTTTTATTATATAGGATGTGCCAACATATTCTGCAGAGCTGTCCATGGGTACAATTTGTTTATATAAAACAATAATATATAACTTTTAAGAGACAAGACAAAATTTGACAAACAAATTAAGGAGGAATTGAGGGCCCTGTTGCTGTGGAACAATCTAGAAGGGTAGGAGTGTGAGAAACAGGAGGTGAGGAATGGAAGGGTGAGAATAATGTTAATACAGAGTTAAATGAAAGCAATTATTAGGTAAGTGGAATTCATTTGTGAGAGGGTTGGTTGGTAGGCTTCCCTGAAGAAAAAAAATTAGGATCAAGGAAGTATTTTTTGAGTATGGGAGTGACGTTTGCATGTCTGAAAGAAGGTGGGAATGAACCAGTAGAAAGTTATAGGCTAAAGATGTGATTAAGAGCAGGGGTAGGGTGGACAACAGAGCAGGTATTAGCTGGGAAGTGATAGGGTCAAGTGGGCAGGTAGTGAGGCGTGAGCAAAATAGTAAGGAACATACTTCATTCTCGTTGGCTGGAGGGAAGATGCAGAGAGTGGCAGAGGTGGTGACTGGGGGTGGAGTTGGAAGATTGCATGTTAGTGTCTGGATAGAGCTTTGGATATTAAGTGTTTTGTTTAAAAAGTAGTCTGTCAGGTCTTGAGCACTAAAGTCAGATGGAGGGGTGGTGCAGGTAGAGAGGAGAGAGTTGGAAGTCATTTAGGGTTTAAGGAAGGAGTAGATATAAAAGAAGAAATATAGGTTTGCTTGTCTAAGTGAAGGGCAGATATATGAACAAAGAATGAACTTATAGTGGATGAAATCAGGTTCAGAGCCAGATTTCCTCCAGCAGGGCAAGAGCATTTTTTTCAAGTAGCGCGTTTGTTAAGAGTACTAGGGCTGTAACTGACAACAAGGGATTTTGCACAGTTGTGGAAGTGCAAGAGAGTCTAGTGCAAAGGAGAGAGTTATGTTATAGTGGGCTGTAGCAAGATCAGGGTAGGTTAAAGTGTATGTGTGAAGGAGGAGATGTTGAATACGTTGGAAAATGGAAGTAGATCAACAGCTTTCAGATTTCTACAGGAGCGTGGGCAAGAAGGATAAGTGGGTTTAGGCGATATATTAAGATTATAGGTGAGCAGGTGGTGGTCTGAAATGGAAAAGGGGGTGGCAGGTGAAGTCAGATATAGAGCAGAGAAAGGAAAATACCAGGTAAATCATGTGTCTGGTCTGTCACAGTGAGTAGGGAATAGGGTGTACTGTGAGAGACCGAAAGAGGATATGAGTAAAAGAAGTTTAGAGGCAGTAGGGGCAGATGGGTTTTCAATGGGAACGTTGAAGTCCCCAAGTATTAGGGGCCAATTTATTAAGCTCCATATGGAGCTTGATGCCCCTTGTTTCCGGCGAGCCTTCAGGAAACAAAAGACTCCATAACTTGTCCGCCTGCTCTGAGGCCATGGACAGAAATCAACCCGATCAAATTGACCCCATGCTCGTGACTGCAAATCTGCAGGGGGTGGCATTGCACCAGCAGTTCACAAGAACTGCTGGTGCAATGATAAATGCTGACAGCGTATGCTGTCGGCATTTATTGATGTGCGGCAGACATAATACGCTACATTGAATCATGTCCACTAGTACATTAATAAAAATACCCCTTAGAGTGGGTATATTTGTAGAGAGAAAGTGAGGAAGTCAGGCGGCAAATTTGTTAAGGAATTTGGAGGTTGGTCCAGTAAAGCAATAGATGTCTGCCACTCTGAGAGAGAGTGGAGAACAATCGAATTGAGAGGACTTTAAAGGAAGCAGGTACTGATAGGTGCAGGAAGGGGAGAGCAGGATCCCAACACTACCACCAAGTATCTTACCTGGCCTAGGGGATTATGGCTAAAGTATATAGACCTTTGAGCCCTTCCCAGTCCAACACCTTGTCTAATACAATAACCCTTTAAAACATGTATTTAAAAAAATAAACATATATTTTACATTTAATATGTATAATTAATATATATATATATATACTTAATAAAGGCTTAACCTTTGCACCCGCAACAGATTTTGATTTGTTCAGCACTCTTTTAGACACAAATAAATTTGTAAGAAAAGTAGTACTAAAAAAACATTTTTTTTTTGGTATAGACACACAATCACACACCCCCACCACAACTGACACACACCCTAACACTATTGGTTTACTATTTTCTGATTTAACAGACCTTACCACTCTCACCACACTTCAACAACACTCACCCAGTTCATATACTCATTCCTTAGGTACCACTCAGCAATACACTTTTAAGGATAAATCACATTTTTACCCAGTTAATGCACGTGATCACATAATAGATTTATTTCAAAGGACCGTAGAAAAGGAACTAACTGACCTTCACAAAACACTCCAGTCAACCACAATTAGTAAAGCCAGAGATAATTTAAGCCGCCATGAGAGAAAAGCACTGAAAGATCTACAAGATAACCCCAACATAGTCATTACTAAGGCGGACAAAGGAGGGGCTATTGTTGTCTTAAACACCACCGATTACTTAGATGAAGTACACAAACATCTAGAGGATAAAGATCAGTATATGAAACTCACATTTAATCCTACCATAAATTTCGTAAGTAAATTGAAGAGTCACTTAGACACAGGCATTGAATTGGGCTACCTAACGGAAGAACTAGCGTCATTTTTTCTGATAAAAGACCCTACCATACCAAGTTTTAGAACTGTCCCTAAAATTCATAAAAATCTCACTAGACCACCAGGTAGACCCATTGTGGCAAGCCAAGGATCCCTATGTGAAAGGCTTGGTGGGTGGCTTGACCACATACTTCAACCAATTGTCCAATCATTACCAGGCTACATTAAAGATAGCGGCCACCTAATCCAGCAACTTAATACAGTTAACTGGAATAGTGAATATACTTGGCTCACAATTGATGTAGCTGCTCTTTATTCAAGCATTCCCCACACGACAGGCCTCACAGCGCTTTATGAGATGTTACTTAGACATACTGACTATGACATAGGTTTCATTACATTCATAGTAGAAACTGCAGAATTTCTACTAAAACATAACTATTTTGTTCATGAAGGAATTTATTATTTACAGCAAAGAGGCACGGCCATGGGGGCAAAATTTGCCCCGGCCTATGCCAATATTTACATGGGTTGGATGGAATTTTGTTTTATTTTCTCAACTGAATTCCAATTTAAAAACAATATTAAATTATACGGTCGCTTTATTGATGATCTTATAATCATTTGGGACAAGACAGATAATGAGCACACTATAGAACAATTTATGACCTATATTAACAACAATCAATTAAACCTTGTCTTTACACACAAAAGTGACACCCAATCCATTGACTTTCTAGACCTAAAACTAAGTGCAAATTTATCGAAATTAAGAATTTTTACTTCCACATACAGAAAACCCACCTCAAAAAATACAATTTTAAGGGCAGATTCATGCCATGTCCCACACCTCAAAAAAGGTATACCCAAAGGTCAATTTCTACGACTTCGTAGAAATTGCTCCAACTTAGATACCTATAGGCAAGAAGCTAAAGAATTAACCAACAGGCTAGTCAATAGGGGATACAATAGATCAAAACTAGATCTAATTAATAAAGAAGTAGAAAGCACACAGAGGAATATGTTATTCCAGAAAAAGGATAAAATACAAAATGAGGAAAACATAGTGTTCTCTACCCAATTTAGCAGGCAATACTATAAAATCTGTAAAGTAATTAAGGATAATCTGATCGATTAGGCGGCCGGAAAGGGAGGAGCTAGCAGCAACATGGGACGCTAGCACCGAGCTCAGGGAATTTTGAGCTCTAGAGACCTAACCTACCTGCGTTATTCCTTGGCCGGGTGACTTACACTGGCCCGGATATTTACCAGCAGAGCCCGGCTGCCGAGTGGCAGATTGACTCGGGTGCAGAGTCGCGACGCCAAGGGGCGTTCAATTACAAGTAGGACAACAACCTCTCCGATTACCTGATTGGAGACATTTGAGTGGGGCAGTGTTTGGCGGTGGAGCGGAACCGGCAAATCTGATTTTACAGATTTGTGTTGCACCCCTGGAGGTGCTTAAGCCCGACAAGTCCCCTACTCATCCGGAACCTAAGGATAACATCTGGTCCGGTGCTGATTCGACTGGTCCTGACAGGGGAGCGAAGGTGAAGGAGCAGGCTGAGGGCAAGGCTGTAGCCGCAGAGGTGTTTGTGTTCGGCGGCCTTAACACACAGCGCTCCTGGACGATCTCCCCTTCACCGAATAGCAGTACAAAGGTCCCGGCGGCATCAAACAGGACCTGGTTGTTGGAGACCGGCTTGTATCAACAAGGTATTGTGTTTCCATTCAGACGGAGTGCCGGAAGAAGCAGGTACTACGGGCAAGTCTTGTTTGTTTCTGACTACCCCCCCCTTTTACTGTGTTAAGTGCCCCCAATCTTTAATGACACTCAAGCTAGGTCCCCCTGGAATCTAGAGCTGGACTGTAAGTCGGGAACATAAGCTTGGCCAGGGATAAAGGGGAAGACTGAGTGCCGTTAGTTGGTAGAAGGCTACAGGTTAAAACTCCCTCATAAGATCGCCCCAATGCTTCCTATATTATAGTTGGTTAATTGGACTTTAAGCGGGCAAGAGCTGAGGACTGAGGGCATGGATCAAACAAAGCCCTTAAAAGCTGATAAATGGTTAAATGAATAAGCTAGTAGCCTAAATCTGTAAATTCCTCTCTGGCACAAAACCCTAAAATCAAGGGACATTCTACAGGACCCTCTAAAGTAACAACAAGAGGACCACTGCTTTGAGATGTGAAAAGGGGTGAGGTGGTAGGAAAGTGCTGTCCTCTGAAGGCAAAGTCCCCCTGGAAATAATTTGTAGCTGATCACAGAGAGGATATATTATCAGAATAACACATGTGACATTAAATCAATCCAGTGACTTTAAAACTCCAGAATAAAGACTGCATTAGAGTGATCTCTAAATATCAGAACTTTATAAGCTGAATGTGATGTGTTTAATGTAACAGAGAACTAGCTTACCAGAGTCCATTTAGGCTTATATACCCTAAATACTAAACATAAAAGAGTGGCCACATTCTCTTATGTAGCTCTTCTCATAACAACTCTGCTGCAGTTCTTGCTATGGCTATATAAGGTTTTTCCTCAAGTGTACCTGTCTATACAGACAAGAAATAGTTTACTGGTTAAGTTTTATGCATATAAAGGGTCTGGTCTTTCTCTGTTTTTTTTCTTTCATTTTTTTCTTTCTCTCTCTCCTTCTCCAGAAGTATATAGCTGACTGCGTGCTAAAAATGTTTGTTCTCTGATACTGTGGCAAAATACAGAATAATTACTGGGAAGTGTAACAAGGTTTTTTAAAGCAGCAGATACACTGTTTTTTTTTTTGCCTTTTTCTTCTTTCTTTCTCCCCTTTTCTCTTATCTGTATTCCCTTCTTTCTTCACTCCCACTTTGCTGTGTTTTTCCTTTTTTGTTCTCAAAAATTTTTTTTTTTCCCTTTCTTTTTTTTTTTTTTCTCACACAAAAGTATTACTGTAATAAGAAAGTCTATATTGATAAATAGTTTTTGTTGATTCTTACTATTAATTAAGAGGTTGGAATATATGTAGTTAAGTTTTGCACAAAATATCACAAATGTGTTCCTGCTGGTATTGCTTTTAACCAGCAGGAAAGGGGAAGGGAATCTTAAGACTTTGTTTTTCCTTTTCTTCTAATTTCCCTCTCTGGGGACACGCTTGCACGATATTTGTTGTTGACACCACGATATACACTCATAAAGTAGTGAGGGCATAAAAACCTTAGTTGACAATATACTAGCACTATAAATCTAAATTTGAAAACTGGTCCCTCTATTTGACAGATTTATCTACCTATATGGAAAGATATATTTCACATTCCAAAACACTCTCACCCAATATGCCGCCTAAACCAAAGGAGAAAAAACTTAAGCCTAATGAAAGTAGTACAGAAATACATGTACAAAATGAAACAACTTCAAGCTGTATAGATAATCCATCCCTACTACAGCAAATTTCAGAATTAATTATGCCACAATTTGAGTCCTTAAGACAAGAAGTGGCCGCAGCTACAAATGAAATTAAACAATTTACAGCACGGATGAATGAGTTAGAAACCAGAGTGTCGGACATGGAAGATAGATCAGTAGCTCAAGATCAGACAATCAATTCGCATGATAGTAAACTTAACCTTATACAATCCAAAATTGAGGAACTTGAAGACAGGTCTAGGTGCAACAACCTGAGGGTTGTTGGCCTACCAGAAACGGCAGAATATCACGACCTGATAAACTTTGCATCTAGTCAGCTTCCTAAGCTGGTAGGGAGTACTGCTGAGAACGTAAGGTTACCCATAGAGAGAGCCCATAGAATAGGAGCACCCAGAAGGAACTCAGATGGTCCTATTAAACCTAGGGTTGTAATTATTAAATTTTTAAACTTTCAGGACAAGTTTCATATACTTAGATTGTACCGTAAAAACAATAATATCATGGTGGGGTCCAGTAAATTATTACTGTTTCAAGACTTCTCATACGAGACTCAAAACAAACGTAGGGAAATGGCCCCATTTTGTTCTCAACTAATTAGAGCCAATCTAAGAGCAAGACTTGTATATCCAGCAAAGATTGTAATAGATAAGGATGGAGAAATACATACTTTTACAAAAGTTGAACAGATTAAATTATACTGTCAGAGCCTAGGGATAGTATAAAAATGAAAGGACAGGGAAATATACTGTTTAAACATACATGAGATCAATAGGATGAATTTCTGGATGTTCATTTTTTTGTATTGTTTCTTCTCCTGCTGGAGTAAGAAAGAGATAAAGAGCGGTGGCGGGGTGGAGTGGTCATGGGGCGGGGCAGAGCGGGGAGGGGGGGTTTGCATAGGGGGTCTTTTATTTCTTTTTTTTTTTTTTTTCTTTTTTTTTTTTTTTTTTTTATATACTAGTTTCTGTTCTGCACCCCTTAATAATATTTTAAATGGTTACTCTTAATTTTCTTTCTTGGAACATTGGAGGGATCTCATCTCCAAGTAAAAGGAAATTGCTGATTAGACACCTTGGGAGACAGAAACCTGATCTAGTTTTTATACAGGAGACCCATCTTCGGCCCAAGGAGGCCATGAAACTTAAAAGTAAGTGGGTGGGGGAGGTAGTGTGCATCCCCTATGATAAGACCATAAGACTATTTTAATAAATAAACAGTTGACTTACAACATCATTTCAGTCCTCAATGATATTAACGGGAGATTTCAAATCCTTGAGATAGAAATTAATAACTGTATCTTTGTTCTATGCAATGTATATGGACCTAATGTGATAGACAGAGACTTTTGGGAAGATATTAGTCTAAAGTTGTTTCTACATATTGGGAAGAACATAGTGGTTGCTGGCGATTTTAATATGGCTTTCTCACATAGTTTGGACAGATCAAAGCCCAGATTCACTCCGAGAAAAGCTAGGGAAGCGGTAATCTTACAAAAATTCTGTCAAAAATTGGCTCTGCAAGATATATGGCGGACACAAAATCCAGATCAACGAGAATATACATGTGCGTCAGGCGCACACTCTTCCTTTTCTCGAATTGATTACTTTTTAATCGCGAAACATATGCTAAAAATGAAAATTGGGTCTGCAATTCAGGACATTGTGATCTCAGATCACGCTATTATCTCATTGAAGATAAGTTTGATTGATAGATCTTTAGCAGGTAATAGTAGGTTATTTTTTCCACAGTATCTGGTGAATAATGCCAGCTTCAGAAAATGGATGCAGAATAGATGGAATCTATTTCAGGCTGATAATGCAAATTACTTAGATAGGCCAGAAATATTCTGGGAGACAGCAAAGGCTGTCTTCAGAGGCAAGATTAAAGCGTACTTAGTAAGAACTAAGGCGATTCGGGCTAAGAGAGAGGAGCAACTTTCCAACACATTGAGAAATAGTTATCGTAAATATCTTAGCAACCCATCTATTGATCTTTGGACTAAATATAAAAACAATAAATTAGTATACGACTTCTTTTTAAAACAACAATCAAATGCAGAAGAACAAAAATTGAAGGCTTTTTACTTAGGGGTACAGGGTGTTTCGGCTAAGTACATTGCGAGAATTATTAAGATCAGGCAACAAAAGAATTTTATTCCGGCACTGAAAATTGGGAATAATAGAGTGACCGATCCTGTAGAAATAAGGGAAGCTTTTTTTCAAACTTTTCAACAGCTTTATGCAACCAAACAGGTTAACACGGTAAATAAGGAGCAGTTTTGGCAAAGAGTTAATTTACCCCAAATTGAAATAGAAGATCTCCAGCGTCTTAACGAACCTATATCTGGGGAAGAAATAAGTAGTACTATAAAAAAGTTAAAATTGGGAAAAGCTCCCGGTCCAGATGATTTGCCGGCCGAATTCTACAAAATACTATCGGAACATATATCCCCAGTTTTGGGTAAACTATTTAATAAATACTTTGTAGACAACAACCCACAATCTCCCTTATTTGCGGCATCCAATATAGTCTTGATATTAAAGAAAGGTAAGGACCCAGAACTTACATCTTCTTATAGGCCAATCTCACTCCTTAATCAGGACTATAAAATTCTTACATACATCTTAGCCAACAGATTAAAATCTCCCTTAGGTTCCATGATACACCCCGACCAGACCGGTTTTATGATGGGCAGAAACCCAGTTAAAAATCTACGGAAAGTCCAGCTAGTATTGGACTATTTCTGGAATAAGGCGGAGAAGAAAAGACAGTATACCAAGCCTGACCAAGCTATTCTTACAATTGATGCTGAAAAAGCATTTGATGCTATCATATGGGACCATCTTTTCACTTCTTTGGAGAAGTTTGGCATAACGGGTATTTTTCAACAATTCATTAGACAACTCTATAGAGAACCATATTCTTCAATAATAGTGAATGGGCAACCCACTAATAGGATTGTTCTTAGATGTGGAACCCGGCAAGGCTGCCCTTTATCCCCATTCCTATTCAATCTATCCATTGAACCATTGGCAGTTTACTTGCGGAATGTAATGCAGGGTATTCAGATTGGAGGGCATAGATTGGTCCTTTCATTATTTGCAGACGACCTATTGCTCTTCCTTAGTAACACAACTACTTCTATTCCCCAGCTTATTGTGATATTTAATATATTTAGTTCCTTTTCAGGTTATAAAATTAACTATGGGAAATCTGAGATCATGTGGATTCATAAACCCCGCAACTCTGGGAATTATCCTTTCAAGGAAACAACACAGATTACTTACCTAGGTATTACATTGAGCAAAGACCCTAACTTATGGTATGAGCTTAATTTTAAGCCATGTATCAGAGGGCTTGATAGGAGTCTCAAGAAATGGGGTAATTTACCAATATCAATCACAGCTCGAATTATACTGATCAAGGTGGTTTTGTTTCCAAAGCTTCTATATTTTTTACAGAACTTACCTTTGTTACTATATAATAGAGACTTGACCTTCCTCCAGAGGAGCTTTAACCAATTCATTTGGCAAGGTAAGAAACCACGTATCTCCATCTTTAAACTATCATTACCGAAAGCCTATGGCGGTATGGCATGTCCCAACGTTAAATTCTACAATTATGCCGCCTTAGCTAAATTTGCGCTAGACTGGATCTCTGAAAGAGAATTGGTTTCCTTCCTTGAAATTGAATCATCAATAATTAAGCCTTTTAGCTTAAAGGCAGTCTTGCATCACCCTGCAAGTAGATTGCCTGGAATAATTCACCAAATGACTATATTCAAATCCATAGTACAGGCCTGGCAAAAAATATGTAGTGAACTAAGAATTGACTTTCGCAAATCAGAGTTTTTGCCCTTACGAGGTAACCCGGGCTTTTTACCGGGATTAGACCCCTCTATATTTCAGACATGGTCGGAGAGAGGAGTGTACGATGTAATCCAGGTATGTGAAGGCAATAATTTAAGGCTTCAGTCGTTCGAGCAAATATCTCTTCAATTTAACCTCCCGAGGTCCAGTTTCTTTGCCTACTTACAGCTTAGGCATTGGATAGAGACACTAAGGCAGGACACAGGACCAGAAATTGATAGCCAAGATTTAAAAATAATTTTAAGAGAATATCGGGGGGGGGGTGCACTATCTCCCGCATCTACAACACTATCCTGAAAATTGGGGGGAAGCGTAATATTTTGGAAATAACGAATAAATGGGCTAAGGACAAGGTTACTTTAGATATCACGACAACTTTACAGAGTATAACACTGGTTTCTGGTGCTACGATTATGCATAGTTGGAAAGAATCACACCTCAAACTATTAAATAGGGTGTATTATACACCTGCCCGATTGGCAAAATGGAACCCTGAAAGGCAAAATTGCCCCAAATGCTGTTATGAGAGTGCAGATTTGCTACACTGTTTCTGGACCTGTCCAAAAATACATCAATTCTGGCAGAAAATAAACTTTTGGAGCAATAAGATAATCGGGATAAGATTGAAATTGACCCCATTACAAAAAAAATTTCTGTGTAAATACACCCCTGCGATTCCCAACAATAGATTAGTTAATCTACTTATTCTGATAGGGAGGAATCTAATTCTTAAAAGTTGGAGAGGTAAAAAATCCCCTAAATTCAAAGACTTCTTAAAAGAAGTACAACATCAGATGGTATTTGAGCAATATAATATTAGAGATATCAATCCTAAACAGTTATCTAGGTTCTTCAATAAATGGAAGAGATTTATTGGCTCCCTCCCCATGGGAACACAGAGTCAGCTCTTATCTTACTGGAAAGGGTCCATCTGGATACAACAACAAATAGACAGGGGAAATCTCCCAAGGTTCTGGTTTTTAGAGCCATAGTTTGGTGATGTGACACATAAGCTGGAAAGGGGGGTAATATAATTATTTCCCCTCTCCCTTCTTCCCTCTTTCCCCCTTTTTTTTTTTTCTCTCCTTTTCTTCTCTTTCCCCTCTTCCCCCTCCCTTCTCTCCTCCCCTCCGCCTACCGCTCGCTGCCCTCTTCTGGGGTTAAACCTCAGAAGGTTGGATGGCTGAAGTTCCTTGGCGATTTAGCAGATTAAGGTTGAGTTTTGTTGAGAACCACTAAATAGACTCCATGCAGGCAAAGGTACCTCCTAATAAATACGGTTATGGGTCATGGGAAATGGATATATATAGAGTCAAAATTCGCTGATCCTAGATTCAGATATTCTGGGCAGTCTAGGGTTTGGAGGTATCAGAATTAGTTCACAAGCCCTCAGAAAGTAGAGTAATTTAGATTTATTTAGATTAGTTATTCGGTCCAAGGACCGAATGGTCACATAAAGCTGGAAGATGTTAATTATCAAATTCAAATCGAATAGGGCTTGAGCGATAATACTGAGGAAGGGACTATAGAAGAACCCCCCTTCACTTTCCTTTTTCTTTCTTTGCTTTTCCGCTCTTCCCATGTTAAATTCAGAGGTATACGATATTGATCTATATTATCTTAATTATACAAGGGGTTTCTCTGAAATGTTATTTCATTTTCTCTACGTGATAGATGCTTGATATCTGATATTTGTATTTTTTTTTACTTTTCTTTCTGTTATTCTAGCTGGATCCTGTTTAGACATGATGTGGATATTTTTCATATCTATGTGCTTCAAATGAATGTAATATTTTTCTTTTCTGTATTTATAAAGTTTTGAAAAATAAAAACTTTACCCCTAAAAAAAAAAAAAAGAAAAAAAAAAAAAAAAAAAGTAATTAAGGATAATCTAATAATATTAAAGAGCGATGACACATTGAAACAAGTAATATCTAAAGGCATTAAATTTGTTGCTAAAAAAGCTCCATCAATAGGAGACTTAACAAATAAAAAATTCTCAGAAAGACCACAAACACAAACTAACTGGCTGGGCCTCAGTCCTGGATCTTTTAAATGTGGCCATAGACCTTGCAAAAGTTGTGAGTTTACCAACATAACCCACACTTTCACCTCTAGTAACACTAAGGAAACATATACTATCAAGCAAAGGATAGACTGCACTTCGCAGTATGTAATATACCTCATTACATGCCAACTTTGCTTTCAGCAATACATAGGCATCACTACACGTCCGTTAAAAGATCGCATTAGGGAGCATTTACTATCCCTCATTGAAAAAGAAGCTAGAACTCCAGTGGCCAAACACTTTCGGCAACATGGAATAGGTACTGACCACTTCTCATTCCAAGGAATAGAGAGGGTTGTCAAAGAGGCCAGAGGGGGTGATAGAACTGCCAAACTCCTAAAAAGAGAAGTCTTCTGGATAGTGAAATTAAATACTAGATACCCTAATGGGATAAACAGAAGACTTGATGTGGATTTATATGTGTAATTCATTCCACTTGGACACATTCTAACCCCTCTAGAACTAATCAAATATGTACTGAAGTTAAAAATTCCTCGAAATATTAGATCTAATTACACAATAGATACATCTTCAACACCAAGATTTGAATACATATAATCAATACGACTCTATCGATTCAAGTTATTCAGTATACATATACAAAAACATAAACAATAACAACAATAAAACTGACTCTTCTATCTATTAGCCCTCCTTGTAGTCTCCCTAGCAATACATAACCATCTCTTATATATACATACTCCAGCTAAGACGTCTATATACATTTACACACATATAAGATACCAGCTGAGTTCAGTATAGTCTATGATACCTTTAGATCTTATAATCCATTATTTAATTATCAATGGGATAAATAGTTTCCTAAATATGATTGACCACTACAAGCAGTGTTTAAAACTAGATTCTAGTCTTCCTTAGAAAAGATTTTCTTATTTTTTCAGCCTTTTTAACACAACATGAATAATACATATAGGTAGAAAAATAAAAATACAAAATATATATAAAGGATTAATTTCCCCCTTCAAGATGAAGTGCACTTATACTCAATTAGTTAGCATAGATATTTAGAACCATATCTTCTATTCTGATGGTAGGAAATTAGTTTTTACCTATTTATTTATTCATTGATTATTTTTCTTTTAATTTTACTCACATGTTACATTTTTACTTTTATTTTTTACTTTTTATTTTTCACTTATATTCTCAGCCTTATTTTTACTTTTTATTTTTCACTTTATCATTTCATATTCCTTATCAATATTTTTACTCATTTATTTCTCATTTAGTTTTTATCTATTTATCAAGGCATTCATTATGAGAATTACTTATATTTATTTACTAGTTTTTCCAGTAATCCTTATTTTTCATTTTTTACTTCTGTTATATTTAAACAATGTTTAACAATATTAAGTATTTTATTTATTGATGTGTACCTATCAGTGTTGCCGCAAGAGTTAATATTATAAGCCTCAGTAACAAGCTGAAGATACTTAATAAAGGCTATACACTCACCGAGGCAACACTGATTGGTTTAGACCTCAGTCCCTTCAGGATTGGTGAAAACCAGGTTTAAAAGGCTCACACTGTCACACTCCATCAGCCTCCGATGAAGCGCATGTACGCATGCGCGAAACGCGTCAGGCGTTCCTAACTGTGACCCTGTGTACCTGTACCTGTACTTATTTGGTCTTCAAATAAATTCATGATTTCCAGCAATTCCACTGTGAGCAAGCGTACCACTCTCTTTGCCTGTTTTAATTAATATATATATATAATATATATATATATATATATATATATATATATATATATATATATATATATATATACGTATATATAAACACAGAAGAGAAACTGGCTATAAGCCTAGCACTCAATGCATGGGCCACACAAACATAAAATGTATACAAATTATCTGCTTATATGACACATATATCATAGGTAACTAATAATAATCATATATTGATAAACATATATAAACAACAGTCCAATATGTAACAGTGCTCGTAGCCACACTGAACACCAGTGATACAGTTCATGGAAAAGATCCGTGCACGAGAGTGAAGGAATGTGCTGCATCTACTTACAATCAAAGACCTCAATCATATGAGGTAGGCCATGCGTGGGGATCAGACTTGTTTACTTCCTGGTTTGGACTTCAGTCAGTCGTGGAACGGGTAACTATTCAGTGTATGTGGAAGATAAAACACATGCAAACAAAAATAGCGCAACTCAGTTTTTATTAAAAATAGATTTAAAAAAATGAGTAAAAACACACAATAGTTAACCTCAATAATATGAGGTAATGAATAGGCTTGTCATAAAGGTTTACTAAAGCAGTACATCCGGAGTAGACTCCACTTGTTAGCGTGATTTCTGCTGTGAGTACTTCAAACAGAAGAGTTGGATATGGCAAAAAGTTAGTACAATAAGTACATTAACACCTTACGTGTTTCGAAAGGACTAAATTATTCTGCCTTCTTCGTCAGTGGTCAATGTGATGTCCGGTCCATTGTCACCAAGTCTGAATATTTTGATGGCGTGTCCATTGAATTTCTATTAGAATTAATGTAATTTTGCTTAGAAAAAAACACTTTAAATTTTAATTCACAGTCTACCTGTAGATCTCAGGTACTGCCATGGGATCCAACATGGCACCTACATACACAAATTTATACATGGCATGGTATGAAAACACTATCATGTCTCTATCTGAATGCAGTGAGATTATTTTTTACACTCGTTACATTGATGATGTGTTTTTAATTTTGCTTGGGAAAATGGGTCTCAAATCTCAATGGACTAACATCACCTATTACATTTAAATTAGAATTTTCAGACAAGAATATTCACTTGGACCTGAACATAATGAAAATAAATGAGAATAAAAAATGTAGGTTTGGTACATCTCTTTATACCGAGCCTATAGATAGAAACTCTCTTTTGGAGGCACATAGTTGCCATCTCATACACCAAAAACAAGGGGTAGTCATCTCTCAGCTCACCAGAGTCATGAGGAATAATACAGAAGAGTCTGTGATGCTAGAACAACCTGATATGATGGGGGATAGACTACAGCAGTGAGGCTATGATGTTAAACTGGTACAGAATACCAAAGAGATGGTACTGGTACATACTCAGGATGAGTTAATCAGGAGACCAATAACAACACCTAAACACGAACGGATGAACTTTGTAACCACATTTGATGATCTCATGGGATGTTAGATGCCTCACTGAGGCAATGCTGGAAATTGAGTGGATAAATCTTTACCATTCCAGCACATAGATCCCCCCAGGATGGCATACCGACGTGCCTGAAACTTACGTGATATACTGATAGAATACAATCCAGTGAAGTGTTACCAGAAAACAACCTGGCTCAAGACTGGAAAGAAAGGATGTTTCCAATGTGGCGATTGCGTCACATGCAACAGCATGCTCCGAGGATCCTCATTTCAACACCCTCATTTAAACAAAAGGTTTAAAATCAACCACCGACTGTCATGTACCAGTGATCATGTGATATATATTCTTATATGTCCATGCTCCCTGTTCTATGTGAGCAAGACGATAACTTTGTTCAGAGACTGACTGGCCAATCATAGATCGGCAATAAGAAAAGCTATTGAAAAAGGTGGCACGTCACTTTTGCCAAAAGAAACATGGAGTATCAAGCATCAGGACCATGCTCATTGATCACATCCAACCCATGCTCAGAGGTGGAGGAAGGGCTAAAACCTTGTTAAGAAGAGAGACAAAATGGATCTACACACTTGATACAATGACACCAAGGAGTCTGAACACACAGATGGATTTCAGCCCCTTTTATCACTAATCTCTGAAAACATGGAACAATGTCAGATCAATATCTTTCATAAAAAAATATGTATCTATATGTGGGGCCGGTAAAAATACAAGAAGAAGAAGAATACAGGTGTTGCTGGTACAGTGGGGAATCTCTTCCCAATTCCCCTTCCGGATACATTGTTGGAGGACAGCCACTCTGATAAACCAACATCCTTCATCTCTGACACAATGACACTGAGGGGCATACATAGATGGACTCCGGGCCATTCTTCATCATTCGTCCTGAAGAAAAGGGACTATGTTGAAAATGAAGATATTATCCCCCATCAGCCATATACATCCAGATATGGGATCTGTGAAGGAGAAGAGTAATATGTGTTCTAATAACACAATAGGAAATTCCTTCCTTTTTTCCTTATGATATTGGATGACGTCTATTATGGTGAAGTAGCATCTCCCACTCTAAACCCTCTGCAATATGAGTCTACCATACTCCTCTTGGGACTTGAAGTATTAATATGCACATTATGAGAAAATATAGATGTAGAGAATATAGAATGTAAATATTTTATTTTAGGATCAGTATTAGGGGCATATTTATGATTGTGCGAGCGGACATGATCCGGTATAGCGGATCATGTCCGCTGCACATCGATAAATGCCGACAGGATGCGCTCTCTATATTTATCACTGCACCAGCAGTTCTTGTGAACTGCTGGTGCAATGCCGCCCCCTGCAGATTTGCGGCCGCTAGCAGGGGGGCAATCAACCCAATCATATTCAATCTGGTTAATTTCTGGGGATTTCTGTCCGCGGCCTCAGAGCAAACAGACAGGTTATGGAGCAGCGGTCTTTAGTTTTGTTTTTAAATCACGGTGTTATGATACCACCCTCTAGCTATTATAGACTTGTTTGTTTAACATTATTTAACTGTGTCAGCACAATTAAATCTGTATAATTGCATAGACTTAATGTTCATATTGAATGCATAGGCAATCTCTTGCTTTGTTGTGATGATACGATCACCGGTCATTTTGTTTTGACAATCAACTGTTTCTGCTGAAACCTAATATGTCAATATAATCAGACGAATCGGGACATGGCGCGTCTTGATGACATCACTGCGACGAAACAGTGGTGTGGATGTGTGCAGCAGCAGCTGTATTGTATCGTTAAGATTTAAGATCTATGGGGTATAAGGAGTAAAGATATGGTGTTGGAATATACTGGGTGTTTTTGAGTGCCATTGGACAAAGGCACCAGACCAGTACCCGAAACATTATGGAATTTTAAAGGCTGAAATAAAAGCTATATTTTATGGGAACAAAGTCCAGTGCGTGCTTTCCTTTCTTACGTATATTTATATATATATATATATATATATATATATAAAAAGTCATAGCCAAAATATTGGCACCCCTGCTTTCCTGTCAGATAATGCACTACTTCATCCAGAAAATTGTTGCAATTACAAATGTTTAGGCATTCTCATGTTTATTTTGTTTTATTTGTATTGGTGGAGAAAAAAAAGCAAAATCTGATACATTCCACGCAAAAAAATGGAATGGACAAAATTATTGGCACCTTCTTAAAATTGTAAGAAATAATTGCATTCCAAGTTTGTGATGCTCCAGTAACTTGTAAATTAAAGTCACTTGTATCAATTAACAGGTGCTGACAATATAGAAATCCCACCGGCAACCAGTTAAAATGGAGAAGCATTGACTCAACCTTTCTTTTGTGTATCTCTGTGTGCCACACTGAGCATGGAGAAGAGAAAGATCAGCAAAGAATTGTGGAATAGCATGTACACTCTCAAGGTTACAAGTTCATCTCCAGAGATCCTAATGTTCCTGTGTCTACTGTGCGCAACATTGTCAAGACGTTTATAGCCCATGGCACTGTAGCTAATCTCCCTGGATGTGGACGAAAGAGAAAAATTGATCAAAGATTGTTCGAATGGTGGGTAAAGGACCTTGATCAACTTCCAGACAAATTCAAGCTGACCTTCAGGCACAGTGTACAAATGTGTCAGCTTGCACTATACATCACCATCTGAATGAAAAAGAACGCTATGGTAGGAGACCCAGGAGGACCCCACTGCTTACACAGAAACTTAAAAAAGCCAGACTGGCATTTGTCAAAACTTACCTGAGGAAGCCAAAATCCTTTTGGGAGAATGTGCTGTGGACAGAGGAAACAAAATTACAGCTTTTTGGTAAAGCCCATCGTTCTACTGTTTTCAGAAAAAGAAATGAGGCTTTTAAAGAAAAGAATACAATCCCTACAGTCAAACATGGTGGAGGTTCACTGATGTGGGACTGCTTTGCTGTTGCAGGCACTGGATGTCTTGACTGTGTGCATGGCATTATGAAATCTGAAGACTACCAAAAAATTCTGTGGTGCAATGTAGGGTCCAGTGTCAGAAAATTGGACCTCCGTCAGAGGTCATGGGTCTTACAGCAGGACAATGACCCAAAGCAAACGTCAAAAAGCACCCAGAAATTGTTTGAGACAAAGCATCGGAGAGTACTGAACTGGCCAGCAATGAGTCCAGATCTCAATCTCATAGAGCGCCTGTGGAAAAATCTAAAAACAGCAGTTGGGAAAAGGAACCCTTCCAATCTGAGAGACCTGGAGCAGTTGGTAAAAGATGAGTGGTCCAAAATTCCAGTAGAGAGGTGTAAGAAACTCCTTGATGGTTACAGGAAGTGATTGATTTCAGTTATTTTTTCCAAGGGGTGTGCTACCAAATATTAAATTGAGGGTGCCGATAATTTTGTCCAGTCCCTTTTTAGGGTTTTGAATGGAATTTGTCAGATTTGGCTTCTTTTCTCCACTTTTTGTGTCATACCAATACAAATAAAACAAAATAAACATGAGAATGCCTAAACATTTGTAATTGCAACAATTTTTTGGGGCAAAGTGGTGCATTATCGGACAGAAATACAGGGGTGCCAATATTTTTGGCCATGACTGTATGTACTGTGTATATATATATATATATATATATATATATATGAACACCCTGAAATGTCACTGCAAATAAAACTCAAGTTTGAATATATTTAAAGACCAGTGACTGCTTTGTTCCACATCTACTATCTACCTGCTTCATAGCACCCTGACATTTGAATACAGTTAGTGTGAGTGCACTTAACCTACCTCATATATATATATATATATATATATATATATATATATATATATATATATATATATATAACTTTATTATTTTTTTTAACAATTTTTTTATTGAGGTTTCCAAATCATACATGACATAATAAGACTCCAATATTCCAATGACTTGTTACTTTCAGACCAACGTAAGAGGTTGTACCACCATTAACATATAGATTATTAACAATTATAGCGGGAGAACTTATATGAGAGATCCAATATCTATCATTGGGTAATGACAAAACCAAATAGTGGAGTATGCCCTATGGGTCAGTGCTAAGGATAGTACAGAGAAATATAGTCTAAGATAAGTTTGAGTCTAAGTGAGAGGGACCTCATTTTTTGTGATATAGATTACATTATAGTAACCACAGCTCAGATATTGTAAGTGTTAAATGAAATAGAACACATATGGAAATAATCAGTGACCTGGAAGATTACTGTTAGGGGTAATTAATAAGTAAATGATTCCAGAGGGGTTTTAAAGTGTATATAGTATGAGCTGTGTTAGTAAGAGGGGTATTGGGTAATGGGATACAGCGGAAAAGAGCCGCTCAGAAAAGATTAGGGATGGGGAGGGAGGGGCGGAGCTCTCTAAAGTGAGGGGGCCAAATAATAAGGTGAGTGAAGGGAGAGTAAGTGGCTTGGGTAAAGATGCTAATGTCTATTTTAGCTGACTGCAATACACCAGTTGCAAGCAGGTATAGCTTTTAAGCTTAATGGGTTATCTTACATGAACAAATTACATTTATAAACATTTATAAGTTAAGTACCTTAGTTAAGTACCTATAAATCAAATTGCCATTGAGCCTTGTTAACTGTGATTGTAGTGGCGTTTAAGTGAAATTAAGTTGGAATGATGGCACCACTTACTAGAAATAAGAAAACAAAGGGTCTATTACCGTTCAAATAAGGTTAATGGCCTTTAGTTTTGGTTTATAATATGTGGTATAGGTGCTAAGTATCAGGAACACTACATTACTGATCTGTTAGTTAAAGAAACTAGACAAAAAAAGTGATACTGTATAGGCACTCAAAAATACCCTTAAGTAAATTGGAGTTTTAGAAAAAAAAGTCACACAAATTAAAATGTAAATCTTTATTAGAACATATTTAAAATCAGGGTGTATTAAAACTAAAGTGCTGGCAGAAATTCCAGTTATAAACTGGATATCAAAAACATGAACACTGGGGTAATAATATAATACACTATCAAAGTGACGGCAATAAATGTGGGCTGTTTAGCCTAAAAAAAGAGAACCACTATACTATGTAGAAAACAAGGCCCAAGATGATAATTAAAGGTTATATCAGCAATGGTAAACACAGAATTAACTTAGTGTATTAATGCACTTATAAAACCTTATGTAGGTTTGTGCTGTTATTTAAATCAATATATAGTGGTAAATTCACTGTAAAGATAGTAAATAAGGTAGAGTGGTAGCTGCTGTGATATTACAAGTTAACCCCTATCAAAGGAGTTATGTGGTTGTACATATAAAGGGTTAACACCTAAGATAGACACACAGGTGAGGTCATAGTAGTTGAACAGCTTCAGTACTAATGATGTATCTTAGTGAATTTACTTACTATCGCCTAGATTACGAGTTTTGCGGTAACAGTGGTGCGTTGCTAACGAGCCTTTTTTTTCCAGTGCTCACTTTAAACAACGCTGGTATTACAAGTTTTCTGAATGGCCGCGTTAGCCTCAGAAAAGTGAGCGTTGAGCAAATCTAGCTCAACATCTCACTGTAATACCAGCGCTGCTTACGGTAGCTGTAAACTGGCTAAAACGTGCTTGTGCACGATTTCCCCATTGGAAACAATTGGGCTGAGACGGCTGAAAAAACCTAACACCTGCAAAAAATCAGCGTCCAGCTTCTAACGCAGCCCCATTGTTTCCTATGGGAAAATACTTTCTATATCTACACAACAACCCTGACTCACAATCCCTCCCTTCCTACACGTATTCGTGGAGGAAAGAACTAAACTGTAATATTGAGGATGAATCTTGGCTTCAAGCTTTCCAAATGACCAAAAGATCATCTGTTTCAGCAGTGATACAAGAAATTCACATAAAGCTCTTGTGTAGATGGTGCCTGACCCCGTCTTGTCTGCAAAGAATATACCCCTTGATTAATAACACCTGTTGGAGAGGATGTGGTGGAGAGGGCACGCTCCTCCATATCTGGTGGGCTTGCCCCTGGCTTGGTGAGTTCTGGAGTGATATACTGTCAGAAATGTCGGAGATATTGGGTACACAAGTTCCCTATGACCCAATCATCTTACTGTTTCTATCACTTCCCAAAATGTCTGGAATGGGCAAACAACCGCTCTTACTAATTATGCTAATGGCGGCTAAGAAGCTCATCCCGAAGCTCTGGAAAACCCAGACTATCCCCACCTCTGATGATTGGAGAGCGACTGTCGTCGACCTTCTTTCCCTGGAGAGATACCATTATCTAAAAACACATAACCTAGAGGTTCACGAGATGATGTTGGCTCTGTGGAGCAGACAGATTTAATCTGGGCTCTGAGATAGAGTGCTGTCCACAAGATGCTGATGTTGTGGTTCCCCTTCCCCCCACCCCCTTTTTTTTTTCTCTCCCCTTCTCTCTAATTTCTTCTGTCTTTCCTCTTTCCTTTCTAATTCCTCTGCGTAAATCCGGTTGAGATATTTTCCCTTTAATACCAATGTATTAATGGTTTGTATTTAAGCATGTTAAATTTTATTGAAAAATATTGTGCTATATGAGAGATTTCAACATAACTTGTTATTCCGATGGGAGGTCTATACCTCCTCCTTTAACTGAGATCTCTGTTGTAACAGACAACTGTACTTGCATAGCTAAAAGTGGGGCGACGCTTTGCTCAATGGACTTGACTATCATTTCTATTGTTTTGTTCCCTGTGTACTATAATCTGATTTGTGTACACTTGTTGTCTTTCTGAATATCATAATAAAAATGTATACAATAAACTAATATCTGAACTCCATAACTCCCCTAACTTAACCCAAATTAAAATACCTCTAAATTAACTTTAAAAAATCCTAACTACCTTAAAATAAAATAAAAACTTACCTGAAAAAATTAAATAAAAACCTAATCTTACCTTAAAAAAAACAAACATTACACAAAAAACTACCTTTACAAAAAATAAAAAAACTACCATTAACAAAAAAAAACTACCATTAACAAAAAAAACTAACATTGCAAAAAATAAAAACATACCATTTACAAAAAATGAAAAAACCTACAATTAACAAAAAATGAAAAAACATACCATTTAAAAAAAATAAATACCATTACAAAAAATAAAAAACCAAACATTTACAAAAAAGTAAAAAAAAACTACCACTTTATAAAAAAAAAAAAATAACTACAGAAAATAAAAAACTAAATTACCAAAAATTAAAAAAATAATACTATTCAGGGCCTTTAGTAGGGAATTGCCCTAAAGCAAACAGCTCTTTTGCTGTAAAAAAACAATAACCAATTATATTACAGCCCCCCAAAATAAAAAAAAAAACATAACTAAAAAAACTAAATTACCCATTGCCCCCAAAAAAGGCATTTGGATGGGCATTCAGCTCTTTTGCTGCCCAAAAAACCCTAATATATAAAAATAAAACTAACACTAACCCCAAAGTTGGTACTCACAGTTTATTTGGGTACTTTGTGATGTGGGGGGATGGTGGTTTAGGGATTAATAGTTTATTTTGGTAATCTACAATGTGGGGGGATGGTGGTTTAGAGGTTAATAGTTTTAATTAGTGTGTGCGATATGGGGGAATGGCAGTTTAGGGGTTTAGAGTTTATTTATTACTGTAAGTGTACTTTGTAATGTATTTTTGTTGTGTTTTGTGCAACTTTTTGTTTTCGGAAACCAGTTTACCACAGCTCTTAGATCGCGGAAAGAATTGAAGCGTAAAAGGCGATTGTGGCAGCACAATCAGAATTTCGCTGAACTTGTGAAGCAAAATTAAAATGGCTCCCATATATAGTATATAGTATACCTCCTTACAGCTTTATGTAACAATGACAATGAGGCCAGAGAGTTGGAGTAGAGGAGGTGAAGTGTTTGGATAGGATTCTCAGGTGATGAAGTAGAGGCATAAATGGGCTGTCAAAGACATGGCTAGATATTTTTGGTTGGTGTTAGGCAGGTCCCTACGAGTAGACAAAGGGACTTCAGAGACAAAGGGACAGAGCTCCAACAAAATGGTAATTTCATAAAATGTACAATGGTTAGGAAACTGCATATATTGGTGACACCAAAACCATGCAAACAAAAGCTGTAGCAAATCCATAGCAATGCACAAATATATAATTACAGACATACTCCCTGTGAATTGTATCATGTATTAAGTAATAGAGTCATAGGGGGATGTTCCTCACAGGGAATTTGAGGGTTCAATACTTATACAATTTCTGCATTGGACATAATAATGTAATGGTTCTTAGATTGATATCATATTTTTTAAATGTTTTATACAAAAAAAAATTCTCAGATGAGCCAGGGAACCTTAAAGGGACACTAAAGTGAAAATTAAACTTTCATGATTCCGATATGGCAAGCAATTTGTACCAACTTTCCAATTCACTTACATTATCTAAATAGGCACAATCTTTTTATATGCATACTTTCTAAGGCACCAGCTCTTACTGAGCATGTGCAAGAATTCACAGAATATACCTATATATGCATTCTGTGATTCTGTGGCTGATGGCTGTCACATGATGCAAGGGGGAAGGAAAATAGAACTAATTTTGAAATTTGTCAGAAAAAAAAAATCTACTACTCATTTGAAATTAAGACTAAGAGGCGTATTTATCAAGCTCCGTATGGAGCTTGATGCCCTGTGTTTCCAGCGAGCCTTCAGGAAACAGAAGTTATGAAGCAACGGTCTAAAGACCACTGCTCTATAACCAGTCCACCTGCTCTGAGGCGGCGGACAGAAATCAACCCGATCGAATACGATCTGGTTGATTGACACCCATGCTAGCGGACGATTGCCCGCAAATCTGCAGGGGGTGGCATTGCACCAGCAGTTCACAAGAACTGCTGGTGCAATGATACATGCAGAGAGCATATGCTGTCGGCATTTATCGATGTGCAGCCGACATGATCCGCAATATCTGATCATGTCCGCTTGCACATTAATAAATAGGCCCCTATGTGCTATGCCCAGTCTTTGTATTTTGCATTTGTTAATTATGCAAATGTACAGCATTTAATGGTTCTTTAAGATATAAAGGGCATATTAAACAAGTTCAGATTTTTTAAAAGATTGCTTCCACTTCAGTCTATTTAAAATACATCCATTAGGGCATTCTACCTCACAAAAGTGAAAAAGGCAGTTGTAATCTCACATGCTGGCAAACCAATATTCCCCCTAGGACAAACTTTGCACATTAGAAAAAATTGCTCTACAGTTTCTGACTTTGAGGAACAGGTAACAACATTACTAGATACATTTAAAGAAAGAGGTTATGAGTCAGATAGCCTGAAAACAGCAGTAACTAGGGCAAGAAATACTGATAGAAAGTCACTTTTAACTTATAAGCATAAAATACGCAAACAAAATAACACCCTACGGGGCCTATTTATTAATGTGCGAGCGGACATATTCCAATATTGCGGATCATCAGCTCTATACGGCAATAAGGATAATTTTTAACACCTTCCAAGCTATATAGGCGTCATCATTCACAAGAAAAAGGAGGCTGGGTACTTTGGCCCAATTATCACAAGGGGCCTGTCAACCCCAAACACTCACAGTGTAAGCCGGCATTCCAACACATAACTCAAACGCAAGTAGTCAGACTGGGACACGTGATCAAGCGTTTTGAGCGAAGACGGCTGGTAGTTCCTTTGGGGAACGGAGGATACATAACAGCTAAATGCTGTGGAAAATACTGAACCTATCTACCAAGAAACTCTCCTGTGTAGAGATAATCAGCGAGAAACTGTAAGTCTAATATCACACTTAACTTTAAAGCAACTTATACACTCACTTCAGATAGTCCTATTAACTGTTTTTGTTTGCTAAGAAGTAGATACGCAATATTTGCAGCTTGTGCTCTATGCTTTAAACTTTTTGCACATATGGCAGTCAGTGACGTGTGGAGAGGTCAGAGGTTGGTGAGGCAATGGATATGATACACCCGATAAGCACATATATGATCCCAATAGAGGTAGCTTATATTTATGATTAAATTAGCAAGTTGCACAATGATTATTATCATTCTTTACAACACACAAGAGAGTGAGGGGAAAAAGAGAGGGAGAGGGGAGAGAAAGAGGGAGGGAGAGAGGGGGAGGGGAGAGAGACAGAGAGACGGAGGGGGTGAGAAGGAGGGAGAGAGGGAGGGGCAGAAGGAGGGAGAGAGGGAGGGGGGAGAGGGAGTGAGAGAGGGATGGAGGGGAAGAGACAGGGAGAGTGGAGGGGGAGAGAGGGCGGGGGAAAGAAGAAGGGAGGGGGAGAGAGAGAGGGTTGGGGGGAGAGAGAGAAGGACAGAGAGAAGGAGAGGGAGAGAGAGAAGGGGCGAGAGAGACAGAGGGAGATAGAGGGAGGGGGTGAGATAGAGGGAGAGAGAAGGGGGGAGAGAGGGAGGGAGGGGGAGAAAGGGGAGAGAAGAGGAAGGGAGAAAGAAGGAGAGGGAGGGGGAGAGAAAGAGAGGCAGGGAGGGGAGGGAGGGGTGGGAAGGAGGGAGAGATGGAGAGGGAGGGGAGAGAGAGATGGGGAAGGGAGGGAGGAAGAGAGGGAGGGGATGGAGGGGAAGATAGAGGGGGAGAGAGAGACAGAAAGGGGAGAGAGGGAGAGAGAAAGAGAGGGGAGAGGGAAAGAGAGCACAAGTCTGCACAAAGAGGTGCAAGGTAACTGTTACCCAGCAGGGCCACTCTTATAATTTGTTGGGCCCTGGGCAAAACAAACTTGCAGGGTGGGCAAAACAAACTTGCAGGGCCCCCAGCCCAGACCCTTTTTTCCCCACCCCCATTAGCCCTACCCCTGTATCTCCTGCCCACTGTATGGACCACCCCAGTCCCAAGCCAAAGTTATATATACACACATACATATCTCACACACATACATTCTCACATACTCCCTTTTACAAACACACACACAGACTATGTCACTCCCTTTTACACACAGACACACACACTCACTCTCAGCTTTTTACACAATTTCAGACACACACAAACTCTCTCTCACTCTCACTTCCTTTTATACATAGACTCTCTCACTCTTACTCCCTATTACACACACAAACTCACTCCCTTTTACACACACTCAGACACAGACTCTTTCACTCTATTTGCACACAAACACTCACACACAGAGACGCTCTCTCTCACTCCTTTTTACACACACACTCTCAGACACACACGCTCTCTTAATCTCACTCCCTTTTACACACAGACTCTCAGACATACATAGACTATCTCTCTCTCACTCCCTTTTACACACACACAATTTCAGACACAAACAAAATCTCTCATTCTCTTTTACACACAGATACTCTCACACAGACTTAATTTCACTCCCTTTTACACACACACTCTCAGACTCACACAAACTCTCTTAATCTCACTTGCTTTTACACACACACGCAGACACACACAGACTCCCTTTCTCACTCCCTTTTACACACACACATATACTCTCTCATTCTGACACACAGTTTATTTAACAGTACCATAACTATTAAAGAGCTACAATACATGTATCTGGGTTTAGTTAACTCCCCTCCTCATTTATAATAGAAAATCTGTTAAAAAGTGACATCAGCATACCTATTTCTTTATTGCATTTAGTTTAATATACTGTATGTATATATATATATATATATATATATATATATATATATATACTATATACACTAACGGCTAGATTTGGAGTTTTGTCGGTAACGACCCGAAAAACTAACGCCAGCTTTTTTCTGGCCACACCATAAAAATAACTCTGGTATTGAGAGTCCACAAAAAGGGTGCGTTAGGCTCCAAAAAAGGAGCGTAGAGCATTTTTAACGCAGCTTCAACTCTCGATACCAGAGTTGCTTACGCAAGCGGCCAGCCTCAAAAACGTGCTCATGCACGATTCCCCCATAGGAAACAATGGGGCTGTTTGAGCTGAAAAAAAACCTAACACCTGCAAAAAAGCCGCGTTCAGCTCTTAACGCAGCCCCATTGTTTGCTATGGGGAAACACTTCTACGTCTGCACCTAACACCCTAACATGTACCCCGAGTCTAAACACCCCTAGCCTTACACTTATTAACCCCTAATCTGCCGCCCCAGCTATCGCTGACCCCTGCATATTATTATTAACCCCTAATCTGCCGCTCCTTAAACCGCCGCTACTTACATTATCCCTATGTACCCCTAACATCGCCGACCCCTATATTATATTTATTAACCCCTATTCTGCCCCCCACAACGTCGCCTCCACCTGCCTACACTTATTAACCCCTAATCTGCCGAGCGGACCGCACCGCTACTATAATAAAGTTATTAACCCCTAATCCGCCTCACTAACCCTATAATAAATAGTATTAACCCCTAATCTGCCCTCCCTAACATTGCCGACACCTAACTTCAATTATTAACCCCTAATCTGCCGACCCAATCTCGCCGCTATTCTAATAAATGTATTAACCCCTAAAGCTAAGTCTAACCCTAACACTAACACCCCCCTAAATTAAAAATAATTTAAAAACGAAATTAATTATCTCTTATTAAATAAATTATTCCTATTTAAAGCTAAATACTTACCTGTAAAATAAATCCTAATATAGCTACAATATAAATTATAATTATATTATAGCTATTTTAGGATTAATATTTATTTTACAGGTAACTTTACCTGTAAAAGAAATCCTAACCTAAGTTACAATTAAACCTAACACTATACTATCAATAAATTAATTAAATAAACTACCTACAATTACCTACAATTAATCTAACACTACACTATCAATAAATTAATTAAATACAATTCCTACAAATAAATACAATTAAATAAACTTGCTAAAGTACAAAAAATAAAAAAGAACTAAGTTACAAAAAATAAAAAAATATTTACAAACATAAGAAAAATATTACAACAATTTTAAACTAATTACACCTACTCTAAGCACCCTAATAAAATAACAAAGACCCCCAAAATAAAAAAAATGCCCTACCCTATTCTAAATAACTAAAGTTCAAAGCTCTTTTACCTTACCAGCCCTGAACAGGGCCCTTTGCGGGGCATGCCCCAAGAAGTTCAGCTCTTTTGCCTGTAAAAGAAAAAATACAATACCCAAGCCCCCCAACATTACAACCCACCACCCACATACCCCTAATCTAACCCAAACCCCCCTTAAATAAACCTAACACTAAGCCCCTGAAGATCTTCCTACCTTATCTTCACCTCACCGGGTTCAACGATCTGTCCAGAAGAGCTCCTCCGATGTCCTGATCCAAGCCCAAGCGGGGGGCTGAAGAGGTCCATGATCCGGATGAAGTCTTCATCCAAGCGGGAGCTGAAGAGGTCCATTATCCGGATGAAGTCTTCTATCAACGGCATCTTCAATCTTCTTTCTTCCGGATCCATCTTGCAGACCTCCGACGCGGAACATCCTGCTGGCCCGACGGACTAACGACGAATGACGGTTCCTTTAAGGGACGTCATCCAAGATGGCGTCCCTCAAATTCTGATTGGCTGATAGGATTCTTTCAGCCAATCGGAATTAAGGTAGGAATATTCTGATTGGCTGATGGAATCAGCCAATCAGATTCAAGTTCAATCCGATTGGCTGATTCGATCGGCCAATCAGATTGAGCTTGCATTCTATTGGCTGTTCCGATCAGCCAATAGAATGCGAGCTCAATCTGATTGGCTGATTGGATCAGCCAATCGGATTGAACTTGATTCTGATTGGCTGATTCCATCAGCCAATCAGAATATTCCTACCTTAATTCCGATTTTCTGATAGAATCCTATCAGCCAATCAGAATTGGGTATTGTATTTTTTCTTTTACAGGCAAAAGAGCTGAACTTCTTGGGGCATGCCCCGCAAAGGGCCCTGTTCAGGGCTGGTAAGGTAAAAGAGCTTTGAACTTTAGTTATTTAGAATAGGGTAGGGCATTTTTTTATTTTGGGGGGCTTTGTTATTTTATTAGGGGGCTTAGAGTAGGTGTAATTAGTTTAAAATTGTTGTAATATTTTTCTTATGTTTGTAAATATTTTTTTATTTTTTGTAACTTAGTTCTTTTTTATTTTTTGTACTTTAGCAAGTTTATTTAATTGTATTTATTTGTAGGAATTGTATTTAATTAAATTATTGATAGTGTAGTGTTAGATTAATTGTAGGTAATTGTAGGTAGTTTATTTAATTAATTTATTGATAGTATAGTGTTAGGTTTAATTGTAACTTAGGTTAGGATTTCTTTTACAGGTAAATTTGTAATTATTTTAACTATTTTAGCTATTAAATAGTTCTTAACTATTTAATAGCTATTGTACCTGGTTAAAATAAATACAAAGTTACCTGTAAAATAAATATTAATCCTAAAATAGCTATAATATAATTATAATTTATATTGTAGCTATATTAGGATTTATTTTACAGGTAAGTATTTAGCTTTAAATAGGAATAATTTATTTAATAAGAGATAATTAATTTTGTTAGATTTAAATTATATTTAATTTAGGGGGGTGTTAGTGTTAGGGTTAGACTTAGCTTTAGGGGTTAATACATTTATTAGAATAGTGGTGAGCTCCGGTCGGCAGATTAGGGGTTAATAATTGAAGTTAGGTGTCGGCGATGTTAGGGAGGGCAGATTAGGGGTTAATACTATTTATTATAGTGTTAGTGAGGCGGATTAGGGGTTAATAACTTTATTATAGTAGCGCTCAGGTCCGCTCGGCAGATTAGGGGTTAATAAGTGTAGGCAGGTGGAGGCGACGTTGAGGGGGGCAAATTAGGGGTTAATAAATATAATACAGGGGTCGGCGGTGTTAGGGGCAGCAGATTAGGGGTACATAAGGATAACGTAAGTGGCGGCGCTTTGCGGTCGGCAGATTAGGGGTTAATAAGTGTAGGTAGGTGGAGGCGACGTTGAGGGGGGCAGATTAGGGGTTAATAAATATAATACAGGGGTCGGCGGTGTTAGGGGCAGCAGATTAGGGGTACATAAGGATAACGTAGGTGGCGGTCGGCAGATTAGGGGTTAAAAAAAATTATTTGAGTGTCGGCGATGTGGGGGGGTCTCGGTTTAGGGGTACATAGGTAGTTTATGGGTGTTAGTGTACTTTAGAGTACAGTAGTTAAGAGCTTTATAAACCGGCGTTAGCCCAGAAAGCTCTTAACTACTGACTTTTTTCCTGCGGCTGGAGTTTTGTCGTTAGATGTCTAACGCTCACTTCAGAAACGACTCTAAATACCGGAGTTAGAAAGATCCCATTGAAAAGATAGGATACGCAATTTACGTAAGGGGATCTGCGGTATGCAAAAGTGACTCCAAATACCGGCGGTAGCCTAAAACCAGCGTTAGGAGCCTCTAACGCTGGTTTTCACGGCTAACGCCAAACTCCAAATCTAGGTTACACTGTCCACACACACATATATACATATATATATATATATATATATATATATATATATATACATAACAAACAGGCTTTGCTCATTACAATTTTAGTACCTCAGCTGTCATTTGGAAGCCAAAGGGTTAAACCAGAAGAAGGAGGAATGTAGTGCTTGACCTATGGAGCTAAATCACCATTCACAGAAAAAAGGGATCTCTTGTTATTGTCAAAAGCTACAATAGAAAGAAGAGGGAGACCTGTCACTGCTTAAACAGCAACACATAATGCACCAACCTAACAAGTGAAGCTTTGAACAGCAAGAACACCCCCTCCCACAAAAAATAAAATAAGATGTGCACAATAACTGCAGAAGGGATTATAGTAGACTTGTGCATGGCGGAAAAATTTGGTTCGGTTCGGACCGATTCGAATTTGGAAAAAAGCGAATGCATTCGTTTTGGATTTGTTTCGGATTCATTCGGATTCGAATAAAATTCGGCTGGATTCAGAAATTTGGAATTTCGGGATGTGTTAGGTGGGATGTGCTGTGTATTAGACTAGTATTATGTACTGTATATTAGGTATAACCCATAGCAGAGTGATATAACCTAATATACTGTACAATACTAGTGTAATCCATGGCCATCTGAATCTAATTCGGATTTATTCGGTAGATTCGGTACTACCGTAATTCGGAAATTCGAATCGATCCGAATCTCCGAATTTAACTAATTCGTCTGTATTTCGATTCATTCCGAATCGAAACGCACATGTCTAGATTATAGTTACACATGTAGAAAAGCGGCACTCTTTCTTCATTTAAGGATATTAGAGACACCAGGTTTTGCAAAAGTTTCTGACCGAGTATGCAAGGAAACAGAGTGCAGCATGATCCTTCTTAGCTATGGTGGCTGCCCTGCTCTCTCTCTCTGCTTGTATCAGCTAGTACACATTAGCTGGGGTGCCTGGGTGTGTTTTAGAAGTGCTGATCTCAGTGTTGAAAATGGTTAAATCAGTTTTTTTTTAAACACATTATGTATTACTAGTTGATAAGGCTGCCCAGAGGGCAGTCTGTGTGTTAAAAAACAAACAAAAAAAACAATCTACAAAAAATAAAAAAGTAAAACTACAGAAAAATAAACAAAAGTATCCAAAATAATAAAATTAAACCTAAAGTTATACCCCTTTAAAAATAAAACATCACCCCCAAAATAAAAACAACCCCTATTCTAATACTAAACTACAAATAGCCCTTAAAAGGGCTTTTTTGTAGGGCATTGCCCTAAAGAAATCTGCTCTTTTACATGAAAAAATAAACAAAGTCCCCCCTAACAGTAAAACCTCCCACCCACCAAACCCCCCAAAATGAAAAAAAAAACTAACACTAATAAACCTAAACTACTCATTGCCCCTAAAGGGGCATTTGTATGGGAATTGCTCTTTTTCACTGCCCTTAAAAGGGCATTACGCTCTTTTGCAATTTGCAACAAAAATAACCCTAATCTAAAAAAACAATGTTTCAAATAAATGTGTCAAATATAGGTACATTTATTATGTCTTTTACAAGGCTAAGATTACACAACAAAATCTAGTTGCTCATTTATAGCTATCTCTAATTGACCTTAGCAGTTATGAAAACAGGCATTTAAAATTAGGGAAACCTATGGTGCATTATTGCTTTCTGGAGACTAAAACTTTACACTTATATATTTAATATCTGAATGACTTATGTAATACAAAAACTAAACATACATAATATTCTCGTGTGAATCTTTGCTTTGAATAAATTATAATGTCTAGCATTTATTTAGTATTTAATATCCACTTACGCTTGTTTATATGAGCTTTATCTAAGATAAAGAGGAAGAAGAGAAAACACACGGAATATAATAAAAAAAAAATGCATGAAAACACAATTTAGGACAAGTAAGATTAGGGGAATAAAATGCGTAAATTAATGACTGAAGGGAAGGTGGCATTATCATTTACCATACAATGTTATAATTAAGGATATTATATTTTAAAAATAAAGGGCAAATAAATTGTGATAACTGCATTTATGATTTGATGTATTTATGTTTATGTATTTATTTATTTATTTATGTGATGAACCAGGTTAAGTTAAGGTCACTCTGTATTTTTTAACCATACATTTTTTTAATGTCCTCAGCTCTGAAGATTCACCACTACAGCTACCCGAAGAAATATGTCATAGCTTAAGACAAAATATCCTAAACAATTCCCTGAACACGTAAGAAAACACTTTGTACTATGCATATTTTTATGGTCCATTCAGCTTTGTTATATTTTCAGTATGCTTCTGTATTTAATTTTCAAATATGGAAATAAATATGTGGTGCATAAATTAATTTTCATTGATTTTAGTATAATTATATTGTTAAAAATCTAATGAATCGTTTAATATGTTTGTTTTATGTCTAATCGTAAGTAATGGAAAATATTTTTGTTAAAGAAAAATTTTACTATTTTTTTTCTTTGTTCCATGTAAAACACTGAAAGTAATGGTCAAAATGAAACTGTCAAGATTCAAATAGTGCATGCAATTTTAAACAACTTTCCAATTTACTTTTATCATCAAATTTGCTTTGTTCTCTTGGTATTCTTTGTTGAAAGCTAAACCTAGGTAGACTCATATGATAATTTCTAAGCCGTTGAAAGCCTCTTATCTCTGTGCATTTTGACAGTTTTTCACAGTTAAACATAGCTAGTTCATGTTTGCCATATAGATAATATTGTGCTCATTCTCGTGGAATTATTTATGATTTAGCACTGATTGGCTAAAATGCAAGTCTGTCTAATGAACTGAGATAAGGGGGCAGTCTGCAGAGGCTTAGATACAAGGTAATCCCAAAGGTAAAAAGTATTTTAATATAACCGTGTTCGTTATGCAAAACTGGGGAATGGGTAATAAAGGGATTATCTATCTTTTTAAACAATAAACATGTTGGAGTAGACTGTCCATTTAAAGGACCATTACCTACAGTAGAAATTAATAACCAAATGCATAATAAAAAAATGCAACAGCACCTAATTCAAATTTATTTTTTTTGGGCAAATTTAACATTTCCTTTTTATTTCCTTGCCCTTTTTATCATGTGACAGCCATCAGCCAATCGCAGACTCATAAATATATATACTGTGAATTTACTATTGCGCATGTTTAGCAAGAGCTGGTGCCTCAGAAATTGTGCAGGTAAAAAGATTGTGCGCAAACTGATGATAGAAGTAAAATGGAAAGTTGTTTCTTTTTAATTAATCTGAATCATAAAAGTTATATTTATACTTCCATGTCCCTTTAATTTAATTTATTTATTTTAAATGGAAGTTTCTGTTAAGTAAAAAAAAACAGAATACTCTTCTTGGTTACATTTTGAAAATGTTTTTTTCCTTTTTAGAGGTGTTTTCCTCTATGCCAATACAGCTGTTGGAGTTTTTTTTTTATATGTGCACTAACTTGCTAGTATTTGTTGTAATTTTATGCTTTTTTTATTTTTTTATTTATTTAAATGCAAATCTTTATTGAAAAATGAAAAAAGGTTACAGACATTGAAGTCGAGACTTTCAATATTTTGTAGGTGGGGCAGATGCCCTCTTGTGGATAGTTAGTAACCAATGTCTCTCGGGCTCCATGATGACTCTTCCCCATGTTGGAGGCAATTTTCAGCTTGGGCAATTAGAGCTGTTAGTCTCTGAGATGTATCTGCATTTCTCTTTTCTTTTTTTTTACAATTTTAAACCATTAAATCTGAACAGTAAATCTAAAACTTTTAAGGATTCACAGTCCGTATCAGCTAGTGAGTTTAGTAAAAAGAGGGGAGGGAGAGGGGGGAATGGGAGGGAGGAAGGTAATAGGTCCATTTCAGAGTGGGGATGGTGGGGGAAGAGGGAGGCGCTGGGGGGGGGGGGGGGGGGTTGGAGACCAGGAACAGATTTCTCCATAATGTTACTGTATCATGTTGACTATTCTATTAGAGGAGTTACCTTCCCATGCTAGGAGCATATGTTCATGTAGTTCGGGCTTGCCTATTTTAAGGTAGTGATATCTTTCAAGATGCAGTTGTGTAGTAACCAAAGCCCTCCACTCTGCAAGAGTAGGTACAGCTTCAGTTCTCCATTTTTTGGGGATCAGTGTCTTGGCTCCATTTAGCATTATAATGAAGAGTGACGTATCATGTGTGCTATTAAATTTTGGGAGGTTATGATATAATAGGAGCGCAGGAATTGGCAGGATTAATTATGATAGTTTTTTTGTTTATTTCAGCGAAGACCTCCTTCCAAAAGCCTTCCAACCTGGGACAGCTCCACCAAACATGCAGTAATGTTCCCACCTGTCCGCAGCACCTCCCAGACGTATTGGGATTTATCTTTTTAATTATTTGGGGGGTCAGGTACCACCTGCTCAGAAATTTGTACTGAGTTTCTTGCGTATTTGCGGAAATAGAGTAGTATTAAAGATTTTATGACAAATTTTAGGTGCAATCTCTATCCCTAGTTCTTTGTGCCAACTCTGCACATATGAGGGGAGGTTGTTAAGCCCACCATGCTTGAGCATGTCGCATAGAAGCGATATAAGATGTTTAGGCGGTTGTGATTATATGCATAATGTTTTGAATGGTATCAGGGATCTAAGGAATGATGATTTGTGCTTGTGCGAAGCAATAAAGTGTGATAGATGGGCGCAATGGAACCATGAGGTAAAGAGGTCAGGGTCCCACTCTTTGAGTTCTTGCTGTGGTTTAAGTTTATATCCATGTAGGGCATTGTGGATGGCCAATCTGCTTAGCGGTAGGTTGCCTTCTGTTAAGGATGAATGAGTTCGGATGCCCATGGTCGGGTTACCATGTACTGGTGCTAGAGGTGGTATCGGGGTTGAAATGCCGCTCTGTATTTGGCAGCAATCTTGTCCCATGTGTCCAAAGTCTCTTTTATTAATGGATAAAAGGTCACTTGGTAGGGGCGATCTTTCAGTGGGATCCACACCAGTGCTCCCACATTACTGCAATTAAGAATGTCTGTGTCAAGTTTCACCCAGGTTTTGTGTGGAACATTTTGACTCCATTCAATGATGCGTTGCAGTGAGTTGGCCTGTTTGTATGAATGCAAGTTCAGCACCCCCATCCCTCCCATCGACCGCATTTTGTATAATGATTGTCTGTTAATCCTGGGTTTTATGCCTTGCCAAATATATTTTTACATTGCATTCTGTATGTGTTGGATATGTGGGTTGTTTGGTGCTATGGGAATAGTTTGTAACACGTACAGAACTCTTGGCAGAATGTTCATTTTAATTAAGTTTATACACCCCAACCATGAGATATGTTTCTTTTTCCAGCAGGAGAGGTCCGCTATTATTTCTTCTTTGAGTTTCTGTAGTTAGACTCAGTTAAGTCTGATAAGGAGGACCTGATGGTTATGACTAGATACCGGATTTCTTTATCTACCACATTTATAGGGCTTTATCTCCTAATCAAATTGAAATTTGTGTGGGACTCATTAATGTTAAGGAGTTCAGATTTATTGAGATTTAGATGGAAATTAGAGACTAATCCATAATGCTCAAACTCCCTAATTATTTCAGGTAGTGAGTGGATAGTGTTTGTGAGGGTGAGCAGTATATCATCTGCATACATGGCCAATTTGTGTTCTGTAGCTTGAATTTGGAGGCCTTTGATGTTGGGGTTCTCTCTTATTTTACTGGCTAGAGGTTCTATTGAGATGGAAAACAGAAGAGGGGAGAGTGGGCAACCCTGTCTCGTTCTATTCAATATTTTAAAGGGTTCTGACAGTACCCTATTGACGTGAATACTAGCGTTTGGTGAGGAATATAGTGAGGTGATTAGATTAGTAAGTTTAGGACCAATGTTCATTGTAACTAGGGTAGAGAGCATGAAGGACCAATTAACACGGTCAAATGCCTTCTCTGTGCCTGTGGAGAGAAGGGTGAGGCGTGTAGAGGAATTTTGAGCATGAGAGATCAGTTGTAGCACCTTTGAGGTGTTATCCCTCGCCTCTCTGTAGGGGATAAAGCCCACTTGGTCAGTAGAGATAAGTTGTGGCATGAATTTGTTTAGCCTGTTTGCTACAAGTTTAGCTAGGATTTTAATGTCCGAGTTGAGCAGGGATATTGGATGGAAATTTTCGGGTTTATTTGGGGGTTTACCAGGTTTCAGGAGTCCAATTATATGGGCTTTTAAAAAGGAGCCTGGGAGGGAGGCTGTATCAGAAGTGGAGTTAAAAATATCCACAAGGCGAGGGTCCAGTATGTGGGTAAATGTTTTATAATATTTGGATCCCAGGCCATCTGGGCCCGGGCTTTTCCCTGTGGGTAAGTTTTGATGGTTTCTAAAATTTCGTTAAGCGTAAAAGGCTCCTCTAAAGAATTACTTTTCTCTCGTGAAAGGGATGGCAGAGTAACCTTGGAAAGGTAATCCCGGACCGGGGCAGAGTCGTGTATATCTTGGGCGTTAACCCTTTGGAGTTTGTGGTGTTATTTTGCAGGTTATATAGCACTGTGTAGTAGTCTCTAAAGGTCTGAGCTATGCCTTTCACATCATAATAGGGTTTACTATGTGAATCTACAATCCTGTGAACATAAATGTTTAACTATCTACGGGCAATGGCTCGGGATAGCAATTTCCCTGTTTTATCCCTTTGTTCATAGAACTTCTGTTTCAGGAGAAGCGCCTTTCTTTGGTGTTCTTCCTGCAGGTGATTTAATAAATTGGATTTGGCCGATTCCCACTCAGCTAAATGGGTAGCGCTCGAGGGGTCTGTCTTGTGTAAAGCTTCAATGTGTGACAAATGGGATAGTAGGGTTTGAAGTCTTTCCCTTTCAGGTCTATTTTGCTTGGCCCTAATTTTAATAAGCTCCCCCCTAAGGACACATTTATGTGGTTCCCATACCGTAGTTAGTGGCATATCGTCCACTGAGTTAGCTTGAAAGTTTTCTTGGAGCAGTTTAGCGATATCGGCCTGAGTGATTGCGTTGTTTATCAAAGTGTCATCCAGTCTCCACACATAGGAGGTGACTGGGATGGTGGGCCACTGGATTGTACAGGAGACTGGGGCATGGTCTGACCAGGTGATAGGATTAATGGAGCAATCTGATATGAGAGTTAAACCTATGGTGTCGGTAAAGATGTAATCAATCCTTGAGTATTTATTATGCGGGTATGAAAAGAAGGTAAAGTCTCTGGTGCTTGGGTGTGTTATATGCCAAACGTCATGGGTCAACAAGTCCCTCAAAAGAGAGCTTATTGTTTTAATTGTCCTGTGGGAAGCACTAGAGGAGCCATCGGAGGTGTCTAGGAGGGGATCTAGTGTGACATTGAAATCTCCTCCCAGTAGGAGGATTCTTTTTTGAAATTCAAGTATATTTTGCTCTATTTTTAAAAAAAAAAGGTGCTTGCAAGGAGTTTGAGGAATATAGGTTTACAACAGTCACTGGCCTATTGTATAAGAGGCCCGTGATAATAATGTAGTGACCCTCAGGGTCCCTATTAATCTGGTCAGCCTAAAACGAGGTCTTCATGTGAAACAGTATACCCACTCTGTTTTTCTTGGTGGTGCCAGACACAAAATATGCCTGTGTGTAGTGTTTATAGAACCACTTGGGTTCACGCCCTTTTCTAAAATAAAATATTTTTCTTGTAAGAGGATTACGTCTCCTCCCATTCTCTGGAGGTCATAAAGTGCAATGGACCTTTTCCTTTACATTTACTGTTATCAGTTCTATACCGTGGTTTTTGTTCCTTGGCTTATGTGGTGCCATTTTCCCAGGGAGAGGGGCAAATTGTCTAAGGGGGAGGGGAAGGAAGTGGGGCAGAGGAGAGGAATTGGCGAGTCGGGGTTAGGAAGGTTGAGGCGAAAGATAGGGTATGGGGAAGAGAGTTTGTTACCCCTCTGTGCAGTGCAGTGGTGTCAAAGAACAACAACAATACAAGACTGTGCACTAACTAGTATAGTAATAACAAACAGAATCTTTTGTAACAGAGTAATACAAAAAACACTATGGGTAGATACCCTAGACTGAAGCCTGTGAAAGTGTAAAATATTGGAATATTATGAGCTAACATGTGCTGTGCGAACTTTAGCAGAGTGTAGTGCAATGTAATGTGCAGGGAGGCGCGTGTAAGGGTAGTAAGTGTGTAGGATATAAGTACAAGTGGGATGTTGCCAACTCCTAGGATTATCTAGGTAATTTGCTATTGTGTGTTATGTATGGTATTTTAATGCTTATTTCAGACTGGTGGTAGAGTTGTTTATATTCCACTATGGATGTAACAGAGACAGTAATACCATCTTTACTGTGAAGAACATAATTTGAGTCAACTTTAGAAATTCAATGACATTCTATGTATGACTATAAAAGCCCATTCCAGCATATTTTAACCAAGTCAATACTTTTCTACCCATCACTGGCTGGAATAGATTTTTATTTCCTTAATTGTAGGCTATGTGTGGTATTATAGTGCTTATGTCATCTTGACAATAACATTTATATTCCATTGTGGGTGTATCAGGGACTGTAAAACTATCTCTACAGTAGAAAACTTAATGTGAAACATCTTCAGAAGTCTGAAGACATTCTATATAAGGTTATAAATGTCTAATCCAATTAACATCAAAACTCAAAAAATTCAAAACTATTCTTCACTTATCTGATTAGCATAGCAGTTAATGTCCTTGAGTCCTTTTCGCAAGTTCTTTACCTGTATAAGCCAAAATGGAAGGCATTTTGTTAGAGTCAGGTGTGGCCGGGGTCCTGTGAGGAAGTCTCCGGGAGATGATTCATCCTGCAAATGGGAGAGTGAATCTGGAAGTTGAATGTTACGGCCCAGATTTTTATTAAAGGCCTCCAGGTCCGGTATGGTGTGGAAGACGGATGTGATGTTGTCTTTTGTGGCAATAATGCATGTCGGGAATCCCCAACGGTAGGAAACACCATTGTCCCTGAGAACTGTTGTTATGAATCTCAAGTCCTTTCTTTTTTGTAGAGTAGTGGGGCATAAGTCTGAGTAAACTTGCATTTATATGCCTGCAGTGGTGATTTGTTTCTGCCCCCCTAAGGATTTCCTCTTTATCACAGAAATAGAGTAATTTCACAATTACATTCATTGGGGGGGGGCTTTGTTGGGTGGTTTTGGGTGAAGGGCTCTATGTGCTCTTTCTATTGGGACTTCAGGAGCAGAGGGAGAATCTTTTATGCTGTGGAATAGGCTTTGTAGGGACGCCCCTAATCCTAAGGTTGTTTCTCCTACTCCTATTCTCCAGATCCTCCATGCGGTCCATAAGGTTTTGTATCATATCTGAGTGCAGTTGAGTATTTTCTGCTTGCTGGTGAAGTTCTGCTCTTTGGGTCTCATGTTTCTCTTCAAGTTTTAAAACTCTGTTTTCTACCCCCTTGATATCCTGCTTGAGTTCCTAAAATAATTCCTTAACCTCTTGCATAGCTGTTCTTATGTTCTCTTTGGAGGATAATGATTTCAGGTCCTCTCTGGTGACATAGTTGGTAAATTCATGACTCCCATCATGAACTAGAGCTTATGCACTCTGCAAGCTTTTATAGTGGGCATCGGTAACCAGGGCTGGTTTCAAATAGTTGTTCATCGTGGAGAGTTTGTGGTCTTTCGTAAGGTTAGAAGATCTTCTATTTGGCGTTACAATATTTATTGCCTGCGTAGTTACCATGCAGACTGTGCACTTGAAGTAATGGTAGTGTTGTTTCTGTGTGTTAATTGAATGTCCTGATGTCCCCCACTTAGAACAAAAGGGATTCTTTGTTGCCCCCTGTGTAGGGCAAACTTCTTCGGCCAGAGCAAACTTCTTCGGCCAGAGCAGGTTCTATGTATCTGTAGCTGTGAGAGCCACTTGTGTGTCTGGTTAGTTTACCCGCCGGCCCCACTTTCAAGGGTGGCTTTATTTTAGGTGAGGGTATTACCCTGAGAGTAAATGCTGGCCTCTGCAAATATGAAAACAGTGGCTTTTAAAATTAATTATGAGGGTGCCGCTATCCCCCTCCTGTGTGTAGTTCTACAGGGTCCTGGGGTCGCCAACTCTGCCTCCCTTATCTCTAAAAATGAGGGTGTAGGTAATCTCAGCTCAGCTCTGTTCTTGACAGATAGGCCTCCTCTGCCACAGGACTGAGGGTAATTACTTGGGCTACTGATCTCTTTGCGATAGGGTTAATTATAAACTGCCCTTTTGTTAATTTCCGCCTCGCACCTTTCTCTGGAGTTTAGTCCCCTTAGTTGGTGATATAAGTGCTCAAGGGTTGTGGGGTCTCTCCAGTAATAGCTTTTGCCCCCAGGATGTAGAGTGGGATACTTGGGGCCCGTCTCTTAGAATATGTGCCAGACTGGCTAGTACTCATTGTAGGGCCTGCTGGTCCATACTCGTTTTGTGACGTTTGTGCAGGTAGTTGCGGGTCTCCACAAGGTCGGTACATGGCCTGGGTGCTATTCAGAGGATCTTTTTTAGTCGCCAATAGCTCCACGATGTAAGCTGCACTTTTCTGTGCTCGCCACCTCTTCGGGCATAAGTTAGCAGGATGTTGGTCCACTCTGAAGTAGGCATGGCAGCGTCGGCAGTAAACTCTGCCTGTTCGTTGGGGTGTGCACCTCCCTGCGCAATTAAAGTTGAGGTCCGTGTAGGAGGAGTACTCCCCTATCTGCTACATCCATTAGACTTTGATTTTGCAGGTCGGTAGCCCTTAGATGAGCGGCTTACAGTCTCAGGGCTTTGGAGCAACTAAGTTACGCAGCTATATTCCTGTGCGGCTAGGCTCTGCCCCCTCGTAATTTTATGCTTTTTAATACTAGATATCATTTTAAAAAATATGATTGTTATTCTTTCTCATGTAAGATAGAAAAGATTTGCTTCAATTTACCCAATAACAAGAAAACATCCCATGTATTCATGATTAAAAGGATATTGAATGTGTACATTTACAATTTTTTCTAAATATTAAAAATCGTAGCAATTAATATATTTCTAAAAAAATAAAAATAAAGAAAAGCTGTTTCAATTGAAATTGGTACTTTAAAAATATATAGATTGTGACATAGCTATAACATATTTATTGAGAAAAGCTGAAAGAATGACTATGTATGGAGCTCTGAGGTTGATCAAGAAAAGTCAATCACCTAGATTATAAATTTTGCGTTGCGGCTTTTAATGCTGAAAAAATGGCAATTCAGCGTAAAAGCAGTAACGCCGCTATTGGGAGTCGTGTCGGTTTAGCTATACCGCAAGCATTTTAGCCTGTAACGCAAAGTCAATCCCGCACTCAAAAAAATTACGTTTTTGCGTGGGATTTCCATAGCGCCTGTATTACAGGTTGTGAGGTGAGGCAAAAATGCTTGCCAAAAATCAGCCAATAAGATTAGAGCTACTGAAATCCTATTGGTTGTTCAAATCAGCCATTAGGATTTCAGTAGCTCCCATCCTATTGGCTGATTTGAATTTGAAGAATCAAATCAGCCAATAGGAATGCAAGGTACACCATTTGGAAATGGCTACCTTGCATTAAACTTCAGTGTACGGTGGCGACCATATGAATAGGACGCTCCACGTAGGATGTCTTCGGCTTCCAGGATGGCTCCACGCCGCTGAGATGAAGATAGAAGACGCCCCTTGGATGGATGAAGACCTCACCGCCTGGATGAACATCTCGCCGCCTGAATGGAGATGGATGTCCGGACTTCAGGACCTGTGAGTAGATCTTCTGGGGTTAGTATTAGGTTTTTGTTTTTTTTTTGGGTGGGTTTTTTTTTTACATTAGGGCTTTGGGCTTTGAAAAAGAGCTAAATGCCCTTTTAAGGGCAATGCAAAAGAGCTAAATGGGGACTTTGTATTTTTTTACAGGTAAAAGAGCTAATTTCTTTAGGGAAATGCCATACAAAAGGCGATTTTAAGGACGATTGGTAGTTTATTGTAGGCTTGGGGGTGTTTTTATTTTGAGGGGCTTTTTTATTTTTATAGGTCTATTAGTGTTTTTCATTTCTCGTAAACTTAGATTTTTTAAATTTTTCGTAGAATTTGTTTTTTTTAGTTGTATTTTAGATTTTTAATTTTTTTTGTAGTGTTATGTTTATTTAAATTTGTAATTTAGATATTTTAATTGGTAGTATTTTTTTATTTTATTAGATTAGTTATGTTAGGTTAATATATAGTTTAATGTTAAGTTTATATTTATTTCACAGGTAAGTTTTTATTTATTTAAATATAGTTATATTGTAATTTTAATTTAAAGTTAGGGGTTGTTAGGTTTAGGGCTTAATAGTATAATTTAGTGTTTTGCGATGTGGGGGGCCAGCAGTTGAGAGGTTAATAGGTTTATTTAGTGGAGGAGATGTAGGAGGCCAGAGGTTCAGGGGTTAATAACTTTATTATAATGGCGGCAATGTCGGGGAGCCACGGATTAGGGTTTAATAACTTTATTTAGGTAGCAGCAATCGCGGAGATGTCGAGGGCAGCAGATTAAAGGTTAATAACTTTATTTAGGTGTCACCGATGTCGGGGGCAGCAGATTAGGGGTGTTTCAACTTGGGGTTTATGTTAGGGTGTTAGGTTTAAATGTAACTTTTTTTTCACCATAGACATCAATGGGGTTGCGTTACAGAAACTTTTCATTCCGCGATCGCAGGTGTTAGTTATTTTCTAACACTCTCTCCCCATTGATGTCTAGGGGGGAAAGCGTGCACGAGCATGTCAAAGCACGTCAAAACAGCCCTTGGATTTACTGCGGTATGGAGCTTAATGCCACCATATCGCATGCACAAGGAGGATTTTCAGAAACTCGTAATGGCAGCGCTTTGGAGGGTTAAAAAACACAACTTTTGTTGCGTTCGTTTCGCACCCTGTTTAGCGCAAAACTCATAATCAAGGTGCATGTAAAAAAAATACATTCACCTAGATTACAAGTTTTGCTTTGCGGTTTGTAACACTGAAAATATGACATTTTCAGCGTTAAAACAGCGCCACAGCTATTACAAGTGTTGTCGGTATAGGTGTACTGCACACCTTTTAGCCTGTAACGCAATGTCAGTCCCGCACACGTAAAAATAATGTTTTTTTCATGGGATTTCCAAAGGGCAAGTATTACGAATTTTGCAGTACGGCTAAAAAGTGAGCGTTACAGACTAAAACAACAAGATCTGTAACGCCATCTAAAATCAGTAGTTATGAGTTTTACGCTACAAATCTGTAACATAAAACTCATAACTAAAGTGTTACAAAGTACACTAACACCCATAAACTACCTATTAACCCCTAAACCGAGGCCCTCCTGCTTCACAAACACTATAATAAATGTATTAACCCCTAATTTGCTGCTCCTGACAATGCCCCACTAAAAAAATGTTTTAACCCCTATTCCACTGCTCCCCGACATTGTCGCCACTATAATAAACTTATTAACCCCTAAAACGCTGCCCTCCCGCTTCACAAACACTATTTAAATATTATTAACCCCTAATCTGCCGTCCGCCCATACCGCCGCTATAATAAACCTATTAACCCCTAAACCGCAAGCCTCCCACAATGAAATATACTAAAATAAATTAACTCTTAAACCGAAAGCCCCCCACAACTAAATAAACTAATTTAAACTAGTAACCCCTAAACGACCCCCTAACTTTATATCAAAATTACAATTTCCCTAGCTTAAAATTAAAAAAAAAAAATTTAAACTAACAAACTGGTATAAAACTAAAATTAAGCTAACTACCAATTAAATAAAACTAAAATTACCAATACACAAATCCTAACACTACTAAAAATTACAAAAAGTATCTAATAACAAAAAATAAAAACGAACTAAATTACAACAACAAAAACTAAATTACGAAAAATAACAAACAAATGATCAAAAATAAAAAAGAATTACACCTAATCTAATAGCCCATTAAAATAAAAAAGCCCCCCAAAATAAAAATAAACCCTAGCCTACAATAAACTACAATGGTCCTTAAAAGGGCCTTTTGTTCCAAAGATATCAGCTCTTTTACCTGTAAAAAATATACAAATACCCCCCAACAGTAAAACCCACCACCCAACCAACCCCCCCAAATAAAATCCTATCAAATACTATTCAAATTAGCCAATAGAATGAGAGCTGCTTAAATCCTATTGGCTGATTTGAACAGCCAATAGGATTTTAGCAGCCCTAATTCCTATTGGCTGATTCAAATTTTTCAATAGAAATGCAAGGGACGCCATATTGAATTGCGTCCCTTGCATTAAAGATTCAGTGTACGGTGGCGACCGTATGAAGAGGTTGCTCCGCGCCGGATGTCTTCAGGATGGACCCGCTCCGTGCCGGCTAGATTAAGATCGAAGAGTCCGCCTGAATGAAGACATCTTGCCGCATGGATGATGACTTCGCCAGCTGGATGAAGATAGAAGAGGCCACCTGGATGAAGACTTCTTGCCGCATGGATGATGACTTCGCCGGCTGGATGAAGATCCTTCAAGCGGGTCTTCAACAACTACAAGTGGATCGTCGGAGGTTAGTGTTAGGTTTTTTAAGGGTTTTTTGGGTGGGTGTTTTCTTAGTTTAGGGTCTGGGCAGTAAAAGAGCTAAATGCCCTTTTAAGGGCAATGCCCATACAAATGCCCTTTTCAGGGCAATGGGTAGCTTAGGTTTTTTTTTGTTTTTTTTAATTATTTTGTGGGTTTGTGGGGGTGGGGGTTTGTAATGTTAGTGGGTCTTTGTAATTTGTTTTCACTTAAAGAGCTGCTATCTTTTGGGCAATGACCTTCAAAAGGCCCTTTTAAGGGCCATTGGTATTTTATTCTAGATTAGGTTTTTATTTTGGGGTATTTTTTTTTTATGGGTATTAGAATAGGAATATTTTTTTTTATTTTTGATAATTTGTTTGTTATTTTCTGTAATGTATTTTTTAGGGGGAGTTTTTTGTAGCAAAAGAGCTGTTTAACTCAGGGCAATACCCTACAAAAGGCCCTTTTATGGCCCCCCAAAAGGCCCTTTTAAGGGCCCTTGGTAGGTTATTCTAGAGTAGGCTTTTTTATTTTGGGGTGTTTTTTTCAAGGGTATTATAATAGGATTAATCTTTATTTTTTTGGATATTTTTTTTTGTAATGATTAAATAAATTTGGGGTACCTTGCATTCAAACTTCAGTGTGCGGTGGACAATCGCATGAAGAGGAGCCTCCACACCGCCGAGGACCGCCGCCGCTGGGAACATGGCTCAGGACCTCTGCTTTTTTAACACTTATTGCGGGTGGTTAGATTTTTTTTTTGTTGTAATGCTCCGTTTGCCTTTGTTGCATCCCAGTGTATTCCGAAAATGGTAGGGTGGTGAAAGAATCCACTTCGGTGGATTTTTTCACCACCCTGACATTTTCAGCATCTACCGGAATGCAGCTTTGCTGCATCCAGGTGAATTCTTTTAGCTGTGCGTGCAGCCAACATTCTTTTGGCTGCCTCGCGCAGCTAACATTCCTTTGAGGATGTGTGCGCAACTGGCGACACCAACGGACGCGTTACAAACACGATTATAGTATAGATAGATGTATTTACAGAGTTACCTTAGGAGGTAGTGACTGCCAACACCTTAGACAATTTTTAAAATTGATTAAATACATTTCTGGCGTGAATCCTAATTCAGGGATATGATTGTTTCTAATTGTATTAATGTTATTGTAATGTTTTGTAAATCAACTAGGATCTGTATAGGTTGAACTTGATGGCTTTCTGTCTTCTTTCAACCTCTTTTACTATGTATGTTTTTATGTATTATTATGCTTAAGTAAAGAATGGAAGATACTAAAAGATACATGCGCTTATAAGTATAAGTTGTCAAAATGGGTGAATAAATGTAGTTGAACTGCATATTGAATTATCACAGCTCTATTGAGAACAGACATATCATCAGACTTAAAGGGACATTAAACACGTTGATATGGTAATATAAAATGAGAAATTGTATATATAAAAAAAGTCTTCATTATACTTTCATTATTTATTTTGTCCCCTTTTCCTCAAATTACATTCTGAAATTGTGAGCTTTTCTGTTCCATTTAGAAATGTTATATTCCACAAAGCCATTGGCTGCACACTCTAGTGACCTATTTAAAACTGTATTTAATTGGCCACAGCAGAGAAGGCAACCTAAGTTACAACATGGCAGCCCCCATTGCTTTATTGACAATAAAACTTTACACTTATTTTGTCAATATTTAAACAGCTAATGAAACTTTAAAAAATACATCTACATGTTATTCTCAGACTAATCTTTTCTTTGAATGCTTTATTCAATCTAGCATTTATTTAGCGTTTAATGTCCCTTTAAAGGGATAGTAAACCCAAATTTTTTGTTTCATGATTCAGATAGAGCATGCAATTTTAAGCAACTTTCTAATTTACTCCTAATATCATTTTTTTATTCATTCTCTTTGTATCTTTATTTGAAAAGGCAGGAATGTAAGCTTAAGAGCCGGCCCATCTTTGGTTCAGCACCTGGATAGCACTTGCTGATTGGTGTAAATGTTTGGCCATGATAAATAAAATAGAAACAAATCTATCCCAATAACCAAGAGAGGATAACTCTGCGCCATTTAATAATGAGCACATTTCAGCCCATGCCCATTCTCAATAAACTAAGAACAAAGCTCAAATGACAGAAGATCTTGCCTTTTATCATTGTCTATCAGAAAAATATAAAACGTTTTGCAAATTTGCTTCTACTCCATGTTAATCTTTGTATTATTTTAATTTTAGTATATAGGCTGTCAAAGCAAGCACTCATATCCAGGTTTTAATATCTAGGTTTAAATGTTCACTACCTGAAAGGGACACTTCTGAAAACTGCATTAAAGGGACACTGAACCCAATTTTTTTATTTCATGATTCAGATAGAGCATGACATTTTAAACAGCTTTCTAATTTACTCCTATTATCATTTTTTCTTCGTTCTCTTGCTATCTTTATTTTAAAAGCAGGAATGTAAATCTTAGCAGCCAGCCCATTTTTTGTTCAGCACCATGGATAACGCTTGCTTATTGGAGGCTTGCATTTACCCACCAATTAGCAAGCATAACCCAGGTTCTCAACCAAAAATGGTCCGGCTCCTATGCATCACATTCCTGCTTTTTAAATAAAGATAGCAAGAGAACAAAGAAAAATTGATAATAGGAGTAAATTAGAAAGTTGATTAAAATGGTATGCTCTATCTGATTTATGAAAGAAAACATTTGGGTTCAGTATCCCTTTAATGATCTGAAACAAGCCCACCAACCATGGCAATAAAAAATATTTATTTAATTATTATCAAAATAGAAAAAAAAAACCTATAAATAGTTAAGGGTATAATTAAAAAAAACTTGCAGTTATCAATGTTTTAAGTATTTTGTAGCTTAATTTCTGAAGTATCAAACAATATCAATTATAGTAAAAAATTAATAAATGATTTAATTAATTGATTAATTAATTGATTAATTAATTAACTAAACTATGGGCACTGTTTATTGATCTTAGGTTTTCCTTTTTAGTGTGAAAACTGACATTTTAGTTAAAAATGTTAAAGGACTTCAAAGATGCCCTTGGACCCCTGACCCAAAGTACATTAATCAGATAAGGTAAGCAAGAAAATCAACTAAAATGTCTTATTAATATTTTTGTGATGTTATCAAAAATGCTTTATCTTTTCTTAAAGGATCATAACATTTTTTTTAAATCCTGCATACAAAAAAATAAGTAAAAGATTATTCACTTTTATTAAATACATTGATATTAGTATAATATTACATAACAGTCTAGTGATACACTCATTGAAAAGCCTGCTGGCATCTGTGTTCTTGGTCAACTGTATTGTGGCCAAGGTAATGCCCCCTTAGGTGAAATATGAGATCCAGTGTTGTACTATCCAATGCAAAGGCAATTTCAAGGTAACTGTACAATGCATGCAAGGTGTCTCCCCCTGCTGGAGGACAAACATAATTTGCAAATAGTGTGCTTACACTATTTATGTAACTTCCTGTTTAAATGGACATTGAAGTCAAAATTAAACTTTCCAAATTTCTTATATTATCAATTGTACACATGTCTAACATTGGTAGCCATTTTTTAAGCTCTGTTCCTTTTCTTAAGAGCATACTGCAGTAAGGCTTAGGACCACAGAAATGTATTGTTTGCTATATGGCAGCAGTATTAGCAACACAATCGGCTAGATTACGAGTTTTGCGGTATGAATGAAAAAGCAGCGTTAAGGCTCTTTTTCACTACCGCTGGTATTACGAGTCTTGCAGGTTTAGGGGCACTGCACACTTTTTTGGCCGTAACGCAACGTAACTACCACAGCTTTCAAAAAGTCCTTTTTCAATGGGACTTCCTTTGCGCCGGTTTTACGAGTCTGCCTGGGAGGCCAAAAAGTGAGCGGTACAGCCTAAAACTTCAAGATTTATACCGTAAACTGAAAGTCAGTAGTTATGAGTTTTACGCTACAAAGCTGTAACATAAAACTCTTAACTAAAGTACTACAAAGTACACAAACACCCATAAACTACCTATTAACCCCTAAAGCCCTCCCGCATCACAAACACTAAAATAAAATTAACCCCTAATCTCCCACTCCGGACATCGCCGCCACTATAATAAACATATTAACCCCTAAACCGCCGTACTCCCGCATTGCAAACACTAGTTAAATATTATTAACCCCTAATCTGCCGCCCCTAACATCGCCGTCACTGTACTAAATTTATTAACCCCTAAACCTAACCCTAAGTCTAACCCTAACCATAACACACACTAATTTTATTGTAATTAAAATAAATCTAAATAACCTACCTACATTTAATAACCCCTAATTTGCCACCCCCAAAGTCGCCGCCACTGTACTAAATGTATTAACCCCTAAACCTAACCCTAAGTCTAACCCTAACCCTAACACACACTAATTTTAATGTAATTAAAATAAATCTAAATAAAATTCTATTTTTTTTATCAGATTAACTAATTACACCTAATCTAATAGCCCTATCAAAATAAAAAAGCCCCCCCAAAATAAAATAAAAAACCCTAGCCTAAACTAAACAACCATTAGCCCTTAAAAGGGCCTTTTGCAGGGCATTGCCCCAAAGAAATCAGCTTTTTTACCTGGAAAAAAAATACTAACAACCCCCTAACAGTAAACCCACCACCCACACAACCAATCCCCCAAATAAAATCCTAACTAAAAAATCTAAGCTCCCCATTGCCCTGAAAAGGGCATTTGGATGGGCATTGACCTTAAAAGGGCAATTAGCTCTTTTTCTGCCCAAACCCTAATCTAAAAATAAAACCCACCCAATAAACCCGTTAAAAAGCCTAACACTAACCCCCGAAGATCCACTTACAGTTTTTGAAGACCCAACATCCATCCTCAACGAAGCCGACAAAAGTTCTCAACAAAGCGGCAGAAGTCTTCATCCAACCGGGCAGAAGTCTTTATCCAACCGGGCAGAAGTCTTCATCCAGACGGCATCTTCTATCTTCATCCATCTTGTGCAGAGCGGCTCCATCTTCAAGACATCCGGTGCAGAGCATCCTCCTCAATCGACGTCTTCTTGAACAATGAGTTCTCCTATAAATTACATCATCCAAGATGGCGTCCCTTGAATTCCAATTGGCTGATAGAATTCTATCAGCCAATCAGAATTAAAGGTGAAAAAATCCTAGTGGCTGATGCAATCAGCCAATAGGATGAGCTTGCATTCTATTGGCTGTTCCAATCAGCCAATTTAATTCTATCAGCCAATCGGAAATCAAGGGACGTCATCTTGGATGAAGTCATTTAAAGGAGAATTCATTGTTCAAGAAAACGTCGATTGAAGAGGATGCTCCGTACCGGATATCTTGAAGATGGACCCGCTCCGCGCCAGATGGATGAAGATAGAAGATGCCGTCTGGATGAAGACTTCTGCCCGGTTGGATGAAGACTTCTGCCCGCTTCGTTGAGGACTTCTGCCGGCTTCATTGAGGATGGATGTCAGGTCTTCAAAATCTGTAAGTGGGTCTTCGGGGGTTAGTGTTACGCTTTTTTAAGGGTTTATTGGATGGGTTTATTTTTAGATTATGGTTTGTGAGGAAAAAGAGCTAAATGCCCTTTAAGGGCAATGCCCATCCAAATGCCCTATTCAGGGCAATTGGGAGCTTAGGTTTTTTAGTTAGGATTTTATTTGGGGGGTTGGTTGTGTGTGTGGTGGGTTTTACTGTTGGGGGTTGTTTGTATTTTTTTTTCAGGTAAAAGAGCTGATTTCTTTGGGGCAATGCCCCGCAAAAGGCCCTTTTAAGGGCTATTGGTAGTTTAGTTTAGGCTAGGGTATTTTTTATTTGATAGGGCTATTAGATTAGGTGTAATTAGTTTAACTATCTGATATTTTCTTTTTTTATTTTGTGTAGTTTAGTGTTGATTTTTTGCAATTTAGTTAATTGTATTTAATTTATGTAATTGATTTAATTGTAGTGTAAGGTTAGGTGTTAGTGTAAGACAGGTTAGTTATTATTTTACAGGTAAATGTGTATTTATTTTAGCTAGATAGTTAGTAAATTAATAATTATTTACTAACTAGTCTACCTACTTAAAATAAATACAAACTTAGCTGTGAAATAAAAATAAAACCTAAGCAAGATACAATGTAACTATTAGTTATATTGTAGCTAGCTTAGGTTTTTTTACAGGTAAGTATTAAGTTTTAAATAGGAATTATTTAGTTATTAATAGTAGGTTTTATTTAGATTTATATTAATTACATTAAAGTTAGTGGGTGTTAGAGTTAGGGTTAGACTTAGGGTTAGGTTTAGGGGTTAATAAATTTAGTATAGTGGCGGCGACATTGGGGGCGGCAGATTAGAGGTTAATAAATGTAGGTAGATGGCGGTGATGTTAGGGGCGGCAGATTAGGGGTTAATAATATTTAACTAGTGTTTGCGATGTGGGAGTACGGCTGTTTAGGGGTTAATATGTTTATTATAGTGTTAGCAATGTTGGAAGCAGCAGATTAGGGGTGTTTAGACTCAGGGTTTATGTTAGGGTGTTAGGTGTAAACATAAATTTTATTTCTCCATAGGAATCAATAGGGCTGCGTTACGGAGCTTTACGCTCCTTTATTGCAGGTGTTAGGCTTTTTTTCAGCCGGCTCTCCACATCGATGTCTATGGAGAAATTGTGCACAAACACGTAAAACCAGCTCAAAGCAGCGCTGGTATTTGTGTGTGGTATGGAGCTCAATTTTACACTTACTTCTTGCCTGCCAACGCTGGGTTTTTGTAACCAGCGCTGTAGGTAAAGTGAGCGGTTACAATAACTTGCAAGTTAGTACCGCACCGCTCTTACCGCAAAACTCGTAATCTAGCCGAATGTTTGTAATAATGCTAAATATATAGTTCCCAAGACTCCAGAGGACACTCAGTATGCTCTCATGGAAAGTATCAAGAATGGATTACAAAAGAAAGATTTACATTATAGAATAGAAGTACTTTTAACTGAAAATTATGAAAAGATAATGAAATTATGAAAGATTAATTTTTGGGTCCATGTTGTTTTGAAGTCATGTTTAATGTCCTTGTATTAAAGGGACAGTTAACTTGAAAATTGTTGAAATATAATGATAATGATGACAGACTAAATAAATAAATATTGTATAGGCTTAAAGGGACAGTCTACTCCAGAATTTGTATTGTTTAAATAGAAAGATAATACGGTACCTTTATTACCCATTCCCCAGTTTTGCATAACCAACACAGTTATATAAATACACTTATTACTTCTGTGATTACCTCGTATCTAAGCCTCTGCAGATTGCACACTTATCTCAGTACTTTTCACAGACATGCATTTTAGCCATTGCATTGCCACTTTAAAAAGGGACACATATGAAAAATACATATGTCAGGGCTGTTTTCAGGACTGTTAAAGAAATGTTTTGTATAAGAACCCTAACATATGTATTTTTCATATGTGTCCCTTCTTAAAGCGGCAATATGGTAAGCCTAATTTTAGCCAATCAGTGCTGACTACTAAATAACCCTACGGGAGTGAGCACAATGTTCTCTATATGACACACATGAACTAACATTGTCTAACTGTGAAAAAATGTCAAAATGCACTATTGCACTGAGATAAGAGGCAATTTTCAATGGCTTAGAAATCAGTTTGAATCTACCTAGGCTTAGCTTTCAAAAAAGAATACCAATAGAACAAAGCAAATTTGATGATAAAAGTAAATTGGAAAGTTGTTTAAAGTTGCACACCCTATCTGAATCATGAAAGTTTAATTTTGACTAGACTGTCCCTTAAATGTAACCATGTATTGCAATTAAAAAGGGCAAAATAATTTTAAACATGGACTGTTTTTACTATTTGTCTATATTGTATTGCTATAGTCTGCAGACTCCAAACAATCAGATGTCATATCACCTAAATTATGATATTGGATAAGACCCCATTGTAAAATTCCTAACATTTAAAGGGAAGCAAGAAGCTTGGTAACTTTACATATGCAATTTTACATATGCAGGGATGCACCCCTCTTATTGGCCATATCACCCTGAGTAGTTTAAAAAAAAAAAAAAACATTAAAAAGTAAGATAGCTTGGAGTCTGCAGAATAATGTAAGTATAATAAATAAATATAGAAAATGTAAAAAATGTTTAAAATTCTTATTTAGTGTTATTGTATATTTTATAGACTCTAGGGGCGCGATCCGATATACAGCGCAGGTTTCCGCGCAAGCGAGGTAACCCGTGTCGCCCGTAATTTCAAGTTGCATATCTGGGTATTACATATACCCCGCCGTCAGTTCCTAAAGTGCCGTAAGTCTGATAAACTAGCGATGTCCAGAAATAAGCGTAAATACAAATTTCTGGAATCGCTAGTGACTTACGGCACTTTAGAAACTGCCGGCGCCTAAGAAAAGTAAAGGAAATATCAAATTTCCCGTAAAAGTCTAACCTGCCTCCCAAAAATAGCCCGACACGTAAAACCCCTATATCCGCAATCCCCCCTCTCACTACTACTAATAAATATATTAACCCCTAGACCGACAATCCCCCACAACGCAATAAGCCTAATTATTAACCCCTAAACCGCCATAGCTCACAACGCAATAAATCTATTCTAGTATTAACCCCTAAACCGCCATACCCCACATAGCCTATTAAATCTATTAAACCCTAATCTGCCGCCGCCAACGTTGCCGCCACTATAATAAAGTTATTAACCCCTAGACCTAAGTCTAACCCTAACAACCCCCTAACTTAAATATTATTTAAATAAATCTAAATAATATTACTATTATTAACTCAATTATTCCTATTTAAAACTAAATACTTACCTATAAAATAAACCCTAAGACAGCTACAATATAATTAATAATTACATTGTAGCTATTTTAGGATTAATTTTTATTTTACAGGCAACTTTGTATTTATTTTAACTAGGTACAATAGCTATTAAATAGTTAATAACTATTTAATAGCTACCTAGTTAAAATAATTACAAATTTACCTGTAAAATAAAACCTAACCTAAGTTACAATTACACCTTACACTACACTATCATTAAATTAATTAAATCAATTAACTACAATTATCTAAAATTAAATACAATTAAATAAAATAAGCTATAGTACAAAAACCCCCACTAAATTACAGAAAATAAAAAAAATTACAAGAAGTTTAAACTAATTACACCTAATCTAAGCCCCCTAATAAAATAAAAAGCCCCCCAAAATAATAAAATGTCCTACCCTATACTAAATTACAAATAGCCCTTAAAAGGGATTTTTGCTGGGCATTGCCCCAAAGTTATCAGCTCTTTTACCTGTAAAAAAAAGAAATACAACCCCCCAACATTACAACCCACCACCCACAACCAACCTTACTCTGAAACCCACCCAATCCCCCCTTAAAAAAACCTAACACTACCCCATTGAAGATCACCCTACCTTGAGCGTCTTCACCCAGCTGGGCAGAAGTCTTCATCCGATCTGGGCACAAGTGGTCCTCCAGCAGGGCAGAAGTCTTCATCCGATCCGTGCAGAAGAGATCCTCCATCCGGGAAGAAGTCTTCATCCAAGAGGCATCTTCTATCTTCTTCCATGCGACAAGGAGCGGGTCCATCTTGAAGACATCCGACGTGGAGCATCCTTCCTGGCCAACGGACTAACGACGAATGAAGGTTGCATTAAATTATGTCATCCAAGATGGCGTCCCTTGAATTCCGATTGGCTGATAGGATTCTATCAGCCAATCGGAATTAAGGTAGGAAAAATCTGATTGTCTGATGCAATCAGCCATTCGGATTGACCTCGCATTCTATTGGCTGTTCCAATTAGCCAATAGAATGTGAGCTCAAGCCTATTGGCTGATTGGATCAGCCAATCGGATTGAACTTCAATCCGATTGTCTGATTGCATCAGCCAATCGGATTTTTCCTACCTTAATTCCGATTGGCTGATAGGATTCTATCAGACAATCAGAATTCAAGGAACGCCACCTTGGATGACGTTATTTAAAGGAACCTTCATTCGTCGTTAGTCCGTCAGCCAGGAAGGATGCTCCGCGTTGGATGTCTTCAAGATGGTGCCGCTCCTCGTTGGATGGAAGAAGATAGAAGATTCCGCTTGGATGAAGACTTCTGCCCGGATGGAGGACCTCTTCTGCCCAGATCAGATGAAGACTTCTGCCCGGCTGGAGGACCACTTGTGCTCGGATCGGATGAAGACTTCTGCCCGGCTGGGTGAAGACGGCTCAAGGTAGGGTGATCTTGAATGGGGTAGTGTTAGGTTTTTTTAAGGGGGGATTGGGTGGGTTTTAGAGTAAGGTTGGGTGTGGGTGGTGGGTTTTAATGTTGGGGGGTGGGGTTGTATTTCTTTTTTTACAGGTAAAAGAGCTGATTACTTTGAGGCAATACCCCACAAAAAGCCCTTTTAAGGGCTATTTGTAATTTAGTATAGGGTAGGGCATTTTATTATTTTGGGGGGCTTTTTATTTTATTAGGGGGCTTAGATTAGGTGTAATTAGTTTAAACTTCTTGGATTTTTTTTTATTTTCTGTAATTTAGTGTTTGTTTTTTTTGTACTATAGTTTATTTTATTTAATTTTAGCTAATTGTAGTTAATTTATTTAATTAATTTAATGATAGTGTAGTGTTAGGTGTCATTGTAACTTAGGTTAGGGTTTATTTTACAGGTAAATTTGTAATTATTTTAACTAGGTAGCTATTAAATAGTTATTAACTATTTAATAGCTATTGTACCTAGTTAAAATAAATACAAAGTTGCCTGTAAAATAAAAATACATCCTAAAATAGCTACAATGTAATTATTAATTATATTGTAGCTATCTTAGGGTTTATTTTATAGGTAAGTATTTATTTTTAAATAGGAATAATTTAGTTAATAATAGTAATATTATTTAGATTTATTTAAATAATATTTAAGTTAGGGGGGGTGTTAGGGTTAGGGTTAGGGGTTAATAACTTTATTATAGTGGTGGCGACGGTAGCGGTGGCAAATTAGGGGTTAATACATTTAATAGGCTATGTGGGCTATGGCGGTTTAGGGGTTAATACTAGAATAGGTTAATTGCGGTGTGGGCTTTGGTGGTTTAGGGGTTAATATTAGAATAGGTTTATTGCGGTGTGGGCTATGGCGGTTTAGGTGTTAATACAGTTTATTAGTTATTGCGGTGGGGGATTGTGGTTGACAGGTAGATAGACATTACGCATGCGTTAGGTGTTAGTTTATTTTTGCAGGCATTTTAGGGAGTTACGGTGCTCCCATACTCAGCGCAAGGCCTGCTACAGCTGCTTTTTATGGCGAGGTAAAAATGGAGTAAGATTTCTCCATTTTCGCCACGTAAGGCCTTGCGCTGGATATTGGATACCGATTTACGAAGCAGTCCCATGTTAGCTTATGGGAGTAAAAATTGCGAGCGACTGGTGAAATATATGGGCATAACTTGTATACTATGCCATATATGTAATACCAAAAACGCGCAAAAACCGGCATCGCCGGCTTTTGCGGGCGACGCTGCATATGTAATGGGGCCCCTAGATTTCAAATGCATTTTCAAATTACTTTACTTCAGGGTTTTAATTTGAAGCAACTGGGTCCAAGGAAGGCCCCATACTTTTTCCATTTCACACTTAAATATTTTCACATACATACACAAACAGCAAGACTGGCCTTCATCCTTATCTGTTAGATGTTAAAGGGACATTGTACACTAACAATGTATCCCCTTTAATGTGTTCCCAATAGTAAAATGTAAAATGTAATAGCGGGAGTGTAATTAAGTACAAATGTGTCCTTTATCATTATTTTGCTATTTGAAATAGCTGTTTTTACCTGTATAAACAACCACTTACCCTGAAAATATGAATAGCAAAAATATTCTCTGTAGAAAAAATATGTAAATGGTAGACAACAGCACTAATTTATCTCCCAGTGTGTGTGTGTGTGTGTGTGGGGGGGGGGTATCTAAAATAGTTGGTTGTCCTCATTAACCCTCCACCCATAATTAGTTATTCGATATCTATTAAGCCGTGTGTTTAGACAAACATAACATTAGAAGGTCTGATTTAGTTGTCCTCGAGAATGATGGTTTTAATAAACAAATCAGCTGTTTCAAATACAAAAGTTAACACAAAGGAATCATTTGCCATACATTTAATACTCTGCAGTAAAGATGTGCATGAGAAAAATTTTTGTTTCAACTTTTTTTTCAGTAAATTTAAAATGTTCTTTTATTTCCTTTTCTTTCATGGCCATATTAGTTTCAAATTCATTTCATTTAAAGTTTTTGTTCTTGCTATTTTTCTTTATCTGAAGCTGTAATCAGCAATATTCACTTAAATGTTGTCATTCTATGTAATTCTTAAAGAAAAACTAAATCACGATTTGGATATAATATACAATTTTAAACAACTTTTAAATTTACTTTTATTGTCAAATATTCTTCATTCTCTTGTTATTCTTTGCTGAAGGAACAGCATTGCAGTACTGGCAGCTAGCTGAACACATCTAGTTAGCTAATCACGAGAGACAAATGTATGCCAGCTAGCTCACACAAGTGTAAGATATGTGCATATTCATTTTCCACAATGGATACCAAGAGAACAAAGTGATTTTAAAAGTGTCTTAAAATTGCATGCGTCTTACAAGTTGAATTTTGATTTTCCTATCCCTATAAACGTATTCTTTTATTTATAAATCTAAATTTTGTGCACAGCATTTTTGGAAAAACTAAAAAGTTTACTTGCAGGTACAGTAACTGCTATACTATACTGAAAGTGTCTATACTTAAAGGGACACAAAAAAATTTCCTTCATGATTCAGATAGAGCATGCACTTTTGAACAGCTTCCCAGTGTACTTATTGGGAGGTAGTTATCAAGCCGTCAACCTCAAATACGCTGGAATTCCGCAGCGTATTTGTGGCGAGGCTGATTCGCCTTAGTTATCAAAGGCTAGAGACCAGCAAAAGTAGAATTTTGTGACGTAAGCTTCGATCCGCCGGACTCAGTCCGACACAGATCGATTCTTACTTCACTCCAAATGCAAATACAAGTGCGGCACAATCTGACTACTTTTGCTAGTTATCAAAAAACTAGCAGGTACGCTCGGCACTTTTCCGGCCCAGCGTACCTGGTTTTCAATCCGCCACCCTGGAGGCGGCGGATCCCATAGGAATCAATGGGAGTCTGACCATAGCGAAAGTACAAGTTCGCTGCTGCCAGATATCCCATTGATTTCTATGGGAGCTGTCTGCACCTAACACCCTAACATGTACCCCGAGTCTAAACACCCCTAAGCTGTCCCCCCCTACACCGCCGCAACTAAATAAAGTTATTACCCCCTAAAGTGCTGCTCCCGGAGCCCACCGCAAGCTATAATAAACTGATTAACCCCTAAACTGCTGCTCCCGGAGCCCACCGCAAGCTACTCTATACATATTAACCCCTAAACCGCCGCTCCCTGACCCCGCCGCAACTATAATAAATGTATTAACCCCTAAACCGCCGCTCCCGGACACCGCCGCAACCTACATTATACCTAGTAACCCCTATCCTGCCCCCCCTATACCGCCGCCCTCTATAATAAAGTTATTAACCCCTATCCTGCCGATCCCGGACCCCGCCACAACCTATATTAAACTTATTAACCCCTAATCTGCCTCCCCTACACCTATAATACATTTATTAACCCCTATCCTGCCCCCCATACACCGCCGCCACTGTAATAAAATTATTAACCCCTAAACCTAAGTCTAACACTAACCCTAACACCCCCCCTAACTTAAATATTAATTAAATAAATCTAAATAATATTTCTATTATTAACTAAATTAATCCTATTTAAATCTAAATACTTACCTTTAAAATAAACCCTAATATAGCTACAATATAAATAATAATTATATTGTAGCTATCTTAGGATTTATTTTTATTTTACAGGCAAATTTCAATTTATTTTAACTAGGTACAATAGCTATTAAATAGTTATTAACTATTTAATAGCTTACCTAGCTAAAATAAACTGAAATTTACCTATAAAATAAATCCTAACCTAAGTTACAATTACACCCAACACTACACTATACTTTAATAAATTATTTCTATTTAAAACTAAATACTTACCTGTAAAATAAATCCTAAGATAGCTACAATGTAATTAATAATTACATTGTATCTATTTTAGGATTTATATTTATTTTACAGGTAACTTTGTATTTATTTTAGCTAGTTAGAATAGTTATTAAATAGTTATTAACTATTTAATAACTACCTAGCTAAAAGAAATACAAAATGACCTGTAAAATAAATCCTAACCTAAGTTACAATTAAACCTAACACTACACTATCATTACATTAACTAAATAAATTAACTACAAATAACTACAATTACATACAATTACATAAACTAACTAAAGTACAAAAAATAAAAAAAGCTAAGTTACAAAAAATAAAAAAAAATAAGTTACAAACATTTAAAAAAATATTACAACAATTTTAAGATAATTACACCTAATCTAAGCCCCCTAATAAAATAACAAAGCCCCCCAAAATAAAAAAATTCCCTACCCTATTCTACATTAAATAAGTTCAAAGCTCTTTTACCTTACCAGCCCTTAAAAGGGCCTTTTGTGGGGCATGCCCCAAAGAAAACTGCTCTTTTGCCTGTAAAAGAAAAATACAACCCCCCCAACATTAAAACCCACCACCCACATACTCCTAATCTAACCCAAACCCCCCTTAAAAAAACCTAACACTAACCCCCTGAAGATCATCCTACCTTGAGTCGTCTTCACTCAGCCGAGCCACCGATGGAACCGAAGAGGATATCCGGAGCGGCAGAAGTGATCCTCCAAGGGGCGCTGAAGAAGTCTTTCATCCGATGAAGTGATCCTCCAGGCGGCAATGAAGAAGTCTTCCATCTGGGCAATGTCATCTTCCAAGCGGCGCTGAAGAAGTCTTCCATCCGGGCGATGTCATCTTCCAAGCGGGGTCTTCAATCTTCTTTCTTCAGGATCCATCTTCATCCCGCCAACGCGGAACATCCTTCTTTCCCGACGGACTACCGACGAATGAAGGCTCCGTAAAAAGGACGTCATCCAAGATGGCGTCCCTTCATTTCCGATTGGCTGATAGGATTCTATCAGCCAATCGGAATTAAGGTAGGAAAAATCTGATTGGCTGATTGAATCAGCCAATCAGATTGAAGTTCAATCCAATTGGCTGATCCAATCAGCCAATCAGATTGAGCTTGCATTCTATTGGCTGTTCCGATCAGCCAATAGAATGCGAGCTCAATCTGATTGGCTGATTGGATCAGCCAATTGGATTGAACGTCAATCTGATTGGCTGATTCAATCAGCCAATCAGATTTTTCCTACCTTAATTCCGATTGGCTGATAGAATCCTATCAGCCAATCGGAATTGAAGGGACGCCATCTTGGATGACGTCCCTTAAAGGAGCCTTCATTCGTCTGTAGTCCGTCGGGAAAGAAGGATGTTCCGCGTCGGCGGGATGAAGATGGATCCTGAAGAAAGAAGATTGAAGACCCCGCTTGGAAGATGATATCGCCCGGATGGAAGACTTCTTCAGCGCCGCTTGGAAGATGACATCGCCTGGATGGAAGACTTCTTCAGCGCCGCCTGGAGGATCACTTCATCGGATGGAAGACTTCTTCAGCGCCCCTTGGAGGATCACTTCTGCCGCTCGGGATCTCCTCTTCGGTTCCATCGATGGCTCGGCTAAGTGAAGACGACTCAAGGTAGGATGATCTTCAGGGGGGTAGTGTTAGTTTTTTTAAGGGGGGTTTGGGTTAGATTAGGGGTATGTGGGTGGTGGGTTTTAATGTTGGGGGGGTTGTATTTTTCTTTTACAGGCAAAAGAGCATTTTTCTTTGGGGCATGCCCCACAAAAGGCCCTTTTAAGTCTGGTAAGGTAAAAGAGCTTTGAACTTTTTTAATGTAGAATAGGGTAGGGATTTTTTTATTTTGGGGGGCTTTGTTATTTTATTAGGGGGCTTAGATTAGGTGTAATTAGCTTAAAATTATTGTAATATTTTTTAAATGTTTGTAACTTATTTTATTTTATTTTTGTAACTTAGCTTTTTTTTTTGTACTTTAGTTAGTTTATGTAATTGTATTTAATTGTAGTTATTTGTAGTTAATTTATTTAATTAATGTAATGATAGTGTAGTGTTAGGTTTAATTGTAACTTAGGTTAGGATTTATTTTACAAATAATTTTGTATTTCTTTTAGCTAGGTAGTTATTAAATAGTTAATAACTATTTAATAACTATTCTAACTAGCTAAAATAAATGCAAAGTTACCTGTAAAATAAATATAAATCCTAAAATAGCTACAATGTAATTATTAATTACATTGTAGCTATCTTAGGGTTTATTTTACAGGTAAGTATTTAGTTTTAAATAGGAATAATTTATTAAAGTATAGTGTAGTGTTAGGTGTAAATGTAACTTAGGTTAGTTTTTATTTTACAGGTAAATTTCTCTTTATTTTAGCTAGGTAGCTATTAAATAGTTAATAACTATTTAATAGCTATTGTACCTAGTTAAAATAAATTGAAATTTGCCTGTAAAATAAATATAAATCCTAAAATAGCTACAATATAATTATTCTTTATATTGTAGCTATATTAGGGTTTATTTTAAAGGTAAGTATTTAGTTTTAAATAGGATTAATTTAGTTAATAATAGAAATATTATTTAGATTTATTTAATTAATATTTAAGTTAGGGGGGTGTTAGGGTTAGTGTTAGACTTAGGTTTAGGGGTTAATAAATTTATTACAGTGGCGGCCGTGTAGGGGGGGGCAGGATAGGGGTTAATAAATGTATTATAGGTGGTGACGGTGTAGGGGGGGCAGATTAGGGGTTAATAAGTTTAATATACAGGGAGTGCAGAATTATTAGACAAATGAGTATTTTGACCACATCATCCTCTTTATGCATGTTGTCTTACTCCAAGCTGTATAGGCTCGAAAGCCTACTACCAATTAAGCATATTAGGTGATGTGCATCTCTGTAATGAGAAGGGGTGTGGTCTAATGACATCAACACCCTATATCAGGTGTGCATAATTATTAGGCAGCTTCCTTTCCTTTGGCAAAATGGGTCAAAAGAAGGACTTGACAGGCTCAGAAAAGTCAAAAATAGTGAGATATCGTGCAGAGGGATGCAGCACTCTTAAAATTGCAAAGCTTCTGAAGCGTGATCATCGAACAATCAAGCGTTTCATTCAAAATAGTCAACAGGGTCGCAAGAAGCGTGTGGAAAAACCAAGGCGCAAAATAACTGCCCATGAACTGAGAAACGTCAAGCGTGCAGCTGCCAAGATGCCATTTGCCACCAGTTTGGCCATATTTCAGAGCTGCAACATCACTGGAGTGCCCAAAAGCACAAGGTGTGCAATACTCAGAGACATGGCCAAGGTAAGAAAGGCTGAAAGACGACCACCACTGAACAAGACACACAAGCTGAAACGTCAAGACTGGGCCAAGAAATATCTCAAGACTGATTTTTCTAAGGTTTTATGGACTGATGAAATGAGAGTGAGTCTTGATGGGCCAGATGGATGGGCCCGTGGCTGGATTGGTAAAGGGCAGAGAGCTCCAGTCCGACTCAGACGCCAGCAAGCTGGAGGTGGAGTACTGGTTTGGGCTGGTATCATCAAAGATGAGCTTGTGGGGCCTTTTTCGGGTTGAGGATGGAGTCAAGCTCAACTCCCAGTCCTACTGCCAGTTTCTGGAAGACACCTTCTTCAAGCAGTGGTACAGGAAGAAGTCTGCATCCTTCAAGAAAAACATGATTTTCATGCAGGACAATGCTCCATCACACGTGTCCAAGTACTCCACAGCGTGGCTTGCAAGAAAGGGTATAAAAGAAGAAAATCTAATGACATGGCCTCCTTGTTCACCTGATCTGAACCCCATTGAGAACCTGTGGTCCATCATCAAATGTGAGATTTACAAGGAGGGAAAACAGTACACCTCTCTGAACAGTGTCTGGGAGGCTGTGGTTGCTGCTGCACGCAATGTTGATGGTGAACAGATCAAAACACTGACAGAATCCATGGATGGCAGGCTTTTGAGTGTCCTTGCAAAGAAAGGTGGCTATATTGGTCACTGATTTGTTTTTGTTTTGTTTTTGAATGTCAGAAATGTATATTTGTGAATGTTGAGATGTTATATTGGTTTCACTGGTAAAAATAAATAATTGAAATGGGTATATATTTGTTTTTTGTTAAGTTGCCTAATAATTATGCACAGTTATAGTCACCTGCACACACAGATATCCCCTAAAATAGCTATAACTAAAAACAAACTAAAAACTACTTCCAAAACTATTCAGCTTTGATATTAATGAGTTTTTTGGGTTCATTGAGAACATGGTTGTTGTTCAATAATAAAATGAATCCTCAAAAATACAACTTGCCTAATAATTCTGCACTCCCTGTAGGTTGCGGCAGGGTCCGGGAGCGGCGGTTTAGGGGTTAAACTATTTATTTAGTTGCGGCGAGGTGCGGGATCAGCAGGATTGGGGTTAATAACTTTATTATAGGTGGCGGCGGTATAAGGGGGGCAGGATAGGGGTTACTAGGTATAATATAGGTTGTGGTGGTGTCCGGGAGCGACAGTTTAGGGGTTAATACATTTATAAGAGTTGCGGCGGGGTCTAGGAGCGGCGGTTTAGGGGTTACTAACTTTATTTAGTTGCGGGGGGCTCCGGGGGCGCCGGTATAGGGGGTAGAACAGTGTAGTTAGTGTGGGTGCTTAGTGACAGGCTAGCAATAAAGCTGTAAAAAAGCCGAAGAGCAGCAAGATCGGATGAGTGATAACTATCACAGTCCGCTGCTCATCGCCCCGTACTTGGTGCGCGGCTTTTTGACAGATTTATTGATAACTTAGGCGAATATTTTCAGGTCCACGGCGGCGAAGGTAGGTGAGCTTAGGCGGGCGTATTGGGCCGGCGAAGGCAGGAAAGTTGACACGTTGATAACTAGGCCTCATTGTATCTAATTTGCTTATTTTTCTTGGTATCCTTTGTTGAAAAGCATACCTACAGGTAGGCTGAGGCGCAGAAGCAGGAAGGGAGCTAGTGGATGATTGGTGGCTGCACATATAGGCCTCTTGTCATTGGCATAACAAGTGTTCAGCTAGTTCCCACCAAGTAGTGCATTGCTGCACTTTCAACAAAGGATACCAAGTTAATGAAGCAAAATTGATAATAGAAATAAAATGTAAAGTTGCTTACAAAGATATGCTCTGTTTGCATTTCTCATGGCCTTCTCCGCAGGGATGGTCATGTTTTTATTAATAATTAATAAAAAAATAATTTGTTAATAATTAATAATAAATAATTACTTTCTGTTTAGGTTACAAATTATAAAAAATAAATAAAAAAAAAACCACAGTACACAGACCCTTACATACATACACACACTCATTTTCCATACAACACATACTTGCTGGTTGAATTAGCGCTATGTGGTGGTACTCATGCATTATCAGTAACACTATGTTATTGCGTCAACCCCTTTAACTGTGTCCACATAATCCCATATTACCACATACCTGTCATCGGTTGAATTAGCGCAATGTGGTTTTACACTTGCAGTGTCAGTAACACTATGGTATTGCATCAACCAACAACCATTTTTACTCAAAGGACACACGCTCTCACATGCCCACTTTCATTTTAAAAATGTATTAACCCTTCTGTTGCATAGCTAAGCGGCTGCTGGCTTTGCACTTAGTTTATACGTTTTTATTGTAGTTTTTCATAGATATTAACCAGTTGTTTACTGAGACTGTTTATTCTGAAGCTTTTCTGAGGGATTAGTTTTTTAAACATTTCTGTCAGCAGCAAGCATTTTTTTTTTAATATATAAAAAAGCAAAGAAATAATCCCGCCAAGAAGGGCCCTGTCCCCCCTCAAAACTCAGCTGTGGCCAGAGCCACAAGAACATCAGTTGCAACCCCCACTATAGAAACAGCCATGAAAGAACCTGCAATGGTGCAACCCCCTGCCACTGCCACCAACAGTACTGTTAGAGAGTCAGAGAGGGAACGCGTGTTGGTTCACTGGCTGGGGCCAGCAGTGATGGTGGTGGAACCCCACCACTCAAACAGTGGGCTTCCTTTGTTAAATCACAGCCACCAGCTGAGAAAACTAGTAGAACAACTGGCAGTCTGTTTTAATTGTTAGGGTCACGACCTTTAGCCAGTGTTACATGGAAATTATTTGTGACTGACCCACAAGTATTTGTGACTGACCCAAAAACTAGCCACCAAAATTGCTGTTTGCTTCTGTGACAAAATCACCAGATCTGGCCATAGCCCCCCTCCAGTTCCTCCACAAATCTGCCCCCATGAGCACTCTGGAATAAGTTAAAAATCACCTTTTTCTTCATAAATGAAAAGAGTCCACAGCTGCATTCATTACTTTTGGGTAATAAGAACCTGGCCACCAGGAGGAGGCAAAGACACCCCAGCCAAATGCTTAAATACTCCTCCCACTTCCCTCATCCCCCAGTCATTCTTTGCCTTTCGTCCCAGGAGGTTGGCAGAGAAGTGTCAGAAGTTTGTTTTCGTCTCTTATGGAGGGTAGTACTCTTCGACATGGGAAGGGAGTTTTAAGTAATCCTGTCAGTCTTTCAGTGAGGACTTGGATGAAAGTTAGAGTCCGGAGATGCAGGAAGAGTCTTTCTGCGACACTATCCCGACTTTTTTTAACAACTCCACGAGCAATTGGCGTTGTCGAACTTCACTTCGCTGCCTGCTTTCTTCTCTCAAGTCCATGACGGAGGCGAGGCTACTATCCACAACACTTGAAGGGCCGTGTTACTGTCCCATGGCATAGATTCTGGTAAGATTGTTTCATTTTACTTCTTCATGATTGTACTGTAACTTATTTGTTCCTGCAAACTCACATGAAAAATACAGGGTCTCAGTGGGACTCCTTTAGTATCTTGAAATCAATGGTTAATATCTCCTGAGGGGGATTATTGAACAGGGTTTTTTTTAATCATGTTTGTTATGTGATTCAATCTGCTTATGTGTAGTGTTAACTGGGCTCATGGCCTTTTGGAACATAACGGCCTTTCGAAGGGACGCAACCTTACGGTTGGCCACGCTTTTTTTGGATTGTATGGTTCACCTTGTGACCGGGTGTGTTTACGTTCTGGTCTCCCATTTCGGCATTCCTGACTGTGTGGTGATGGAGACTTCTAGTCCGCTGGTGTCTGGTTCATAGAAGGTGGTGAATGCCCCAGCCATTGTGGGTGTCAGGTGCCGTTTAAATTGTTTTATATATAGTTCATTTGTTGGTATCATTTATCCAGTTATGGAGGATGCTGATGTTGAGATTGTTCAACTCTCCGATTCAGATTCTTCATCTTGTGATGAATGCGAATTGGCCCCATTGACTCAGGTCAGTCAGTTATGTTCTTTAGGCCATTCTAGAGCGCCTTGTTCCTCGGGCTCTGGGATTCAAGGGACTGCTGAGACATCTGCCTCAGAGGGCCCTGTCCTTCGGAAAGCAAGTTCCCTACCACTCCCTACTACTACTACACATGCAGGTAACCCAGGTTATGTGTTTTCCTCCTTGGAGGGTGGATTGTTCCCCCCGGAGGTTGTGGCACTCTTCCGCTTTTACATACTTTTGGTGCTTGCTGGTCTACAAAGTCCAGATGTTTATTTGCTGTTGTGCTGGTGCCCGATTGCCCCAGGTCTCTTGGCCACTGGAGGGCATGTGCAGTTCCCTGCGGGTGTAACTGTTCCTGAGTGTTGTGCCTTTCATTATAGACTGGTTCGCCTTCGTGTATTACTCAGACACATTTTTGAGCTGTTTGGAGACCCTATCCTTCCGGTTAGGATGAATTTTCTTTTCTTTTTCATACTGTGTTTCCTGCGGGAACTTAAAAATCTCTGGGATCGATACTCACTGTTTTACTTCTATGGAAGTTAATCGAGACACGTTATTCCCATGTTTGTCTGTTTTTCTTCCTCCCTCTCTGAAGGCGGATTTAGCCAGCTTGGCAGTTATGACCCTGGTTGCAGGCTGGTCCTGCTTGGGTTGTGGTTTTTCAGGCCTGGTGCCCTCAGAATGGGCCGCCTTTTGTACCCTCCCATTTTTGCATTCAGTGTCCTCTACAGCTTGGGTATTTTGTTCCCAAAAGTAATGAATGCAGCTGTGGACTCTTTCCATTTATGAAGAAAAACTTAAATTATGCTTACCTGATAATTTTCTTTTCTTCAGATGGAAAGAGTCCACAGCTCCCCACCCATATTTTTTCTGTGGGGCGTCTCTTATGTTTTATTCTTCTGGCACCTTTTCACCCTGGTATTTCTTCTACTGTTCCATGTTACTCAGCAGAATGACTGGGGGATGAGGGAAGTGGGAGGAGTATTTAAGCATTTGGCTGGGGTGTCTTTGCCTCCTCCTGGTGGTCAGGGTCTTATTTCCCAAAAGCTATGAATGCAGCTGTGGACTCTTTCCATCTGAAGAAAAGAAAATGATCAGGTAAGCATAATTTAAGTTTTCCCTTCTGAACCTTTTCTTCATTCTCTTGATATCCTTTGTTGAAAAGCATATATAAATATGCTCACTAGCTGCTGATTGGTGGCTGCACATAGATGCCTGGTGTTATTAGCTCGCCCATGTGCATGGCTATTTCTGCAACAAAGGATACCTAAAAAATGAAGCAAATTAGATAATAGAAGTAAATTGGAATGATGTTTAAAATTGTATTTTCTGAATCATGAAATAAATATTTTGGGTCTCATGTCCCTTTAAAGAAAGAAGGCCTTTAATCAAAGGCGTAAAAGTGTTAGGGCTATAATTGTTCAAAATGTATATGCAACATAATCAAGGAAAATTAAATAAAACATATGTAAATATAAAACACAGGAATCATGTCAAATATTTTTATTACGACATGTAGATGAAGATTATCACAACACCAAAATATTGTCAACTTGTTTAACCCCTTAGTGACCAGACCATTTTTAAATTTTCTTACAATTAAGGACCAGGGCTATTTTTAAATGTCTGCGGTGTTTGTGTTTAGCTGTAAATTTTAATTATACAGTTTTTCTCGCCATTAAATGGATTTTCTAAAGATACCATTATTTTCATCATATCATATAATTTACTATAGAAAAAAATGATAAAATATTATGAAAAAATGGAAAAAAACACACTTTTTCTACAACCACCAAAAAACACCCATGCTAAATAGTTTCTAAATGTTGTCCGGAGTTTAGAAATAGCCAATGTTTACATGTTCTTTGCTTTTTTTTGTTGCAATTTATAGGGCAATAAGTACAAGTAGCACTTTGCTATTTCCAAACCATTTTTTTTTTTTTTTTCAAAATTAGTAATAGTTACATTGGAACACTGATATCTGCCAGGAATGCCTGAATAACCCTTCACATCTATATATTTTGTTTTAGTAGACAACCCAAAGTATTGATCTAGGCCCATTTTGGTATATTTCATGCCACCATTTCCCCGCCAAATGCGATCAAATAAAGAAAAGTGTTAATTAACTTTTTCACTAACTTTTTGACAAACTCTAGCTTTCTCACTGAAATTATTTACAAACAGCTTGTGCAATTATGGCACAAATGGTTGTAAATGCTTCTCTGGGATTCCCTTTGTTCAGAAATAGCAGACATTTATGGCTTTGGCATTGCTTTTTGGTAATTAGAAGGCCGCTAAATGCCGCTGCGCACCACACTTGTTTTATGCCCATCAGTGAAGGGGTTAATTAGGTAGCTTGTAGGGTTAATTTTAGCTTTAGTGTAGTGTAGTAGACAACCCAAATTATTGACCTAGGACCATTTTGGTATATTTCATGCCACCATTTCCGATTAAATCACCAAATCCGATCAAATTAAAAAAATCGTTAACTTTTTCACAAACTTTAGGTTTCTTACTGAAATTATTTACAAACAGCTTTGGCATTACGTTTTGGTAATTAGAAGGCCGCTAAATGCCGCTGCGCACCACACTTGTATTATGCCCAGCAGTTAATGGGTTAATTAGGTAGCTTGTATGGTTAATTTTATCTTTAGTGTAGAGATCAGCCTCCCACCTGACACATCGCACCCCCTGATCCCTCTCTAACAGCTCTCTTCCCTCCCCCACCTCACAATTGTCACCGCCATCCTAAGTACTTTTTTTAAGATTTTTTTTTTATATATATTTTATCTTAATTGTAGGATCCCCCAAACCTCACTGATCCCCCCAAATAGCTCTCTAAGCCTCCCCCCTCGACCTATTGGCTGCCATCTTAGGTACTGGTACCCAGTTTACTACAAAATGTGCCCTTTTTTTGTTATAAACCCCCCCCCATTTTCTGTAATGTAGCTGCCCCCCTCAATACCCTACCCCCTCCCAGATTCATTTCCCAACATTTTTTCCCCCTCCCTCTCCCCCTCCCTCTTCCTTTCCCTCTCCCTCCTTTGACTTTCAGTTACTGTAGCGTGCGCGCATGCATGCGCACACGCCCCCGTCCCACCCCCACTCCCTTGCGCGCTCCAGGAAACACAGAGGGGACAGGATCTTGATATCCTCCAGTGATGGGCTGCCCACCCGCCTCCCTACTATGGCTCCCACCCACCAACGTTTGGCACCATCGCTGGCCGATGCATAGAGGGCCACAGAGTGGCTCTCTCTGCATCGAATGCTTACATTTTTTTATTGGAGTATGCCTCAATATCGACTGGCTGATTAAAAAACAGCCAATGGGGATGGAGTGGTAACCCTATATAAAGGAATGAAGGAGAGGGCTCTAGGAAGATAGCTCAAGACTTGAAGAAAGAAGATGCACAGCAGAGGCAGTGAGATAAGACTGATATTCTTAAGGAAAGTTCCTCTCTGTGAAAAGTACAAATAGGCTAAAAGAGACTGCTCCCAGAAGAGGACCCTAAAGAGAATAATCTACTGAGCAATCATTTGTTCCTGGTTAAATGCTTCTCTTTCTTGTATATAACTACAAAGTAGTTAAAATCAGAAGAAATAGGCTATCACTTAAGATCAAATTACTTCCCAAGGGACTAATAGCTATAAAGAAGTTTAGAACTATTTGAATCTGTATGTATAGCTAAAAATTAGGGATAGGGATATTTCCTTCCACAATGAAGGCTTTTTTCCTGTTTCCTCAAAGGCAGACTTCTACCTACTTGATTGGGTTTGCGCTTGGATTTCAGAAGATTTGTTGATAATTTCCCTTACGCTAAAGGTTGCAAGCAAGCTCTGAGAAGCCGATTATCTAAAGGTCTCTTGGCTGGTGAGATTATTTAAGACCACCAGTCCTCACCAGTCCTTCTATTTGCCTAGTGGAATTATATAAAGGCACTTTTTATCCTGAAAACAAAGTGTCTCGCTAACGGGCATATACAGTACTGCATTTTCGTATGGGAAGAAAATGCATACATTACAAAAGTGCACAAAAAAAATCGTAATTTAAAAATCATACAAAAAAATTAACAATTCACACAAAATACACAGGAATTTTTTTTTATTGTTAACGTTCACCAAACATCGACCAAGATTTGTGCAATATAGCCGTAGCGTACACACCTATTTCCATACAGCTGGCATTACAAGTCAACATAAAACTTTCTTTTGTCGGGCAGTATGGTGCGGTAAACAGCATACCACACAAAATCCAAGTTCCGACTTGGCGTGCTCATGCACGTATTCTCCCATAGAGATCAAAGAAGAATAAATCTAGGAAGAAAAACTAACACCTGTTAGTTCCCCATTGAACTCTATGGAGAAATAAAAGTTTTACAAAAACCTAACACCCTAACATAAACTCCTAGTCTAATAACACCTAAACCACCATCTCCCCACATTGCCAACACTAAATAAAGCTATTAACCTCTAAACCGCCTTCCCCTAATATCGTCAACACTAAATAAACCTATTAACCCCTATACCGCCATCCCCCCACATTGCTACTACTAAATTAAACTATTAACCCATAAACCTAACACCCCCTAACTTTAAATTAAAGTTATAATATGCTAACTACCTTAAAATAAATAAAAATTTACCTGTGAAAAAATAAAACCTAAGCTTAAACTACAAAAAACATTACAGAAAATATTAAAAATCTAAAATTACACAAAATAAAAAACAAACTAACATTACGTAAAATAAAAAAATCTAACATTACATAAAAAAAAACTAACATTAGAGAAAAAAATAGCTTAAAAAAACTACCGCAAAAAAAAACAAACAAAAACTAGTACTAACCCTGAAATAGGTGCTCACCATTACTGATGCATCTTCTTCTAGGCGGAAAAAAGTCTTCAACAATAAAGATGAAGAGGAGCACTAGAAATAAAATTCATTATCTTTATTTCATCCAAAAATTAAAAATACAAAATTTCACAAAACTCCCATTGCAAGTAGGAGACCCCTGTGAGCATCCTAAAACAGCTGACGTGTTTCGTCTGGGGCCGTAATCATAGCTGCCCTTTTCTATTGGGTACCTTGCATTCCTATTGGCTAAACAATTTTAATTCAATGTTGAATCAAAATGTATTTTATATAAGTTACCAAACCATATGTAGTTAATTTCAAGGAAAATATATGATCAGAAGATACCTAGTAGACATTTCATAAAATGGTAAAGCCGTGAATAAAAAAAAAATAGTTTTGTTGGAATCCCATGATTAGAAGAAAAAAGAAAAAAAAAAAAAAAAAAAAAAAATATATATATATATATATATATACAAAACACGGGGGTGGGGTCAGCACTCTCATGCCGGACCGGGTACACATCCTATGACCCTGCAACATGCACAGCCCTGGGTGCAAACCAGCACTCTCAGGAAGCTGCACTGTTACCAGAGCCACAGGCAGTTAACCCCAGTCAGGCCTGGGTGCAAGGCCCAAACAGGGAAAATTACAAAAAAATATATATATATAAACACACAGAAAAAGTCCAGCACTCACTCACAAGCTCTCAACTAAGATAAAAAGCAGCAATGGAAGAATTAGTTACCGCATCTGGCCAAATGGGAAAAGCCCAGGTACCTCGTCAAGGTTTCTTCCAATAAACCTGGGTCCCTAACCAGCCACACAATGCAGGCTCACAATCAAACAACTGTGAAAAAAAGCAACTGTGAAAAAATGGAGGGTGCACAGGCTTATGTAATTTCCCCAAACATATACAAAACACGGGGGTGGGGTCAGCACTCTCATGCCGGACCGGGTACACATCCTATGACCCTGCAACATGCACAGCCCTGGGTGCAAACCAGCACTCTCAGGAAGCTGCACTGTTACCAGAGCCACAGGCAGTTAACCCCAGTCAGGCCTGGGTGCAAGGCCCAAACAGGGAAAATTACAAAAAAATATATATATAAACACACAGAAAAAGTCCAGCACTCACTCACAAGCTCTCAACTAAGATAAAAAGCAGCAATGGAAGAATTAGTTACCGCATCTGGCCAAATGGGAAAAGCCCAGGTACCTCGTCAAGGTTTCTTCCAATAAACCTGGGTCCCTAACCAGCCACACAATGCAGGCTCACAATCAAACAACTGTGAAAAAAAGCAACTGTGAAAAAATGGAGGGTGCACAGGCTTATGTAATTTCCCCAAACATATACAAAACACGGGGGTGGGGTCAGCACTCTCATGCCGGACCGGGTACACATCCTATGACCCTGCAACATGCACAGCCCTGGGTGCAAACCAGCACTCTCAGGAAGCTGCACTGTTACCAGAGCCACAGGCAGTTAACCCCAGTCAGGCCTGGGTGCAAGGCCCAAACAGGGAAAATTACAAAAAAATATATATATAAACACACAGAAAAAGTCCAGCACTCACTCACAAGCTCTCAACTAAGATAAAAAGCAGCAATGGAAGAATTAGTTACCGCATCTGGCCAAATGGGAAAAGCCCAGGTACCTCGTCAAGGTTTCTTCCAATAAACCTGGGTCCCTAACCAGCCACACAATGCAGGCTCACAATCAAACAACTGTGAAAAAAAGCAACTGTGAAAAAATGGAGGGTGCACAGGCTTATGTAATTTCCCCAAACATATACAAAACACGGGGGTGGGGTCAGCACTCTCATGCCGGACCGGGTACACATCCTATGACCCTGCAACATGCACAGCCCTGGGTGCAAACCAGCACTCTCAGGAAGCTGCACTGTTACCAGAGCCACAGGCAGTTAACCCCAGTCAGGCCTGGGTGCAAGGCCCAAACAGGGAAAATTACAAAAAAATATATATATATAAACACACAGAAAAAGTCCAGCACTCACTCACAAGCTCTCAACTAAGATAAAAAGCAGCAATGGAAGAATTAGTTACCGCATCTGGCCAAATGGGAAAAGCCCAGGTACCTCGTCAAGGTTTCTTCCAATAAACCTGGGTCCCTAACCAGCCACACAATGCAGGCTCACAATCAAACAACTGTGAAAAAAAGCAACTGTGAAAAAATGGAGGGTGCACAGGCTTATGTAATTTCCCCAAACATATACAAAACACGGGGGTGGGGTCAGCACTCTCATGCCGGACCGGGTACACATCCTATGACCCTGCAACATGCACAGCCCTGGGTGCAAACCAGCACTCTCAGGAAGCTGCACTGTTACCAGAGCCACAGGCAGTTAACCCCAGTCAGGCCTGGGTGCAAGGCCCAAACAGGGAAAATTACAAAAAAATATATATATAAACACACAGAAAAAGTCCAGCACTCACTCACAAGCTCTCAACTAAGATAAAAAGCAGCAATGGAAGAATTAGTTACCGCATCTGGCCAAATGGGAAAAGCCCAGGTACCTCGTCAAGGTTTCTTCCAATAAACCTGGGTCCCTAACCAGCCACACAATGCAGGCTCACAATCAAACAACTGTGAAAAAAAGCAACTGTGAAAAAATGGAGGGTGCACAGGCTTATGTAATTTCCCCAAACATATACAAAACACGGGGGTGGGGTCAGCACTCTCATGCCGGACCGGGTACACATCCTATGACCCTGCAACATGCACAGCCCTGGGTGCAAACCAGCACTCTCAGGAAGCTGCACTGTTACCAGAGCCACAGGCAGTTAACCCCAGTCAGGCCTGGGTGCAAGGCCCAAACAGGGAAAATTACAAAAAAATATATATATAAACACACAGAAAAAGTCCAGCACTCACTCACAAGCTCTCAACTAAGATAAAAAGCAGCAATGGAAGAATTAGTTACCGCATCTGGCCAAATGGGAAAAGCCCAGGTACCTCGTCAAGGTTTCTTCCAATAAACCTGGGTCCCTAACCAGCCACACAATGCAGGCTCACAATCAAACAACTGTGAAAAAAAGCAACTGTGAAAAAATGGAGGGTGCACAGGCTTATGTAATTTCCCCAAACATATACAAAACACGGGGGTGGGGTCAGCACTCTCATGCCGGACCGGGTACACATCCTATGACCCTGCAACATGCACAGCCCTGGGTGCAAACCAGCACTCTCAGGAAGCTGCACTGTTACCAGAGCCACAGGCAGTTAACCCCAGTCAGGCCTGGGTGCAAGGCCCAAACAGGGAAAATTACAAAAAAATATATATATAAACACACAGAAAAAGTCCAGCACTCACTCACAAGCTCTCAACTAAGATAAAAAGCAGCAATGGAAGAATTAGTTACCGCATCTGGCCAAATGGGAAAAGCCCAGGTACCTCGTCAAGGTTTCTTCCAATAAACCTGGGTCCCTAACCAGCCACACAATGCAGGCTCACAATCAAACAACTGTGAAAAAAAGCAACTGTGAAAAAATGGAGGGTGCACAGGCTTATGTAATTTCCCCAAACATATACAAAACACGGGGGTGGGGTCAGCACTCTCATGCCGGACCGGGTACACATCCTATGACCCTGCAACATGCACAGCCCTGGGTGCAAACCAGCACTCTCAGGAAGCTGCACTGTTACCAGAGCCACAGGCAGTTAACCCCAGTCAGGCCTGGGTGCAAGGCCCAAACAGGGAAAATTACAAAAAAATATATATATAAACACACAGAAAAAGTCCAGCACTCACTCACAAGCTCTCAACTAAGATAAAAAGCAGCAATGGAAGAATTAGTTACCGCATCTGGCCAAATGGGAAAAGCCCAGGTACCTCGTCAAGGTTTCTTCCAATAAACCTGGGTCCCTAACCAGCCACACAATGCAGGCTCACAATCAAACAACTGTGAAAAAGCTTGTGAGTGAGTGCTGGACTTTTTCTGTGTGTTTATATATATATTTTTTTGTAATTTTCCCTGTTTGGGCCTTGCACCCAGGCCTGACTGGGGTTAACTGCCTGTGGCTCTGGTAACAGTGCAGCTTCCTGAGAGTGCTGGTTTGCACCCAGGGCTGTGCATGTTGCAGGGTCATAGGATGTGTACCCGGTCCGGCATGAGAGTGCTGACCCCACCCCCGTGTTTTGTATATGTTTGGGGAAATTACATAAGCCTGTGCACCCTCCATTTTTTCACAGTTGCTTTTTTTTCACAGTTGTTTGATTGTGAGCCTGCATTGTGTGGCTGGTTAGGGACCCAGGTTTATTGGAAGAAACCTTGACGAGGTACCTGGGCTTTTCCCATTTGGCCAGATGCGGTAACTAATTCTTCCATTGCTGCTTTTTATCTTAGTTGAGAGCTTGTGAGTGAGTGCTGGACTTTTTCTGTGTGTTTATATATATATTTTTTTGTAATTTTCCCTGTTTGGGCCTTGCACCCAGGCCTGACTGGGGTTAACTGCCTGTGGCTCTGGTAACAGTGCAGCTTCCTGAGAGTGCTGGTTTGCACCCAGGGCTGTGCATGTTGCAGGGTCATAGGATGTGTACCCGGTCCGGCATGAGAGTGCTGACCCCACCCCCGTGTTTTGTATATGTTTGGGGAAATTACATAAGCCTGTGCACCCTCCATTTTTTCACAGTTGCTTTTTTTCACAGTTGTTTGATTGTGAGCCTGCATTGTGTGGCTGGTTAGGGACCCAGGTTTATTGGAAGAAACCTTGACGAGGTACCTGGGCTTTTCCCATTTGGCCAGATGCGGTAACTAATTCTTCCATTGCTGCTTTTTATCTTAGTTGAGAGCTTGTGAGTGAGTGCTGGACTTTTTCTGTGTGTTTATATATATATTTTTTTGTAATTTTCCCTGTTTGGGCCTTGCACCCAGGCCTGACTGGGGTTAACTGCCTGTGGCTCTGGTAACAGTGCAGCTTCCTGAGAGTGCTGGTTTGCACCCAGGGCTGTGCATGTTGCAGGGTCATAGGATGTGTACCCGGTCCGGCATGAGAGTGCTGACCCCACCCCCGTGTTTTGTATATGTTTGGGGAAATTACATAAGCCTGTGCACCCTCCATTTTTTCACAGTTGCTTTTTTTCACAGTTGTTTGATTGTGAGCCTGCATTGTGTGGCTGGTTAGGGACCCAGGTTTATTGGAAGAAACCTTGACGAGGTACCTGGGCTTTTCCCATTTGGCCAGATGCGGTAACTAATTCTTCCATTGCTGCTTTTTATCTTAGTTGAGAGCTTGTGAGTGAGTGCTGGACTTTTTCTGTGTGTTTATATATATATTTTTTTGTAATTTTCCCTGTTTGGGCCTTGCACCCAGGCCTGACTGGGGTTAACTGCCTGTGGCTCTGGTAACAGTGCAGCTTCCTGAGAGTGCTGGTTTGCACCCAGGGCTGTGCATGTTGCAGGGTCATGGGATGTGTACCCGGTCCGGCATGAGAGTGCTGACCCCACCCCCGTGTTTTGTATATGTTTGGGGAAATTACATAAGCCTGTGCACCCTCCATTTTTTCACAGTTGCTTTTTTTCACAGTTGTTTGATTGTGAGCCTGCATTGTGTGGCTGGTTAGGGACCCAGGTTTATTGGAAGAAACCTTGACGAGGTACCTGGGCTTTTCCCATTTGGCCAGATGCGGTAACTAATTCTTCCATTGCTGCTTTTTATCTTAGTTGAGAGCTTGTGAGTGAGTGCTGGACTTTTTCTGTGTGTTTATATATATATATTTTTTTGTAATTTTCCCTGTTTGGGCCTTGCACCCAGGCCTGACTGGGGTTAACTGCCTGTGGCTCTGGTAACAGTGCAGCTTCCTGAGAGTGCTGGTTTGCACCCAGGGCTGTGCATGTTGCAGGGTCATAGGATGTGTACCCGGTCCGGCATGAGAGTGCTGACCCCGCCCCCGTGTTTTGTATATGTTTGGGGAAATTACATAAGCCTGTGCACCCTCCATTTTTTCACAGTTGCTTTTTTTCACAGTTGTTTGATTGTGAGCCTGCATTGTGTGGCTGGTTAGGGACCCAGGTTTATTGGAAGAAACCTTGACGAGGTACCTGGGCTTTTCCCATTTGGCCAGATGCGGTAACTAATTCTTCCATTGCTGCTTTTTATCTTAGTTGAGAGCTTGTGAGTGAGTGCTGGACTTTTTCTGTGTGTTTATATATATATTTTTTTGTAATTTTCCCTGTTTGGGCCTTGCACCCAGGCCTGACTGGGGTTAACTGCCTGTGGCTCTGGTAACAGTGCAGCTTCCTGAGAGTGCTGGTTTGCACCCAGGGCTGTGCATGTTGCAGGGTCATAGGATGTGTACCCGGTCCGGCATGAGAGTGCTGACCCCACCCCCGTGTTTTGTATATGTTTGGGGAAATTACATAAGCCTGTGCACCCTCCATTTTTTCACAGTTGCTTTTTTTCACAGTTGTTTGATTGTGAGCCTGCATTGTGTGGCTGGTTAGGGACCCAGGTTTATTGGAAGAAACCTTGACGAGGTACCTGGGCTTTTCCCATTTGGCCAGATGCGGTAACTAATTCTTCCATTGCTGCTTTTTATCTTAGTTGAGAGCTTGTGAGTGAGTGCTGGACTTTTTCTGTGTGTTTATATATATATATTTTTTTGTAATTTTCCCTGTTTGGGCCTTGCACCCAGGCCTGACTGGGGTTAACTGCCTGTGGCTCTGGTAACAGTGCAGCTTCCTGAGAGTGCTGGTTTGCACCCAGGGCTGTGCATGTTGCAGGGTCATAGGATGTGTACCCGGTCCGGCATGAGAGTGCTGACCCCACCCCCGTGTTTTGTATATGTTTGGGGAAATTACATAAGCCTGTGCACCCTCCATTTTTTCACAGTTGCTTTTTTTCACAGTTGTTTGATTGTGAGCCTGCATTGTGTGGCTGGTTAGGGACCCAGGTTTATTGGAAGAAACCTTGACGAGGTACCTGGGCTTTTCCCATTTGGCCAGATGCGGTAACTAATTCTTCCATTGCTGCTTTTTATCTTAGTTGAGAGCTTGTGAGTGAGTGCTGGACTTTTTCTGTGTGTTTATATATATATTTTTTTGTAATTTTCCCTGTTTGGGCCTTGCACCCAGGCCTGACTGGGGTTAACTGCCTGTGGCTCTGGTAACAGTGCAGCTTCCTGAGAGTGCTGGTTTGCACCCAGGGCTGTGCATGTTGCAGGGTCATAGGATGTGTACCCGGTCCGGCATGAGAGTGCTGACCCCACCCCCGTGTTTTGTATATGTTTGGGGAAATTACATAAGCCTGTGCACCCTCCATTTTTTCACAGTTGCTTTTTTTCACAGTTGTTTGATTGTGAGCCTGCATTGTGTGGCTGGTTAGGGACCCAGGTTTATTGGAAGAAACCTTGACGAGGTACCTGGGCTTTTCCCATTTGGCCAGATGCGGTAACTAATTCTTCCATTGCTGCTTTTTATCTTAGTTGAGAGCTTGTGAGTGAGTGCTGGACTTTTTCTGTGTGTTTATATATATATTTTTTTGTAATTTTCCCTGTTTGGGCCTTGCACCCAGGCCTGACTGGGGTTAACTGCCTGTGGCTCTGGTAACAGTGCAGCTTCCTGAGAGTGCTGGTTTGCACCCAGGGCTGTGCATGTTGCAGGGTCATAGGATGTGTACCCGGTCCGGCATGAGAGTGCTGACCCCACCCCCGTGTTTTGTATATGTTTGGGGAAATTACATAAGCCTGTGCACCCTCCATTTTTTCACAGTTGCTTTTTTTCACAGTTGTTTGATTGTGAGCCTGCATTGTGTGGCTGGTTAGGGACCCAGGTTTATTGGAAGAAACCTTGACGAGGTACCTGGGCTTTTCCCATTTGGCCAGATGCGGTAACTAATTCTTCCATTGCTGCTTTTTATCTTAGTTGAGAGCTTGTGAGTGAGTGCTGGACTTTTTCTGTGTGTTTATATATATATAGACTTACCAGAAGTCCCAGTTTGACTGGGATTGTCCCTGTTTGGGGGTGCTGTCCCAGTGTCCCACCCGGTTGTTCATTCTGTCCCAGTAGGGTTGCCAACTCCGGGTTTCAAATCATGCGTCCGGGTTTCAGGCCGCCTGAAACCCAGACACATTATTCAAAATGACCTGACTGTGAGTCTGTAGCTCTCCAGCATAGTTGGTTGCTGATACTTTGTTACATACAGCCTTGCTTGTGCAGCACAGAGTTTTTAAATTTTGCATTACTACTTTGTTTATTTTTCTAGTAATTTAACACCCCACGACCCCTGGTGACATCACCGGTGATACACGTTTAGGGGAATCATGTGGGTATGACCAGGAAGTGCAGACAGACAGGATTTATGGTGTGAATCTTGCTTTACTTCATGCAGGATAGCATTTTGGCAGTAATCTTCCTGCATTATGGTATAGTGTAGCCTCTTAAACAGCTTTAGCAGATATGTGTTTCTTTTTACTTATTTCATTCAATGTTGTAATTATGCCTTATTAGTATCCAGTTCTGTTCCTTAATTAAACAAATAAAACACATATAACACTGCAGATATTAAATTGTGTGATGTATACGCTTTTCACCATTTTATGAAATTGGTAATTATGCTTGATCTTTGGCATTATTTAGAATCTGAGATTTAGATGAATGATTTATTTTCTCATGTTGTGTATGGGTTGCCATGACAACGAAATGGTACCTTTTTCACTAGGGGGTGGTGTTATGGTCTATTTAAACTGTGTGATTCGCTTATTGTTTGACTGAGGAAGGGTAGAGCATCCACAAAACATTACGCACATAAAGGCTACTACTTTAAAAGGACTGGTAATCCCCTTGAACATGCCCCTGACCACACTCCCACTGGCACCACGTCAGGTGGTCCCAGTTTGCCCTCTAAACATTATGGGAAGCCTATATATATATATTTTTTTGTAATTTTCCCTGTTTGGGCCTTGCACCCAGGCCTGACTGGGGTTAACTGCCTGTGGCTCTGGTAACAGTGCAGCTTCCTGAGAGTGCTGGTTTGCACCCAGGGCTGTGCATGTTGCAGGGTCATAGGATGTGTACCCGGTCCGGCATGAGAGTGCTGACCCCACCCCCGTGTTTTGTATATGTTTGGGGAAATTACATAAGCCTGTGCACCCTCCATTTTTTCACAGTTGCTTTTTTTCACAGTTGTTTGATTGTGAGCCTGCATTGTGTGGCTGGTTAGGGACCCAGGTTTATTGGAAGAAACCTTGACGAGGTACCTGGGCTTTTCCCATTTGGCCAGATGCGGTAACTAATTCTTCCATTGCTGCTTTTTATCTTAGTTGAGAGCTTGTGAGTGAGTGCTGGACTTTTTCTGTGTGTTTATATATATATATATATATATATATATATATATATATATATATATATATATATATATATATATATATATATATATATATATATATATATATATATATATATATATATAATAAGCATATAATAGTTAACATAGGCAAAAAAAGAAGAAACTGGGATGTCAATCAATGAATACCTACTGAAAATATAATGATTTTTGCACATTTTCCTAGTCCTATAAAAATGTAAAATAAAGGGTAAAGATTCATTAAAGGGACATGAAACCCAATTTTTTTCTTTCATGAGTTAGACAGAGCATTCAATTTTAAACAACTTTCCAATTTACTTCTATTATTTAATTTACTTCCTTCTCTTGTTATCCTTTGCTGAGAGGTTTATCTTGGTAAGCTCAGGAGCAGCAAAGAACCTAGGTTCTAGCTGCTGATTGGTGGCTGCCTATATATACCGATTGTCATTGGCTCACCCATGTGTTCAGTCAGCAACCGGCAATGCATTGCTGCACCTTCAACAAATGATACCAAGAGAATGAAACAAATTTGATAATAGAAGTAAAATGGAAAGTTGTTTAAAATTGTATATTATACCTAAATCATGAAAGAAATGTTTGGGGTTTCATGTCCTTTTAAGGGGAAAAAACACCATTTAGCAGATACATTCTAGATTCTATTATGGGCTAAGTCAAGGTACAATATCATATTGGTTGTATTTATTGACTGTACAGATTTTTGAACGTTAAGAAATGTTCTAATGCTCATTTCATATATTAATAAATCTAGTCTTTTTTGTTTTGTTTTAAAAAAAATCAATAATAATAATTTTAAATGCTGAATTTGCACTCAGATTAAATACATGAATTAGAATGTTCAAGGCTGATAACAATTGGAAAGAGATTTACAAAAAATCATATTTATAAAATCACAAGGAGTTGTTAATTGCACAAGTCGTGAATTGAAGTTATTGGTTATGCAAAAAATGTGCTATTATATCATTTACTCATTCAGTTGTTTTTACATATTGAAACAAAGGATTTGATTTAATAAAACTCATTTGTGAAACTAATCTCTTTCTGAAAAACCTCAGAAAAACCTGAAAAAAAACTGTTAAAAATGGTGAGATTCAAAGATATTTGTACCTGTCCTATCTCTGTCGACTGATACCTAACTACCAAACATTACTTTAAAAAAATTACATCCTCTATAAAATTGTCCACTCTAAAATATCCAAAAAATACTGGAAAAAAGTTTAAGAAAATTATTTTCAAAATGGGACAGCGTTGTCAGTTTTAAGATGGCTAGACACGAGTGTTCACTACAAGCTTTTCAGACTCTGGCATCTATTTATCAAAGTGTCGACTTTCTTGCATTCGACGGCACCAATACGTTCGCCTAAGATCGCCTAACATCACTGCCGCGGACCTGAATACGTTCTCCATAATTATCAAAAAAGCTGTCAAAAAGCCGCGCACCAAGAACGGTGCGATGAGCAGCGGACTGTTGTTAACTAGCAGTCATCGATCTCGCTGCTCTTCGGCTTTTTTACAGCTTTCTTGGTACCCTGTCCCGAAACACCCACACTATACTATACTGTTTAACCCCTATACCGCCGCTCCCGGAGCCCACTGCAACTCTAATAAAGTGTTTAACCCCTAAACCGCCGCTCCCGGAGCCCAATTCAATTCAATAAAGTGTTTAACCCCTAAACCGCCGCTCCCGGACCCCGCCGCAACTAAATATAATTATTAACCCCAAAACCGCCACTCCCGGAGCCCATCGCCACCTACATTATACTTATTAACCCCTAATCTGCCCCCCCTTACACCACTGCCACCTACATACATTTATTAACCCCTAATCTGCCACCCCCAACGTCGCCGACACTATATTACATTTATTAACCACTAAACCTAAGTCTAACCCTAACCCTAACACCCCCTAACTTAAATATAATTTAAATATATCTAAATAAATATTACTATCATTAACTAAATAAATCCTATTTAAAACTAAATTATTGCCTGTACAATAAACCCTAAGCTAGCTACAATTATAGTGTATTGTTAGGTGATATTGTAACTTAGGTTAGGTTTTAATTTACAGGTATATTTGTCTTTATTTTAACTAGGAAGTTATTAAATAGTTAATAACTATTTAATAACTATTGTACCTAGTTAAAATAAATGCAAAGTTGTCTGTAAAATAAAAAAATAAACCCTAAGATAGCTACAATGCAACTATTAGTTATATTGTAGCTAGCTTAGGGTTTATTTTATAGGTAAGTATTTATTTTTAAATAGGAATTATTTAGTTAATGATAGGAATAGGTATTTAGATATATTTAAATTATATTTAAGTTAGGGGGTGTTAGGGTTAGGATTAGACTTAGATTTAGGGGTTAATAAATGTAATATAGTGGCGGCGGTGTAGGGGGCAGATTAGGGCCTATTAATAAATATAATGTAGGTGGCAGCGGTGCAGGGGGCGGCAGATTAGGGGTTAATAAGTATAATGTACTTGTCGGTGGGATCCTGGAGCGGCGGTTTAGGGGTTAATACGTTTATTTAGGTGGCGGCGGTGTTGGGGCGGCAGATTAGGGTTAATAAGTATAATGTAGGTGGCGGTAGTGTAGTGGGTGCAGATTAGGGGTGTTTAGACTCGGGGTACATTTTAGGGTGTTAGGTGTAAACTTTCCCATAGGAATCAATGGGATATCGGGCAGCAATAAGCTCTCGCCGCTTTCCGACTCCCATTGATTCCTATGGCATCCGCCGCCTCCAGGGCGGCAGATTGAAATCCAGGTACGCTGGGCCGGAATAGTGACGAGCGTACCTGGTGGATATTTGATAACTTCCAAAAGTAGTCAGATTGTTCCGAACTTGTGTTCGGAACATTTGTAGTGACGTAAGCATCAATCTGTGTCGGAGTCCGGCGGATTGTATGTGACGTCATCAAATTCTACTTTTGCCGGTTTGTAGGGTTTGATAACTAAGGCGAATCAGGCTGACCACAAATACGGAATTCCAGCGTATTTGCGGTTGACGGCTTGATAAATACATGCCTCTGTATGCTAAGTCGCAGTTCAGGTAAAAAATCTGACCACACCTTGAGACCGCCCCAGAGCATCTTTTTCACTTCTGCAAGATCACCAGCATCGATACCATTCTATCCAGTAACTAAGAACTTTAAAAATAATATATGGTTTGTATGTATGTGTGCACATTACTTTGAATAATAATTACATATGTTATATTTAACATGTGTATACTTTACTTTAATATGTTTTACATGGTTTGTAATGTTTTTATTCTGGCCTTAACACTTTACTTCAGGTCTCAAGTTGCTCTAGCGTTTTTGGCATTGTTATGCGTTGCACTCAAAGCTTGTAATATGAGCAACGTTTCCAAGGCCTGTCCTTTGGGCATGGCAAGAGGGGCACAGCCACCCACCCACCCAGAGCCCCACTCTTTGGGGGGGCCCGCGATGTCAGCTGTGAGGTTATGAGATGGTGCTATGTATATGTTGTATTTAGTTTATGGTATCAGGAGGTCTGATATTTTGTGGGGTGTATAGGATCGGGCGGATTGAAGACCGCAGCCTCAGAGGCAGCGGACATGTTATGGAGCAGCGGCCTTTAGAAATAGGGGCATCAAGCTCCATTTGGAGCTTGATAATTCAGCCCTATGTTTACATATAAATATAGTCATTTTGTAGGTTAATTTTATAGTGCTTACTGTTATCTTTCTGTCATAAACATGTTTTTTGTTTTTTTAAATCAACGTTTTTTATTGAGGTATTTAGTAATACAACGTTTGCATTATCTTAGTGTATACATGGATTGCAATAAACAGATACATGTTTTACAGAAAATGTCCCAAAGGCCATGTCAAACAAAAAGGAAAAGAAGCATGTATTTCACATAAAATCTAAAAACAACATATTAAGTTCTCAAAATATATTATAAACCAGATTGTCACTAGCATCCATGTGTATCTTAAAATGCATAAAATAATATGATACCTCTATTTTAAAAATTATTAAGTTAAGCGTTACTCCCTGGTAAAGTAGATTGCCTTGTAGTGTGATGTCAGAAAATTATCAGGAATGAGGAGCATAAATTAATTGTAAAAGAGGGGAATAGAAACAAGTTGTGACTATTAAAGTATTGCAATTAAGGAGTCATTAGTGAACTAATTGTACTAGATTTGAGACACCATTACCTTGACTTCTAAACAAAGCATCAAATTAGAGTATTGAGGAGAATTAAAAAAGTAGAAGGCGACGCATAGTGAGATTGACGGTAGGTAAGGTGAGTTCTTAGATTACAATGGAATGATGTCTCTATTTGTAGTAGGACCTTCCCCTATACTTTATATGTTATTAATTCTTTTCCTTAATATGTTCGTTGACTTTATAAATAATGTCTGCATTATAACAACTTGTATCAGTGAAGACAAAGCAGCAGATTTATTCTGCTAACAAATTCACTGAATTGGGTGAATGTAGACTAATTGAAAGAGAACAATAAATCAGCTTTAAAATAATTCTTAGTCAATTGGGTCGGGGGGGGATGAGGGAGAATAGCTAAAAATGCAGTCTTTCTAGAAGTATGATATATTTTCCTCAGTTTTATCAGATAAACAATCTTGGAGGTGGGTTAATATTGAGAGAACAAGAATTGTGATAAAGTAGGAGTAATGAGACAAGTATAGTGGGTAGACAGGTTTCTCTTGGGCTCCGCATAATAGGGTTAGAATTGGATATGTGCTAATCAATATGCTTAATGGACTAATAGTTAGTATCGCTTTGGGGTATGTCTGTCTAAGTGTTAAATAGCTAATATCGCCCACAAGGTAGTTTCCGTAAATTGATAAGTACGTATATAAGACTAGAATGAGATGGTATCATTTCTTTCTGGAATATAGTAGACATTTTTAGTTTGTGATTTCAGTAGCAATAACCACGTAATTTCGGCCGCTGACAACATGGCAACGTCACTTCCATCTTGAGAGTCATATATACTAGACAGGGAGAAATATTGACTTAAAATTAAATGGATACACCTATATACAAAACATATTAATAGTAGTTCACTTCTACAGCATATAATAATATTACAATACGGGTCCCATAGCTTCTTGGAAAAACAGTAAGACAAAAACATCTGGCTATTGAATATTTAAGCCTGAGCCCTTAAGTTGAAACAAACTGTTGAAACACCTCATACTATATTTTAAATCTAAGAGTATGCTGAAGAGAAAATCCTGACTTACTCAACTATAAGCCTTTTAAACTTAGGAACAACTTTAACACACCTAAGTATAACATTTTAAATAAAGGTAAGTGTCCTGAAATTGTATAGTCCAGAAACATTAATTTATGTGATGCTCTTATGTCTAGCCTACTCCTGACCGAGTCAAGAGCTGTACAGAAAGGCTTGCCATGGTGCTACTTAACTAGATAGGAACATTTCGTACATTGTAAGAGCAAAAACTGGAGATGCATGTTTATTGTTTTACTCAGTAAGTAATGTCACCTACTTGTAAGTTTGACACTAGAGCACCATATTTATGTTCTCTATAATTTAGTAGCTACATTATATTTCACACTTAGAGGACTTAAATGCACTAAAAAACATAATTTATGAAAGAATTTACCTGATAAATTCATTTCTTTCATATTGGCAAGAGTCCATGAGCTAGTGGCATATGGGATATACAATCCTACCAGGAGGGGCAAAGTTTCCCGAACCTCAAAATGCCTATAAATACACCCCCACCACACCCACAATTCAGTTTAATGACTAGCCAAGAAGTGGGGTGATAAGAAAGGAGTGAAAGCATCAACAAGGAATTTGAATAATTGTGCTTTATACAAAAAAAATCATAATCACCATAAAAAGGGTGGGTCTCATGGACTCTTGCCAATATGAAAGAAATGAATTTATCAGGTAAATTCTTCCATAAATTATGTTTTCTTTAATGTAATTGGCAAGAGTCCATGAGCTTGTGACGTATGGGATAGCAAATACCCAAGATGTGGAACTTCCACGCAAGAGTCACTAGAGAGGGAAGGATAAAAATAGACAGCCAATTCTGCTGAAAAATTAATCCACAACCCAAATCAAAAATTTTAATCTTAATAATGAAAAAAACTGAAATTATAAGCAGAAGAATCAAACTGAAACAGCTGCCTGGAGTACTTTTCTACCAAAAACTGCTTCTAAATAAGAAAAAACATAAAAATGGTAGAATTTAGTAAAAGTATGCAAAGAAGACCAAGTGCTGCTTTGCAGATCAACAGAAGCTTCATTCTTAAAAGCCCATGAAGTAGAAACTGACCTAGTAATTTACCCGACTCCAAATAAGCATGATGAATCAAAAGCTTTAACCAAGCAGCCAAGGAAATAGCAGAGGCCTTCTGACCTTTCCTAGAACCAGAGAAGATAACAAATAGATTAGAAGTCTTCCTGAAATATTTAGTAGCTTCAACATAATATTTCAAAGCTCTTACCACATCCAAAGAATGTAAAGATCTCTCCAGATAATTCTTAGGATTAGGACACAAAGAAGGGACAACAATTTCTCTACTAATGTTGTTGGCGTTTACAACTTTAGGTAAAAATTTAAACAAAGTCCGCAAAACCGCCTTGTCCTCATGAAAAATCAGAAAAGGTGTCTCACAAGAAAGAGCTGATAATTCAGAAACTCTTCTAGCAGAAGAGATGGCCAAAAGGAACAATACCTTCCAAGAAAGTAATTTAATGTCCAGAGAATGCATAGGCTCAAACGGAGGAGCCTGTAAAGCCTTCAAATTAAGACTCCAAGGAGGAGAGATTGATTTAATGACAGAACAAACAATATAGGCTAGAAGGAGCGCTGAGAAAACCTCTATTAGGAGTCTCTGCTCAGTAGAGTCAAAGAGGATTCTGGGATTTTAAGCTTTAAAAATGTACAATTTATTATAACAAAAGTTTAAAACAACAGTATTGATCAATGGTCAATTAAGAACCTCTAAATAGCATCTGTATACATGGTTTATATCAGGTTACAAAAGTTAATCACAAGATGTGCTCGTGAAAAAATATAATCAATAAAAAACTATAATCAAAAAACAAAAAATGTAAAAAATATATAAAAATGGGTGTAAAAAATGAGTGCAATTGCTCCAAAAAACTAAAAAAACAAAACAAAAATATCAAAAAATAGATATTAGGTGTACACCTTTAAAATCTTAGTGTTCAATTCCTTGTGGGTGGTATTTGTAAGAGATGTGAAAATTCCAAAATTATATGTATATACGTGATGAAAAGTTAATAGTTCCTGTGTTGAAATCCAAAATCTTCTAAGTGATGATGTATGTCCGAGTATATCCTATATTGGGATGTTATTAATGGTGATTGGCTCCTAGTGTTCCTAATGTTCCATTATTCGGAAGATATCTTCATTAACCTAAATAAAGTAAAAATATATAGTGCAATAAAGCTTTCACAAGTGGCTAAAAATGGTAATAAACTCACCAGATAGGGACCTGAGCCGTAATACCAGTTTAGTCTACGCGTTTCAATCCTACTGGATCTTTCTCAAGACTGGTATGGCTCTGTATAAACCTTTGTCTTAAATAGGCTATTCTGTCCCAAAAAATTAACCGCCAAAAAATTTGCGCCAAAATCGCGCTGATTCCATTGGTCCACTTTGACCCGGAATTTTTTTTTTTTTCTTAGTGATGTTTTGATCCGGATGTTCTTGTAAACCGGATTTAAGTTACTAACTTCCTGTATTTCTTTTACTTATTGACCTCTGTTGGAGCTTGTTGTTGCTATGCAATCTAAGTGCCGAAACCGGAAGTGGCGTTCTGTGTATGACGCCACCTCCGGAGATTCGGTTTCCCCATCGTTACAGTCCTCTGTTGTCAACCTGCTCTGAGTGCCGAAAACCGGAAGTGGCGTTGGCGTGTAGCGTCACTTCCGGTGTTTCGTTTTCACTTTTTTGCTGTTAGGGTGGATACATCCCTATAGCGGTATGTTGGCTCAAGTCTATTATCGGGAGTATAATTACCTTACAAAAAATAGCCACAAATATCTGAAAGCAGTTCAATTGAGTAGAATGATATCTAATTCCTGCTCCTAGCCACATCGGTGAAATATATGTTTAAAAACAATTGACAAATGCGTAGATTGTAAATACAATTGGCAGATATATATAATAAATTTAAAAATTAAAATTACAATGTGTCTATAAGATCCCTATCTAAAGGTGTAATGTATCTACTAAAACCATCATATATAAGTGTCATATAAAAATGATGCATAAGGTGCATCTTACTAAAACACTTGCTTAAAAATGTAAGATGTAAAATATAAAATATTTAAAATCCCTTTTAATCTAATGAATGTGAGGTAAATTGTACATACACTTGGGGGGGCGGACCTAGCCGCAGTGGAGAGCAGACGTGTTTTGCAAGAGCTCCGTCTGATATATTTTCCATAAACTTTAATATCCCTGGTTATACTTAAAAATTTTACCTTCCACATCTCTATCTACAAGCTACTTGAGATCCTGCAGAGATTGGGACAATATATAAAGTCCGAAATTCCTAGAGAAGTCGCTGAGGGCCTTTCAAGCTGCGGGCCTTCACAGTCGACATCACTGCGCCAAGACACATACTTTACTGCCGCCAGCCTAAATTGGCAGAGTTGCTATACTCCGGAGGGTCGGGGCTCCGCTCCGGAGTAGTTGTGCGACATATACTTACCCAGCTTAGACACACGGCCAACTGAACTTATGAAATAGCAGTTCCTCACGTGGCCTATAGCTTGACCCGGCGGAGATCTGAGCGGCTCATCTTGATCTGCCTGAGGTACCGGACGTCTTGCCTGACATAGAAGTATCAGCACAATCAAACTCCTGACAGGTTGCCGATTGCAAACAGCCGGATAATCTGAGGTGGAGATCACCAGAGTTTTGGCGCGGAAGCCCGCCATCTTTCCTGAGACCGGCTACGCAGCAGCTGCCCTCTGCATTTCCCTAGCGCCAACAAGCAGATACAGTGACCGGAAGATTTGGGGTAAGAACTTTACACCCCAGCCCACACGCACGGCACAGCCTGTATATGCTTTACTGGCAAGGGCCTATTATAAATAGGAGAACTGAGCCTCACATAGACATATCAAGCCTATATAAGGGAATTATCTTGGGTTGTTTGTACTGACACAGTGGGGAGATTGAAGAATATAGATCTCAGCAAATGAATAAAAGGCTACGCATCTCACTCCAGAGACTCCACGTGTTTATGCTGGTGTTAAGCAACTAAGCCCAGTCGTATTCACTCTGATACTCTGACTTATAAGTAGTATAACCTACTCTGTAACTGGTACTTTCTATAACAGAACTCTAACCTTCACGCATAAAATGTCTACAAGCACAGGGGAGATCTGGTCCACTTGTGTGACTTCTAGGCACAGCTTCTAACATAACGGGGCCAACCATTCAAGCCCCGTATAGACACTGGGAATAAAGAGGCCCTGCTACATTATTTCCAGAAAATAGCTATTAGTGCAATTTTCATGCATAGAGGGCCACTGGCTCAATGTAACTGCTCTTTGATATATATTCTAAGCTGCTGCGTCAGCTCAGGTGTCTCTGTAACTCCTCAGTACAGGGTGTAGTGTACATTTCTTAACCTGCCTTTTTCTCCACAGGGAATTTGACCTGTTCTTCTCATCACTCACTGGGTGATTATAATTTAAGGTTATATCCCACCATATATACACTCTCTCCACCCCTTTCCTGCTGTAGATGGTTATAGCAGGTCATACCCAACTCCCTTTCTCCGACATGGCCCAGTGAGGGCAAGGTTCCCTGGAGAGAGTGTACGGTAAAGTTAATATATTGGCCAACCATATGTGACAATTGTGCAAGTCCTACTACTGCTATAACTCATACTAAATCACCACTCTCTGCTATTAGATTTCTGGTGCTCATTGCTCATATCCCTCCTAGGTATCAAAGTGTGGTGCTTGTTGCATAAAGTGTTTGTTTCTCCACAGGACACCATATCCGTTTGCATCTTTACTCACAGGGTGCCTATAAAGGAGAGATTAATCTCATCTGCTATACTCACTCTCCACTCCTGTCCTGCTGTGTGAGACTGCAACAGGTCACACCCAAGCCCCATCCAGTGTGGGCATAGCTCACTGGAGGGAATATACACCACGGATATTATATAACCAGTTCTTATGTGACGCTAAGCAGGACACTCTATTGATACACAGTACATTGCTACAATTCTCTCTGTCTGCAGGTAATATGCTGAACATGGCTGCCTAATCTAAGATTGACGTCAGGGGGACTATGTCACAATTTTCTACAATTTACTCTTTATAGTTGCTATTCTACATTTCAGTGCAATTCTTGCCTGAATTCTGGTTGCCTACACTCCTCCAACTGAGGACAGGAAACAGAGCATGTCCCAAAACTCTAAAAGAAGACCAAGGCTATCTCAACCACCCAAGAAGACAGTGGTTGACCACTTTAAAGGCCAGTTATCTCATAAAACTCAGGCATACCGAGACTCTGCTTCTGCGATGGATGACAGCGAATCTGACAACAGCATTGATTCCCAAGCTCCCACATCGGACGTAATATCTACATCTATTGTTGATGCTCTCACCAAACAAATGAACCTCCTTCAAGACACGTTAACTAAAGAAATAAAAGGTTCTACAGCTGAGCTGCACAGAGAGATTGCGTCACTAGGGGAACGGACGGAAACTCTAGAGCGCAAACAAGAAGATCTTACAGTTGATCAGGCTCATCTTCTAGCATATTCCCAGAGCTTGGCAACCCAGTTATCAGATCTAGAGATAAAGCTGGCTGATATGGAGGACAGGTCCAGACGGAATAATTTGAGGTTCCGGGGGATACCTGAAGATATTGGCTCACAAGATCTGGAACCCTATGTCCTAGAGTTCTGTAAGACTGTATTGCCTGATACCGACCCGACAAGTTTCCTATTAGACAGGGTCCACAGAGTGGCAAGACCAAGGTCGGTATCTCAAGATAAGCCGAGAGATGTCCTTGCTAGGATACATTTTTTCACCCATAAGGAGAAGATAATGAGAGAGTTGGCCAATAAACCTCAACTACCAGCTAAATTCCAGCAGATCTCAGTCTTTCCAGACATCTCAAGCTTCACTCTGCAAAGAAGAAGAACCTTCAGGAATATTACCCATATCCTAAGAGCAGAAAACATTAGATATAGATGGGGATACCTGACAAAATTGATAGTCTCAAAAAATGGGGAAACCCATACCATTCTCACCATTCAGGAGGGATTTGACTTGCTAAAGGAGTGGGATCTGATAACGCCTGAATCCAGAACAAGAAGGGACTCAATACCTAATACATCTGGCCCTGATACACTCCCTCTGACCCTTCAACCTAAATTGCGAGCTGGAGCCCCAGACTTCACACCTGGGCCACAAAAGCCTTCCATAGGAAAACAAATTTCCCCAGCTGCTGTTCTTCTGAGGGACAGAAAGTGATATGATAGCACTCTTTCAAACGATATATATGCCATTACAAGTTTTGTTGTGTGTACTTATGTTTCTTTTTAGATATCTGTTTCATGTTGAGGAAGGAGAGATTCGGGATTTCTTGTTGGAAACAGAAAATCTGCCCTGAGGCGTTTTGCCTCTATCTACTAAACATCCTTTTTCCAGAGGATGAGGGTTGCGAATATCTCCCCTTCTCCAAATAGTTTATGCTGCAAACTGTTCAACAGGCATATAGTAAGAATTGTTTAAAACTAAATCTAGATCCAACTGGAATTTGAATATATGGTTATAACATAAAATAGACCAATAGCACTGAATGTAGACTTATGTTACTATGTTAGTTCATTTGAGTTATGATTGTTGTCCTGAAGTTCACACTCCCCCATGGATAGTCAATCTACTTATACAAGTTGATATACTTGTACCGCCCCCCCCCTCGTATACGCAAATTATATTTGTGATATCCCCTTTTAAGGGGACAGGAGAAGTTAGTCTAATTCCTAGATACGCTTCTCCTTTTGATGATCCGACGGGTCATCATACTTGTTAATACACTTACACTTTAAGTAAATAAACCTGAGTAAGCTTGGTTTAGTGTTAACGATATAGGTCGTACTTTTTATATGGCATAAATAATCCCAGGCTAATTGTACTTCTTCTTCCAGGTAACAAATATAGATTCCTTGGAATTTTGTCTATTGAGACCTTTCTGAACATAGACCAGAACTTCTTAACCTAAAATTACCAGGAGTCATATTTGGGTGTGCAGATCTAGGCGGGGTAAGTTTTGTACCTTAACCCTATTTCTTTCTCCACTATATTTTCCCTTCTCACCCCCTCAGCTTCCTAGGCCTGCAAATATGTCGATCCCCAATAATATCTCTTTTGCAACACTGAATGCTAAGGGCCTCAATTCACAAGACAAAAGAAGTATGCTTACAAACACCATGAAGGCTCTCAAAATACAAATTATCTTTCTACAAGAGACACACTGGTTAGCGTCCTCCCAGGCCCCATACAGACCCCCAGATTATCCCACGGTGATTCTAGCCTCTCACTCTGAGAAATCTAGAGGGGTAGCTATTGCCATACATAAAACTATACATTTTGAACATATCTATGTGGAGAAAGACTCTCAGGGTAGGTATTTATTACTCACCTGTAAACTTAACGGTATTTTATTCACATTGGTAAATATCTATGCCCCTAACCAAACACAACCCAATTTCTTGAAAGGGATACTGTCTAAAATAGAGAAATATAAGACTGGAACTCTGATTCTGGGGGGTGATTTTAATATGGTGTGGGACCCCCTAGTTGACAAGAAAGTTCAGAAGGGAAAAAAAATTGACGCATATACCATAAATACTGCCAACAGATTCCATCAGCACATAATCCAGCACAAGCTTTATGATATTTGGAGGGCGTACCACCATAATGACAGAGATTACACATACTTCTCTAGACCTCATCACTCTTACTCGAGACTGGACCATTTTTTCACTGACTCATGGACACTTGACAGAGTTTTAATGTCGCATATAAAGGTTTGTGCTTGGTCGGACCATGATATTCTCACGTTTACTCTCTCCACTGACCTAACAACTATGTCTAGGCCTAGCTGGAAATTCCCTAAACAAGTACTCCAGGATAAGCCTTTTAGGACATCCCTCCAGAACTCAATAAGAGAATTCTTAAGACTAAAGAAACTCCAGGTATGCCATCCCAAACAGTTTGGGCTGCTCTGAAGGCGTATATGAGAGGGATCTGCATTCGGAGACAGGCAAAGCTTAGACATCAGTTGAAAGGCCCTCTGGGCCTTCTTATGACAGAGTTACGACTGGCAGAACAAGAAAATAAGAATTCCCCATCGGGCCCTCTAGCTGATAAAATCAAAACGCTTAGAGCGCAAATAGCAGATAAGGAGCTGGAGAGAGTAAAAGAAGCCCATACTCGATTCAAAAAGTTTCTATACTGTCAGGGTAATATAGCCTCTACGCTCTTAGCACACAAACTGAGAGGTAGAACCGCGGCAGCTAGAATACTGTCACTCAAACAGGGGACTATATCGGTCTCGTCACCTAAAGAAATTGGGCAAACTTTTGCGGCCTACTATTCTGATTTATACCATCTCCACCCTTCAATGGCTGGTGAGGAATCCCCTATACCAGAAGTGAAGGATTTCCTACAAAATCTTAATCTGCCCACTCTATCAGAGGAGGTTAAAGAAACACTTAAGGCCCCATTCTCTCTAACTGAAATTAATTTAGCCATCAAGCATACCCAAAATAATAAAGCCCCCGGCCCAGATGGGTACCCGGCATCCTTCTACAAGCTCTTTAAAGCTGATTTAAATAAAATCCTTCTCAAGGTTTTTTCAAAGGCCCGAGAGTCAGGTCTATTTACTAAAGAATATCTGCAGGCAATAATTCTACCTATTGCCAAGCCAAACAAAGATCCAACACAATGTACCAGTTACAGACCAATCTCATTGATTAATGGTGATGTAAAGCTCTATGCCAAACTTTGGGCCAACCGCCTTAATACTCTACTCCCGAAGGTAATACATTCAGACCAGGTGGGGTTCACCTTTGGTAGAGAAGGGCCGGATAATTCTCGAAAAATGCTGGACATCCTCACAGAGGCGTCTCGTTTAAAACTTCCCATGCTGGCCCTGTCTTTAGACGCAGAAAAAGCGTTTGACAGGGTCAGATGGGATTACTTGTGGTGCACACTAACTCAATTCGGCATACCAGACGAAGTGATAACAGCGATCCGTGCCTTATACTCCTGTCCATCTGCGGTTGTTAAGGGCCTGGGTTTTGCCTCTCCGGAAATTCGTATCACTAACGGTACCAGACAGGGGTGTCCCCTATCGCCCTTAATTTTCACACTGGCCATTGAACCTTTGGCCCAAGCCATTAGAAATTCACGTACGATACAGGGAGTACAGTTTTCCGGACGAACTGCAAAAATAGCACTGTTCGCGGATGACGTGACACTATTCCTCACAAACCCACTAGGCTCCCTACCTGCCCTCCTTGATCTTGTTTCCAAATTTGGTGCCCATAGCTATTATAAGGTTAACGTCTCTAAGACCGAGGCTTTGCCTGTTGGTCTTCCTGCTTTTGAACTAGATGTTCTGCGAACCTCATACTCCTTTCAATGGTCACATTCCACCATCCGACACTTGGGGATTCAGCTTGGCGCAGACCCGAAAGCAGTACTTGCTATAAACTACTCAGACATTATTAAAGAAGTTACTGAGCTCACCACCTCATGGAACTTTAAAGAGATCTCATGGCTGGGCCGCATAGCATCTTTTAAGATGACGTTCTGCCCAAAATTCTTTATTACTTTCGCTGCATTCCTCTCAATGTTCCTAGTGCCCTTATAGATAAGCTCCAATCTCTTGGTCAAAAATATATCTGGGGTAAATCTAAGCCTCGTATTGCAGCAAAGATACTTCAGAAAAAGTACGACCAGGGAGGCGTAGCTATGCCTAGTATTCGCGGGTACTATGAGGCTGCCAGACTCTCTCATATTTTAGCATGGGCACACAAAGGTGAACCGCAAGGATGGAAGACCATAGAGGCTTGTGATCTCCCTACAGGTTTGGGTTTAGCTGACCTGCCATGGATCCCTACCTATCGGTTAGACACTCTGGGAATAAAGAATGTCATTGTTAGAGAAAACTTAAAAATTTGGCATAACCTTAGGAATCTACCAGAGGTTGCTCCGCACCCGTCTCCTATACAATCTTTGCCCGCCTTGCTCGCAGCCCTGCCGGACACACATGTGCAGCGCTGGGGTGTTTGGGATTTGAAACTGATCTCCCAGTTATATCCCTCGGGCACTTTGGTCATCCAGAGCAATATAGGATCTGTCATTCAAAACCCCCCCGTGTGGGTTAAATTTGAATACTCTAGACTATACGCTTTCCTGATTTCTTGGGGATTCCCTAAAGGCCCTAATAGACCTTTGACTGTGGCAACTCCCTGTTAGGACCCCTAAACTTATCTCATTCCATTATAGCTTACTACAGTCGTCCACAAACAAGGACAGACCTTGGCAACTTAGAGCTTGGGAGGGAGACTTGTCCAGACCAATTACTGACAAAGATCTACACATGGCTATGACACTAACCAAGAAGACAGTACACTGCGTGAACACTCTAGAATCGTATATGAAATTGTTTCTGAAATGGTACTATACCCCCTCTAGACTTTCACAGATGTTTCCTACAACATCCCCTCTCTGTTGGAGAGACTGCGAATTAAGAGGTTCAGATATACATATATGGTGGGACTGTCCTAAGTTAAAACATCTGTGGACACAAGTGTCCTCCCTCTGTTCTACCCTTGGGCTAAATAGACCACTTACCCCTGATATAGCTCTACTACACATATTAATTTTTGTTCTCGCGGCCACTAAGTTGGCGATAGCGAGAGCTTGGAAACAGACGCAGCCCCCAGACATTGCAGCTATTACCTCTATAATACAGACATATGCCAAGATGGAACAGGGTTTCTACTTCAATATGGATAAAGAAGATCTCTACTGGCAGATCTGGGAACCTTGGTTTCATTACCAAGAAAACTCTAGATAGATGGGCGGACCCTGACTTTTGTTACAGGCCCCCCCATCTGCTCTCTTTTATCTGCAAACACTGACCCATGCTCTCTCCCCTTCTTTTTCTGTTCCCCTATCCCCCACCCTCTCTTCTCATAATATGCAACCTACTTTCCCTACCCCAGCCCTTTCTTTCTACTGCTCCTATTTCTTCTGGGGCGGCTTGCCCCGCCTGGAGATGCACATTGGAATTGATCCGTCGGGTCACTGAGAGAAGCATGGTAATGGTTTTCCCTAGACTGACTTGTTGAAATTACTACAATGTTGAGTTAATACCTATGATTATTGTATTCTACTAATCACTATTATTAAGGTCGGTCAAAATGTAATGTCCTTTTTAATATGTTTATGTAAACTGAAAAACCCTTGCGGGTGTATGATATGACCTGTGTTTGCTTATGATGGCATTCTCACTGTGATTTCAGAAAGACCTATGTATATACAAGAAACTGTCTAACATGTTATTGTTATTAACAAGTTTATCTTAAAATAAAAATTACTTTTGAAAAAAAAAAAAAATTGTACATACACTTAGCCACATGTGATGTTGAAACTTAAAAAAGTTAAAATATAAATTGGCATTTAATAGACGGTACTGGAGTTCTTATTATAATCTTAAAAGAGTTTAAAAAGATTTTAAATGATTTCAAATTTTTAAAAACTTTAAAAATCTTTAAAATCCTTAGTATAATATAAAAGTAAATACCAGGAGGAGGCTGTATGATCGGAATATTTCAAATTTAAAATTAGAATTAAAGATTTAAAACGAGGTTGTGGCTATTTTATAGTAAATGTAAGATCTCTGTGTTGCCATTAAAACCTTTGGGGAATATGCAGTGTAAATTAAAAATCCATTTGGACTCTTCTCTCAAGAGTGACTTTTCAAAATCCCCTCCTCTCCAATTCCTTCTAATTTTACTTATTCCCATATATCTAAAAGTTTTATTGGAACTACCGTGGACTTCTTTAAAATGTTTATACATAGGAAAATCTTCCTTTTTCCATTTGATCTGTAGCAGGTGTTCTCTTATCATGTCTTTAAGTTTCCTGGAAGTCTGACCTACATATTGTAGTCCACATCCACACTCTATTAGATATATAATGCCACTATCTTGGCATTTGATCATATCTCTTATGTTAAAAACCTCTCCTGTTATTTTAGATTTAAAAGTCTTTGTTTTTCTACCATGCTTACACACTTTGCATAAATGGCATGGGAAAAAACCTTTTAATTGTTGACCTAAAATGTCATTTGTTCTGTTATTCAGAGCAGAGACTTCGGGACACTTGGTGCAAGAATATTTTTCAAATTTCTTGTCTTTCTATAAATGAACCTGGGTGTTTTGGTTAGGTCTTTTCCAATGATGTTATCTTCCTTTAGATAGTGCCAATTTTTTCTTATAATATTTTCAATTAAGAATCGATTCTCACTATACTCGGTTATGAACAGTACTTCTAATCCTTTATTTCCTTCAGGTGTCTTCTGTTGTTTGTATTGTAACATTGGGTTTCTATCCATGTTCTCGATTTCCTCTATGGTTTTATCTATATTGTTCTCTTCATACCCCCTTTCAAGAAATCTCTTCTTTATGATCTGTGACTGTTCTCTCCATTTCTTGACATCCGAGCACTTCTTTCTTATTCTCATCATTTGACCTTTAGGAATGTTGGTCTTCCATCTCTGGAGGTGACAACTTGTTTGATGAATATAATTACAGCAGTCCACTTCTTTAAAATATGTTGAGGTAGATATCTTGCCTTTCTCCACATATATGTCTAAGTCTAAAAAGTGGATATTCTTCTTACTTAATTCGTAAGTGAATTTTAAATTTGCGGTATTTTTATTCATTACATATATAGTGTGTTCCAAATCTTCAATGGTCCCCTTCCACACTATTAAAATGTCATCTATATACCTTTTGAAGAGGACCAGGTCTGCGCCTGCTGGGCAGGATTCCCAAAATAGGTTCTCCCACTTTCCCATATATATAGTCTTTCCCATATATACTTTCCCATATATATAGTCTGTAATGAAATAAAGAAACTAAATAACACATCTCTCAAAAAATTCAACCATAACTTGAATAAAACACAAATCGAGACCATTACAAATTTAGAGAGAAATAAAAACATTACAATTAAACTGGCTGATAAAGGGGGAGGGATCATAATTTTGGATAAGGAGGACTACGAAAAGGAGTCAAATAGAATCCTAGGTGACTCTGATACATACAAAGTGTTAACAAAAGATCCTACAGAACTCTTTAAAAAAGATTTGGACAGTATGCTCACATCAGCCAAGAGTAAAGGAATATTGAATCAACAAGAATACAGGTATATCAGGACAGATCATCCGAGAATACCTGTATTCTATTATTTGCCCAAAATTCACAAAAGCCAAACAAACCCTCCGGGGAGACCTATAATATCGGGCATTGGTTCAATTACCTGTAATTTATCAGAGTATATCGATAAGAAACTTCAAAAGTATGTTAAAGATCTCCCTTCCTACCTTAGGGATTCCACCGAGGTCCTTAATATACTGAACAACCTCGAATGGGGAGATGAGTACATTTTAGCCACATGTGATGTGACTGCCCTATACACAAGTATTCCACACAATTTAGGTATAGAGGCAGTCAACTATTTTTTAGAGAAAGACGATGGAGTAAGCCCTGATCAAAGAGAGTTTATTTTAGACAGCATACACTTCATTCTAATGCATAACTACTTTTATAATGGAGGTAAATTTTATAATCAAATTTGCGGTACAGCCATGGGGACCAGGTTTGCGCCTAGTTATTCAAATCTATATATGGGAAAGTGGGAGAACCTATTTTGGGAATCCTGCCCAGCAGGCGCAGACCTGGTCCTCTTCAAAAGGTATATAGATGACATTTTAATAGTGTGGAAGGGGACCATTGAAGATTTGGAACACACTATATATGTAATGAATAAAAATACAGCAAATTTAAAATTCACTTACGAATTAAGTAAGAAGAATATCCACTTTTTAGACTTAGACATATATGTGGAGAAAGGCAAGATATCTACCTCAACATATTTTAAAGAAGTGGACTGCTGTAATTATATTCATCAAACAAGTTGTCACCTCCAGAGATGGAAGACCAACATTCCTAAAGGTCAAATGATGAGAATAAGAAAGAACTGCTCGGATGTCAAGAAATGGATAGAACAGTCACAGATCATAAAGAAGAGATTTCTTGAAAGGGGGTATGAAGAGAACAATATAGATAAAACCATAGAGGAAATCGAGAACATGGATAGGAACCCGATGTTACAATACAAACAACAGAAGACACCTGAAGGAAATAAAGGATTAGAAGTACCGTTCATAACCGAGTATAGTGAGAATCGATTCTTAATTGAAAATATTATAAGAAAAAATTGGCACTATCTAAAGGAAGATAACATCATTGGAAAAGACCTAAACGAAACACCCAGGTTCATTTATAGAAAGACAAGAAATTTGAAAAATATTCTTGCACCAAGTGTCCCAAAGTCTCTGAATAACAGAACAAATGACATTTTAGGTCAACAATTAAAAGGTTTTTTCCCATGCCATTTATGCAAAGCGTGTAAGCATGGTAGAAAAACAAAGACTTTTAAATCTAAAATAACAGGAGAGGTTTTTAACATAAGAGATATGATCAAATGCCAAGATAGTGGCATTATATATCTAATAGAGTGTGGATGTGGACTACAATATGTAGGTCAGACTTCCAGGAAACTTAAAGACAGGATAAGAGAACACCTGCTACAGATCAAATGGAAAAAGGAAGATTTTCCTATGTATAAACATTTTAAAGAAGTCCACGGTAGTTCCAATAAAACTCTTAGATATATGGGAATAAGTAAAATTAGAAGGAATTGGAGAGGAGGGGATTTTGAAAAGTCACTCTTGAGAGAAGAGTCCAAATGGATTTTTAATTTACACTGCATATTCCCCAAAGGTTTTAATGGCAACACAGAGATCTTACATTTACTATAAAATAGCCACAACCTCGTTTTAAATCTTTAATTCTAATTTTAAATTTGAAATATTCCGATCATACAGCCTCCTCCTGGTATTTACTTTTATATTATACTAAGGATTTTAAAGATTTTTAAAGTTTTTAAAAATTTGAAATCATTTAAAATCTTTTTAAACTCTTTTAAGATTATAATAAGAACTCCAGTACCGTCTATTAAATGCCAATTTATATTTTAACTTTTTTAAGTTTTAAACATCACATGTGGCTCAGTGTATGTACAATTTACCTCACATTCATTAGATTAAAAGGGAATTTAAATATTTTATATTTTACATCTTACATTTTTAAGCAAGTGTTTTAGTAAGATGCACTTTATGCATCATTTTTATATGACACTTATATATGATGGTTTTAGTAGATACATTACACCTTTAGATAGGGATCTTATAGACACATTGTAATTTTAATTTTTAAAATTTTTATTTTTATTTGTCATTGTGTATTATATATATCTGCCAATTGTATTTACAATCTACGCATTTGTCAATTGTTTTTAAGCATATATTTCCCCGATGTGGCTAGGAGCAGGAATTAGATATCATTCCACTCAATTGAACTGCATTCAGATATTTGTGGCTATTTTTTGTAAGGTAATTATACTCCCGATAATAGACTTGAGCCAACATACCACTATAGGGATGTATCCACCCTAACAGCAAAAAAGTGAAAACGGGGGGGCGTGTCCGGGCTTAGGCTGAAGATGGCCGCAAAACTGAGAGCTCTGGCAGATTAAATTACATGCCGCCATGTAATTCATATATTCTGATGCCATCCAGCATAGAATTTTAAACTGTCTGAAAGGGAATGGATTGCTGGTTCAGGCGATACCTTTACTGAGTAACCTCTGGATCTCTCGGACCGGATCGCTGTAGCTTATTCTTGGCGGCCCTTACGGAGGGAATTCTCAGCACACCCCCCCCCCCCCCCGGGGAACCGGGGTATGTGGAGATATTTGCTAAGTCTCCTTCTACATGTAACTCATCCAGCCTAACTCTTAGTTGTGCTGAACAGGGGATAATGAGCCGGATCGGGCAATATTGCAGAACTAGTCTACTACCCTAACATGGAGAGGATATACTTCACAATCAAGAGCCTTATGGAAGAGCGGGAGGCGCAAATCTGTAAAAGAGTGGACCGAATTCTTACACTCCTGACTACATCGCCTTTGGCACATAACGCAGCCACTCAGCAGAAAATACCGCAGTCTGAATGGCGGCTGCCCCCCTCACAACGATCTAATCTCATAGAATGCCGGATTCCAGGAGAGAGCAGGATAACGCCGCAGAGCTTACCTGATGCGGATTCCTCCCTCCAGACCCTGGATGTTCGCAGCTCAGAGTGTTTGGAACATATTCGGACTGATCACAGTCCCATCAAGGCTCCCCAAAAGCGTGCAGGTGTATGTGACACGCAGGATCTAGCTGCTGAGCTGTGGGCCCAGTCGACCACGGGGAGAGATACAGCTGGCTCTCCTGGAGGGAAGATGGGGCCTCCCAGCATAGGTGTCTTTAAGGGACTGGGAGTCACAAACCGGGCCGTATGCAAGCAGCTTGATGGTATGAGCTTGTTAGTGGGAAACCTCTCCTCTAATCTCGGCAGCCCTGCCTCTTCAGGATCATTTGAACTTCCAGTTACTGGCGCATATGCTGGGGATGTGTTTATGGAGGCCCGGTCTGGCATCGGTTAACTTTAGACACCCTGTTTGGCCCTAAGCAAGAGCTACATCTCTGAGTTATTGTGACTCCCTTTTTTGGACTAAGGACGACCTTTGGTCTGATGTGCTCCTTAAAGTTTGCGGTAATTTGTATCAGAGAATGCTCACCAGTGTACTATATGATGCCATATTTAGTACTGTTATGTACTGCTATATTGGAAGTATGAGATACCATTGCTGTTCCCTGAGTAAGGCGGTACATGGTTAACTGATACAGGGACATTATATAAATAATATGCTGTATTTCCTTTATCTTATCCCAGAAGGAAGTTTATTTAGCTTAGAATGTCCCTGAATGAGGGCTCATGTTGGCCCATATAATAGGCCAAAATCCATGGGGTATCATGTTATTATAGCTTTCATATAGGAATTATATTTTTTATTAAGTGTCAGCTAAGGGAGGTAGGGGCTTCCTAATAATATCTTAGACCCTATAAGGTTCCATATGATAAAGCACGCCTGTAAAAAAATAGTACCTGCATGTTTTGTATGTAGTGAAATAAAGTATACCCCTCTATCTAAAAAGGGGCACCTATAGTTATAACCCCTACATTCGCCTATCGGTTATTAGTAATACTCATGGGCTAAGACTGCCCACTACCTGTCAGTTGAAGTGGGCTCCTCTCCTAGTTTAGCATATTTTAGGGGGCTCTGTGGCAAAATGCATATACTTTTATATTAGGATAAAAATGTGTTGCTTTGTATGCTAGGTTAGCCAACTGTGAAGACCTGTGTGCTTGACAGCATGTAGTTGCATGTATATATTATTGAGCTAAATCCAAAGTTTAGGCTGTACTAGACATGCCGTTCACTATACTGTGCTGACCTCTATAGAGCATTTTGTTGGCATAATTTTAAAGTAAGGGTCCAATATATATCGGGTGCTATTTAATGATTCCCCCCTCAATGTTTTGAGGTAGAGAAAATACTATTATAGCATTGGGTCAGAGAGTGGCCCTGTTAACATTCCTTCCATTCTTTACCTATCACCTATATATTCTTTTTTCCCTTTTTTTGCTAACACATCTTCTGTTGCTCAAATTACACTGCATGTATTGCAAGTTATGTTGAATATATCACGGACAAGTACAAGCCTGCATATGTTGCAAATTGATCATTGAAATTAGGCTTATACTCAGTTGGTTGTTTTACTCTGTGTTATTTGTCCTTTTGAATATGCACTTAGATAAAATGAGGTAATCTACATGGCTAGAAAATGTACCTTTGGGTTAGGATATACTTAGATATTACAGATATGAAGACATGCCTGTTTAATTCACCATGTAAATCCTGATGTATGTCAAATGGGCATGTTGCCATGATGTTTCTTTTTGCAATTGTATTTTTGTCTGCCATATTACCTCAATAAAAAGTTATTTAAAAAAAAAAAAAAAAAAGTGAAAACGAAACACCGGAAGTGACGCTACACGCCAACGCCACTTCCGGTTTCGGCAGTCAGAGCAGGTTGACAACAGAGGACTGTAACGATGGGGAAACCGAATCTCCGGAGGTGGCGTCATACACAGAATGCCACTTCCGGTTTCGGCACTTAGATTGCATAGCAACAACAAGCTCCAACAGAGGTCAATAAATAAAAGAAATACAGGAAGTTAGTAACTTAAATCCAGTTTACAAGAACATCCGGATCAATACATCACTAAGAAAAAAAAAAAATTCCGGGTCAAAGTGGACCAATGGAATCAGCGCGATTTTGGCGCAAATTTTTTGGCTGTTAATTTTTTGGGACAGAATAGCCTATTTAAGACAAAGGTTTATACAGAGCCATACCAGTCTTGAGAAAGATCCAGTAGGATTGAAACGCGTAGACTAAACTGGTATTACAGCTCAGGTCCCTATCTGGTGAGTTTATTACCATTTTTAGCCACTTGTGAAAGCTTTATTGCACTATATATTTTTACTTTATTTAGGTTAATGAAGATATCTTCCGAATAATGGAACATTAGGAACACTAGGAGCCAATCACCATTAATAACATCCCAATATAGGATATACTCGGACATACATCATCACTTAGAAGATTTTGGATTTCAACACAGGAACTATTAACTTTTCATCACGTATATACATATAATTTTTGGAATTTTCACATCTCTTACAAATACCACCCACAAGGAATTGAACACTAAGATTTTAAAGGTGTACACCTAATATCTATTTTTTGATATTTTTGTTTTTTTTCTCACGTTTTTTGGAGCAATTGCACTCATTTTTTACACCCATTTTTATATATTTTTTACATTTTTTGTTTTTTGATTATAGTTTTTTATTGATTATATTTTTTCACGAGCACATCTTGTGATTAACTTTTGTAACCTGATATAAACCATGTATACAGATGCTATTTAGAGGTTCTTAATTGACCATTGATCAATACTGTTGTTTTAAACTTTTGTTATAATAAATTGTACATTTTTAAAGCTTAAAATCCCAGAATCCTCTTTGACTCTACTGAGCAGAGACTCCTAATAGAGGTTTTCTCAGCGCTCCTTCTAGCCTATATTGTTTGTTCCTTTATAAGATCTGGTCAAGAGATCTTGCATATAGGAGCAAAGTAGTATTACCCTTTGGTGCTGGAGACTTACAGACTTGTACAATTTTTTCCTATCTTGATTTAATGACAGGCCTGATACGAACCAAAGCCTGAAAAAAACAATGAATATCAGGAAGATTAGCAATTTTTTTGTGGAACAGAACAGAAAGAGCAGAGATTTGTCCTTTCAAGGAACTTGCAGACAAACCCTTATCTAAACCATCCTGAAGAAACTGTAAAATTCTAGGAATTCTAAAAGAATGCCAAGAGAATTTATGAGAAGAGCACCATGAAATGTAAGTCTTCCAAACTCGATAATAAATCTTTCTAGACACAGATTTATGAGCCTGCAACATAGTATTAATCACTGAGTCAGAGAAACCTCTATGACTAAGCACTAAGCGTTCAATCTCCATACCTTCAAATTTAATGATTTGAGATCCTGATGGAAAAACGGGCCTTGAGATAGAACGGAAGTGGCCAAGGTTGGCTACTGGACACCCGAATAAGATCCACATACCAAAACCTGTGTGGCCATGCTGGAGCCACCAGCAGTACAAACGAACACTCCATTATGATTTTGGAAATCACTCTTGGAAGAAGAACTAGAGGTGGAAAAATATAAGCAGGTTGATAATTCCAAGGAAGTGTCAATGCATCCACTACTTCCACCTGAGGATCCCTGGACCTGGACAGATACCTGGGAAGTTTCCTGTTTAGATGAGAAGCCATCAGATCTATTTCTGGAAGCCCCCACATCTGAACAATCTGAAAAAACACATCTGAGTGAAGAGACCAGTTAAAATATAAATTGGCATTTAATAGACGGTACTGGAGTTCTTATTATAATCTTAAAAGAGTTTAAAAAGATTTTAAATGATTTCAAATTTTTAAAAACTTTAAAAATCTTTAAAATCCTTAGTATAATATAAAAGTAAATACCAGGAGGAGGCTGTATGATCGGAATATTTCAAATTTAAAATTAGAATTAAAGATTTAAAACGAGGTTGTGGCTATTTTATAGTAAATGTAAGATCTCTGTGTTGCCATTAAAACCTTTGGGGAATATGCAGTGTAAATTAAAAATCCATTTGGACTCTTCTCTCAAGAGTGACTTTTCAAAATCCCCTCCTCTCCAATTCCTTCTAATTTTACTTATTCCCATATATCTAAAAGTTTTATTGGAACTACCGTGGACTTCTTTAAAATGTTTATACATAGGAAAATCTTCCTTTTTCCATTTGATCTGTAGCAGGTGTTCTCTTATCATGTCTTTAAGTTTCCTGGAAGTCTGACCTACATATTGTAGTCCACATCCACACTCTATTAGATATATAATGCCACTATCTTGGCATTTGATCATATCTCTTATGTTAAAAACCTCTCCTGTTATTTTAGATTTAAAAGTCTTTGTTTTTCTACCATGCTTACACACTTTGCATAAATGGCATGGGAAAAAACCTTTTAATTGTTGACCTAAAATGTCATTTGTTCTGTTATTCAGAGCAGAGACTTCGGGACACTTGGTGCAAGAATATTTTTCAAATTTCTTGTCTTTCTATAAATGAACCTGGGTGTTTTGTTTAGGTCTTTTCCAATGATGTTATCTTCCTTTAGATAGTGCCAATTTTTTCTTATAATATTTTCAATTAAGAATCGATTCTCACTATACTCGGTTATGAACAGTACTTCTAATCCTTTATTTCCTTCAGGTGTCTTCTGTTGTTTGTATTGTAACATTGGGTTTCTATCCATGTTCTCGATTTCCTCTATGGTTTTATCTATATTGTTCTCTTCATACCCCCTTTCAAGAAATCTCTTCTTTATGATCTGTGACTGTTCTCTCCATTTCTTGACATCCGAGCACTTCTTTCTTATTCTCATCATTTGACCTTTAGGAATGTTGGTCTTCCATCTCTGGAGGTGACAACTTGTTTGATGAATATAATTACAGCAGTCCACTTCTTTAAAATATGTTGAGGTAGATATCTTGCCTTTCTCCACATATATGTCTAAGTCTAAAAAGTGGATATTCTTCTTACTTAATTCGTAAGTGAATTTTAAATTTGCGGTATTTTGATTCATTACATATATAGTGTGTTCCAAATCTTCAATGGTCCCCTTCCACACTATTAAAATGTCATCTATATACCTTTTGAAGAGGACCAGGTCTGCGCCTGCTGGGCAGGATTCCCAAAATAGGTTCTCCCACTTTCCCATATATATAGTCTTTCCCATATATACTTTCCCATATATATAGTCTGTAATGAAATAAAGAAACTAAATAACACATCTCTCAAAAAATTCAACCATAACTTGAATAAAACACAAATCGAGACCATTACAAATTTAGAGAGAAATAAAAACATTACAATTAAACTGGCTGATAAAGGGGGAGGGATCATAATTTTGGATAAGGAGGACTACGAAAAGGAGTCAAATAGAATCCTAGGTGACTCTGATACATACAAAGTGTTAACAAAAGATCCTACAGAACTCTTTAAAAAAGATTTGGACAGTATGCTCACATCAGCCAAGAGTAAAGGAATATTGAATCAACAAGAATACAGGTATATCAGGACAGATCATCCGAGAATACCTGTATTCTATTATTTGCCCAAAATTCACAAAAGCCAAACAAACCCTCCGGGGAGACCTATAATATCGGGCATTGGTTCAATTACCTGTAATTTATCAGAGTATATCGATAAGAAACTTCAAAAGTATGTTAAAGATCTCCCTTCCTACCTTAGGGATTCCACGAGGTCCTTAATATACTGAACAACCTCGAATGGGGAGATGAGTACATTTTAGCCACATGTGATGTGACTGCCCTATACACAAGTATTCCACACAATTTAGGTATAGAGGCAGTCAACTATTTTTTAGAGAAAGACGATGGAGTAAGCCCTGATCAAAGAGAGTTTATTTTAGACAGCATACACTTCATTCTAATGCATAACTACTTTTATAATGGAGGTAAATTTTATAATCAAATTTGCGGTACAGCCATGGGGACCAGGTTTGCGCCTAGTTATTCAAATCTATATATGGGAAAGTGGGAGAACCTATTTTGGGAATCCTGCCCAGCAGGCGCAGACCTGGTCCTCTTCAAAAGGTATATAGATGACATTTTAATAGTGTGGAAGGGGACCATTGAAGATTTGGAACACACTATATATGTAATGAATAAAAATACAGCAAATTTAAAATTCACTTACGAATTAAGTAAGAAGAATATCCACTTTTTAGACTTAGATATATATGTGGAGAAAGGCAAGATATCTACCTCAACATATTTTAAAGAAGTGGACTGCTGTAATTATATTCATCAAACAAGTTGTCACCTCCAGAGATGGAAGACCAACATTCCTAAAGGTCAAATGATGAGAATAAGAAAGAACTGCTCGGATGTCAAGAAATGGATAGAACAGTCACAGATCATAAAGAAGAGATTTCTTGAAAGGGGGTATGAAGAGAACAATATAGATAAAACCATAGAGGAAATCGAGAACATGGATAGGAACCCGATGTTACAATACAAACAACAGAAGACACCTGAAGGAAATAAAGGATTAGAAGTACCGTTCATAACCGAGTATAGTGAGAATCGATTCTTAATTGAAAATATTATAAGAAAAAATTGGCACTATCTAAAGGAAGATAACATCATTGGAAAAGACCTAAACGAAACACCCAGGTTCATTTATAGAAAGACAAGAAATTTGAAAAATATTCTTGCACCAAGTGTCCCAAAGTCTCTGAATAACAGAACAAATGACATTTTAGGTCAACAATTAAAAGGTTTTTTCCCATGCCATTTATGCAAAGTGTGTAAGCATGGTAGAAAAACAAAGACTTTTAAATCTAAAATAACAGGAGAGGTTTTTAACATAAGAGATATGATCAAATGCCAAGATAGTGGCATTATATATCTAATAGAGTGTGGATGTGGACTACAATATGTAGGTCAGACTTCCAGGAAACTTAAAGACAGGATAAGAGAACACCTGCTACAGATCAAATGGAAAAAGGAAGATTTTCCTATGTATAAACATTTTAAAGAAGTCCACGGTAGTTCCAATAAAACTCTTAGATATATGGGAATAAGTAAAATTAGAAGGAATTGGAGAGGAGGGGATTTTGAAAAGTCACTCTTGAGAGAAGAGTCCAAATGGATTTTTAATTTACACTGCATATTCCCCAAAGGTTTTAATGGCAACACAGAGATCTTACATTTACTATAAAATAGCCACAACCTCGTTTTAAATCTTTAATTCTAATTTTAAATTTGAAATATTCCGATCATACAGCCTCCTCCTGGTATTTACTTTTATATTATACTAAGGATTTTAAAGATTTTTAAAGTTTTTAAAAATTTGAAATCATTTAAAATCTTTTTAAACTCTTTTAAGATTATAATAAGAACTCCAGTACCGTCTATTAAATGCCAATTTATATTTTAACTTTTTTAAGTTTTAAACATCACATGTGGCTCAGTGTATGTACAATTTACCTCACATTCATTAGATTAAAAGGGAATTTAAATATTTTATATTTTACATCTTACATTTTTAAGCAAGTGTTTTAGTAAGATGCACTTTATGCATCATTTTTATATGACACTTATATATGATGGTTTTAGTAGATACATTACACCTTTAGATAGGGATCTTATAGACACATTGTAATTTTAATTTTTAAAATTTTTATTTTTATTTGTCATTGTGTATTATATATATCTGCCAATTGTATTTACAATCTACGCATTTGTCAATTGTTTTTAAGCATATATTTCCCCGATGTGGCTAGGAGCAGGAATTAGATATCATTCCACTCAATTGAACTGCATTCAGATATTTGTGGCTATTTTTTGTAAGGTAATTATACTCCCGATAATAGACTTGAGCCAACATACCACTATAGGGATGTATCCACCCTAACAGCAAAAAAGTGAAAACGGGGGGGCGTGTCCGGGCTTAGGCTGAAGATGGCCGCAAAACTGAGAGCTCTGGCAGATTAAATTACATGCCGCCATGTAATTCATATATTCTTATGCCATCCAGCATAGAATTTTAAAATGTCTGAAAGGGAATGGATTGCTGGTTCAGGCGATACCTTTACTGAGTAACCTCTGGATCTCTCGGACCGGATCGCTGTAGCTTATTCTTGGCGGCCCTCACGGAGGGAATTCTCAGCACACCCCCCCCCCCCCGGGGAACCGGGGTATGTGGAGATATTTGCTAAGTCTCCTTCTACATGTAACTCATCCAGCCTAACTCTTAGTTGTGCTGAACAGGGGATAATGAGCCGGATCGGGCAATATTGCAGAACTAGTCTACTACCCTAACATGGAGAGGATATACTTCACAATCAAGAGCCTTATGGAAGAGCGGGAGGCGCAAATCTGTAAAAGAGTGGACCGAATTCTTACACTCCTGACTACATCGCCTTTGGCACATAACGCAGCCACTCAGCAGAAAATACCGCAGTCTGAATGGCGGCTGCCCCCCTCACAACGATCTAATCTCATAGAATGCCGGATTCCAGGAGAGAGCAGGATAACGCCGCAGAGCTTACCTGATGCGGATTCCTCCCTCCAGACCCTGGATGTTCGCAGCTCAGAGTGTTTGGAACATATTCGGACTGATCACAGTCCCATCAAGGCTCCCCAAAAGCGTGCAGGTGTATGTGACACGCAGGATCTAGCTGCTGAGCTGTGGGCCCAGTCGACCACGGGGAGAGATACAGCTGGCTCTCCTGGAGGGAAGATGGGGCCTCCCAGCATAGGTGTCTTTAAGGGACTGGGAGTCACAAACCGGGCCGTATGCAAGCAGCTTGATGGTATGAGCTTGTTAGTGGGAAACCTCTCCTCTAATCTCGGCAGCCCTGCCTCTTCAGGATCATTTGAACTTCCAGTTACTGGCGCATATGCTGGGGATGTGTTTATGGAGGCCCGGTCTGGCATCGGTTAACTTTAGACACCCTGTTTGGCCCTAAGCAAGAGCTACATCTCTGAGTTATTGTGACTCCCTTTTTTGGACTAAGGACGACCTTTGGTCTGATGTGCTCCTTAAAGTTTGCGGTAATTTGTATCAGAGAATGCTCACCAGTGTACTATATGATGCCATATTTAGTACTGTTATGTACTGCTATATTGGAAGTATGAGATACCATTGCTGTTCCCTGAGTAAGGCGGTACATGGTTAACTGATACAGGGACATTATATAAATAATATGCTGTATTTCCTTTATCTTATCCCAGAAGGAAGTTTATTTAGCTTAGAATGTCCCTGAATGAGGGCTCATGTTGGCCCATATAATAGGCCAAAATCCATGGGGTATCATGTTATTATAGCTTTCATATAGGAATTATATTTTTTATTAAGTGTCAGCTAAGGGAGGTAGGGGCTTCCTAATAATATCTTAGACCCTATAAGGTTCCATATGATAAAGCACGCCTGTAAAAAAATAGTACCTGCATGTTTTGTATGTAGTGAAATAAAGTATACCCCTCTATCTAAAAAGGGGCACCTATAGTTATAACCCCTACATTCGCCTATCGGTTATTAGTAATACTCATGGGCTAAGACTGCCCACTACCTGTCAGTTGAAGTGGGCTCCTCTCCTAGTTTAGCATATTTTAGGGGGCTCTGTGGCAAAATGCATATACTTTTATATTAGGATAAAAATGTGTTGCTTTGTATGCTAGGTTAGCCAACTGTGAAGACCTGTGTGCTTGACAGCATGTAGTTGCATGTATATATTATTGAGCTAAATCCAAAGTTTAGGCTGTACTAGACATGCCGTTCACTATACTGTGCTGACCTCTATAGAGCATTTTGTTGGCATAATTTTAAAGTAAGGGTCCAATATATATCGGGTGCTATTTAATGATTCCCCCCTCAATGTTTTGAGGTAGAGAAAATACTATTATAGCATTGGGTCAGAGAGTGGCCCTGTTAACATTCCTTCCATTCTTTACCTATCACCTATATATTCTTTTTTCCCTTTTTTTGCTAACACATCTTCTGTTGCTCAAATTACACTGCATGTATTGCAAGTTATGTTGAATATATCACGGACAAGTACAAGCCTGCATATGTTGCAAATTGATCATTGAAATTAGGCTTATACTCAGTTGGTTGTTTTACTCTGTGTTATTTGTCCTTTTGAATATGCACTTAGATAAAATGAGGTAATCTACATGGCTAGAAAATGTACCTTTGGGTTAGGATATACTTAGATATTACAGATATGAAGACATGCCTGTTTAATTCACCATGTAAATCCTGATGTATGTCAAATGGGCATGTTGCCATGATGTTTCTTTTTGCAATTGTATTTTTGTCTGCCATATTACCTCAATAAAAAGTTATTTAAAAAAAAAAAAAAAAAAGTGAAAACGAAACACCGGAAGTGACGCTACACGCCAACGCCACTTCCGGTTTCGGCAGTCAGAGCAGGTTGACAACAGAGGACTGTAACGATGGGGAAACCGAATCTCCGGAGGTGGCGTCATACACAGAATGCCACTTCCGGTTTCGGCACTTAGATTGCATAGCAACAACAAGCTCCAACAGAGGTCAATAAATAAAAGAAATACAGGAAGTTAGTAACTTAAATCCAGTTTACAAGAACATCCGGATCAATACATCACTAAGAAAAAAAAAAAATTCCGGGTCAAAGTGGACCAATGGAATCAGCGCGATTTTGGCGCAAATTTTTTGGCTGTTAATTTTTTGGGACAGAATAGCCTATTTAAGACAAAGGTTTATACAGAGCCATACCAGTCTTGAGAAAGATCCAGTAGGATTGAAACGCGTAGACTAAACTGGTATTACAGCTCAGGTCCCTATCTGGTGAGTTTATTACCATTTTTAGCCACTTGTGAAAGCTTTATTGCACTATATATTTTTACTTTATTTAGGTTAATGAAGATATCTTCCGAATAATGGAACATTAGGAACACTAGGAGCCAATCACCATTAATAACATCCCAATATAGGATATACTCGGACATACATCATCACTTAGAAGATTTTGGATTTCAACACAGGAACTATTAACTTTTCATCACGTATATACATATAATTTTTGGAATTTTCACATCTCTTACAAATACCACCCACAAGGAATTGAACACTAAGATTTTAAAGGTGTACACCTAATATCTATTTTTTGATATTTTTGTTTTTTTTCTCACGTTTTTTGGAGCAATTGCACTCATTTTTTACACCCATTTTTATATATTTTTTACATTTTTTGTTTTTTGATTATAGTTTTTTATTGATTATATTTTTTCACGAGCACATCTTGTGATTAACTTTTGTAACCTGATATAAACCATGTATACAGATGCTATTTAGAGGTTCTTAATTGACCATTGATCAATACTGTTGTTTTAAACTTTTGTTATAATAAATTGTACATTTTTAAAGCTTAAAATCCCAGAATCCTCTTTGACTCTACTGAGCAGAGACTCCTAATAGAGGTTTTCTCAGCGCTCCTTCTAGCCTATATTGTTTGTTCCTTTATAAGATCTGGTCAAGAGATCTTGCATATAGGAGCAAAGTAGTATTACCCTTTGGTGCTGGAGACTTACAGACTTGTACAATTTTTTCCTATCTTGATTTAATGACAGGCCTGATACGAACCAAAGCCTGAAAAAAACAATGAATATCAGGAAGATTAGCAATTTTTTTGTGGAACAGAACAGAAAGAGCAGAGATTTGTCCTTTCAAGGAACTTGCAGACAAACCCTTATCTAAACCATCCTGAAGAAACTGTAAAATTCTAGGAATTCTAAAAGAATGCCAAGAGAATTTATGAGAAGAGCACCATGAAATGTAAGTCTTCCAAACTCGATAATAAATCTTTCTAGACACAGATTTATGAGCCTGCAACATAGTATTAATCACTGAGTCAGAGAAACCTCTATGACTAAGCACTAAGCGTTCAATCTCCATACCTTCAAATTTAATGATTTGAGATCCTGATGGAAAAACGGGCCTTGAGATAGAACGGAAGTGGCCAAGGTTGGCTACTGGACACCCGAATAAGATCCACATACCAAAACCTGTGTGGCCATGCTGGAGCCACCAGCAGTACAAACGAACACTCCATTATGATTTTGGAAATCACTCTTGGAAGAAGAACTAGAGGTGGAAAAATATAAGCAGGTTGATAATTCCAAGGAAGTGTCAATGCATCCACTACTTCCACCTGAGGATCCCTGGACCTGGACAGATACCTGGGAAGTTTCCTGTTTAGATGAGAAGCCATCAGATCTATTTCTGGAAGCCCCCACATCTGAACAATCTGAAAAAACACATCTGAGTGAAGAGACCAGTTAAAATATAAATTGGCATTTAATAGACGGTACTGGAGTTCTTATTATAATCTTAAAAGAGTTTAAAAAGATTTTAAATGATTTCAAATTTTTAAAAACTTTAAAAATCTTTAAAATCCTTAGTATAATATAAAAGTAAATACCAGGAGGAGGCTGTATGATCGGAATATTTCAAATTTAAAATTAGAATTAAAGATTTAAAACGAGGTTGTGGCTATTTTATAGTAAATGTAAGATCTCTGTGTTGCCATTAAAACCTTTGGGGAATATGCAGTGTAAATTAAAAATCCATTTGGACTCTTCTCTCAAGAGTGACTTTTCAAAATCCCCTCCTCTCCAATTCCTTCTAATTTTACTTATTCCCATATATCTAAAAGTTTTATTGGAACTACCGTGGACTTCTTTAAAATGTTTATACATAGGAAAATCTTCCTTTTTCCATTTGATCTGTAGCAGGTGTTCTCTTATCATGTCTTTAAGTTTCCTGGAAGTCTGACCTACATATTGTAGTCCACATCCACACTCTATTAGATATATAATGCCACTATCTTGGCATTTGATCATATCTCTTATGTTAAAAACCTCTCCTGTTATTTTAGATTTAAAAGTCTTTGTTTTTCTACCATGCTTACACACTTTGCATAAATGGCATGGGAAAAAACCTTTTAATTGTTGACCTAAAATGTCATTTGTTCTGTTATTCAGAGCAGAGACTTCGGGACACTTGGTGCAAGAATATTTTTCAAATTTCTTGTCTTTCTATAAATGAACCTGGGTGTTTTGTTTAGGTCTTTTCCAATGATGTTATCTTCCTTTAGATAGTGCCAATTTTTTCTTATAATATTTTCAATTAAGAATCGATTCTCACTATACTCGGTTATGAACAGTACTTCTAATCCTTTATTTCCTTCAGGTGTCTTCTGTTGTTTGTATTGTAACATTGGGTTTCTATCCATGTTCTCGATTTCCTCTATGGTTTTATCTATATTGTTCTCTTCATACCCCCTTTCAAGAAATCTCTTCTTTATGATCTGTGACTGTTCTCTCCATTTCTTGACATCCGAGCACTTCTTTCTTATTCTCATCATTTGACCTTTAGGAATGTTGGTCTTCCATCTCTGGAGGTGACAACTTGTTTGATGAATATAATTACAGCAGTCCACTTCTTTAAAATATGTTGAGGTAGATATCTTGCCTTTCTCCACATATATGTCTAAGTCTAAAAAGTGGATATTCTTCTTACTTAATTCGTAAGTGAATTTTAAATTTGCGGTATTTTGATTCATTACATATATAGTGTGTTCCAAATCTTCAATGGTCCCCTTCCACACTATTAAAATGTCATCTATATACCTTTTGAAGAGGACCAGGTCTGCGCCTGCTGGGCAGGATTCCCAAAATAGGTTCTCCCACTTTCCCATATATATAGTCTTTCCCATATATACTTTCCCATATATATAGTCTGTAATGAAATAAAGAAACTAAATAACACATCTCTCAAAAAATTCAACCATAACTTGAATAAAACACAAATCGAGACCATTACAAATTTAGAGAGAAATAAAAACATTACAATTAAACTGGCTGATAAAGGGGGAGGGATCATAATTTTGGATAAGGAGGACTACGAAAAGGAGTCAAATAGAATCCTAGGTGACTCTGATACATACAAAGTGTTAACAAAAGATCCTACAGAACTCTTTAAAAAAGATTTGGACAGTATGCTCACATCAGCCAAGAGTAAAGGAATATTGAATCAACAAGAATACAGGTATATCAGGACAGATCATCCGAGAATACCTGTATTCTATTATTTGCCCAAAATTCACAAAAGCCAAACAAACCCTCCGGGGAGACCTATAATATCGGGCATTGGTTCAATTACCTGTAATTTATCAGAGTATATCGATAAGAAACTTCAAAAGTATGTTAAAGATCTCCCTTCCTACCTTAGGGATTCCACGAGGTCCTTAATATACTGAACAACCTCGAATGGGGAGATGAGTACATTTTAGCCACATGTGATGTGACTGCCCTATACACAAGTATTCCACACAATTTAGGTATAGAGGCAGTCAACTATTTTTTAGAGAAAGACGATGGAGTAAGCCCTGATCAAAGAGAGTTTATTTTAGACAGCATACACTTCATTCTAATGCATAACTACTTTTATAATGGAGGTAAATTTTATAATCAAATTTGCGGTACAGCCATGGGGACCAGGTTTGCGCCTAGTTATTCAAATCTATATATGGGAAAGTGGGAGAACCTATTTTGGGAATCCTGCCCAGCAGGCGCAGACCTGGTCCTCTTCAAAAGGTATATAGATGACATTTTAATAGTGTGGAAGGGGACCATTGAAGATTTGGAACACACTATATATGTAATGAATAAAAATACAGCAAATTTAAAATTCACTTACGAATTAAGTAAGAAGAATATCCACTTTTTAGACTTAGATATATATGTGGAGAAAGGCAAGATATCTACCTCAACATATTTTAAAGAAGTGGACTGCTGTAATTATATTCATCAAACAAGTTGTCACCTCCAGAGATGGAAGACCAACATTCCTAAAGGTCAAATGATGAGAATAAGAAAGAACTGCTCGGATGTCAAGAAATGGATAGAACAGTCACAGATCATAAAGAAGAGATTTCTTGAAAGGGGGTATGAAGAGAACAATATAGATAAAACCATAGAGGAAATCGAGAACATGGATAGGAACCCGATGTTACAATACAAACAACAGAAGACACCTGAAGGAAATAAAGGATTAGAAGTACCGTTCATAACCGAGTATAGTGAGAATCGATTCTTAATTGAAAATATTATAAGAAAAAATTGGCACTATCTAAAGGAAGATAACATCATTGGAAAAGACCTAAACGAAACACCCAGGTTCATTTATAGAAAGACAAGAAATTTGAAAAATATTCTTGCACCAAGTGTCCCAAAGTCTCTGAATAACAGAACAAATGACATTTTAGGTCAACAATTAAAAGGTTTTTTCCCATGCCATTTATGCAAAGTGTGTAAGCATGGTAGAAAAACAAAGACTTTTAAATCTAAAATAACAGGAGAGGTTTTTAACATAAGAGATATGATCAAATGCCAAGATAGTGGCATTATATATCTAATAGAGTGTGGATGTGGACTACAATATGTAGGTCAGACTTCCAGGAAACTTAAAGACAGGATAAGAGAACACCTGCTACAGATCAAATGGAAAAAGGAAGATTTTCCTATGTATAAACATTTTAAAGAAGTCCACGGTAGTTCCAATAAAACTCTTAGATATATGGGAATAAGTAAAATTAGAAGGAATTGGAGAGGAGGGGATTTTGAAAAGTCACTCTTGAGAGAAGAGTCCAAATGGATTTTTAATTTACACTGCATATTCCCCAAAGGTTTTAATGGCAACACAGAGATCTTACATTTACTATAAAATAGCCACAACCTCGTTTTAAATCTTTAATTCTAATTTTAAATTTGAAATATTCCGATCATACAGCCTCCTCCTGGTATTTACTTTTATATTATACTAAGGATTTTAAAGATTTTTAAAGTTTTTAAAAATTTGAAATCATTTAAAATCTTTTTAAACTCTTTTAAGATTATAATAAGAACTCCAGTACCGTCTATTAAATGCCAATTTATATTTTAACTTTTTTAAGTTTTAAACATCACATGTGGCTCAGTGTATGTACAATTTACCTCACATTCATTAGATTAAAAGGGAATTTAAATATTTTATATTTTACATCTTACATTTTTAAGCAAGTGTTTTAGTAAGATGCACTTTATGCATCATTTTTATATGACACTTATATATGATGGTTTTAGTAGATACATTACACCTTTAGATAGGGATCTTATAGACACATTGTAATTTTAATTTTTAAAATTTTTATTTTTATTTGTCATTGTGTATTATATATATCTGCCAATTGTATTTACAATCTACGCATTTGTCAATTGTTTTTAAGCATATATTTCCCCGATGTGGCTAGGAGCAGGAATTAGATATCATTCCACTCAATTGAACTGCATTCAGATATTTGTGGCTATTTTTTGTAAGGTAATTATACTCCCGATAATAGACTTGAGCCAACATACCACTATAGGGATGTATCCACCCTAACAGCAAAAAAGTGAAAACGGGGGGGCGTGTCCGGGCTTAGGCTGAAGATGGCCGCAAAACTGAGAGCTCTGGCAGATTAAATTACATGCCGCCATGTAATTCATATATTCTTATGCCATCCAGCATAGAATTTTAAAATGTCTGAAAGGGAATGGATTGCTGGTTCAGGCGATACCTTTACTGAGTAACCTCTGGATCTCTCGGACCGGATCGCTGTAGCTTATTCTTGGCGGCCCTCACGGAGGGAATTCTCAGCACACCCCCCCCCCCCGGGGAACCGGGGTATGTGGAGATATTTGCTAAGTCTCCTTCTACATGTAACTCATCCAGCCTAACTCTTAGTTGTGCTGAACAGGGGATAATGAGCCGGATCGGGCAATATTGCAGAACTAGTCTACTACCCTAACATGGAGAGGATATACTTCACAATCAAGAGCCTTATGGAAGAGCGGGAGGCGCAAATCTGTAAAAGAGTGGACCGAATTCTTACACTCCTGACTACATCGCCTTTGGCACATAACGCAGCCACTCAGCAGAAAATACCGCAGTCTGAATGGCGGCTGCCCCCCTCACAACGATCTAATCTCATAGAATGCCGGATTCCAGGAGAGAGCAGGATAACGCCGCAGAGCTTACCTGATGCGGATTCCTCCCTCCAGACCCTGGATGTTCGCAGCTCAGAGTGTTTGGAACATATTCGGACTGATCACAGTCCCATCAAGGCTCCCCAAAAGCGTGCAGGTGTATGTGACACGCAGGATCTAGCTGCTGAGCTGTGGGCCCAGTCGACCACGGGGAGAGATACAGCTGGCTCTCCTGGAGGGAAGATGGGGCCTCCCAGCATAGGTGTCTTTAAGGGACTGGGAGTCACAAACCGGGCCGTATGCAAGCAGCTTGATGGTATGAGCTTGTTAGTGGGAAACCTCTCCTCTAATCTCGGCAGCCCTGCCTCTTCAGGATCATTTGAACTTCCAGTTACTGGCGCATATGCTGGGGATGTGTTTATGGAGGCCCGGTCTGGCATCGGTTAACTTTAGACACCCTGTTTGGCCCTAAGCAAGAGCTACATCTCTGAGTTATTGTGACTCCCTTTTTTGGACTAAGGACGACCTTTGGTCTGATGTGCTCCTTAAAGTTTGCGGTAATTTGTATCAGAGAATGCTCACCAGTGTACTATATGATGCCATATTTAGTACTGTTATGTACTGCTATATTGGAAGTATGAGATACCATTGCTGTTCCCTGAGTAAGGCGGTACATGGTTAACTGATACAGGGACATTATATAAATAATATGCTGTATTTCCTTTATCTTATCCCAGAAGGAAGTTTATTTAGCTTAGAATGTCCCTGAATGAGGGCTCATGTTGGCCCATATAATAGGCCAAAATCCATGGGGTATCATGTTATTATAGCTTTCATATAGGAATTATATTTTTTATTAAGTGTCAGCTAAGGGAGGTAGGGGCTTCCTAATAATATCTTAGACCCTATAAGGTTCCATATGATAAAGCACGCCTGTAAAAAAATAGTACCTGCATGTTTTGTATGTAGTGAAATAAAGTATACCCCTCTATCTAAAAAGGGGCACCTATAGTTATAACCCCTACATTCGCCTATCGGTTATTAGTAATACTCATGGGCTAAGACTGCCCACTACCTGTCAGTTGAAGTGGGCTCCTCTCCTAGTTTAGCATATTTTAGGGGGCTCTGTGGCAAAATGCATATACTTTTATATTAGGATAAAAATGTGTTGCTTTGTATGCTAGGTTAGCCAACTGTGAAGACCTGTGTGCTTGACAGCATGTAGTTGCATGTATATATTATTGAGCTAAATCCAAAGTTTAGGCTGTACTAGACATGCCGTTCACTATACTGTGCTGACCTCTATAGAGCATTTTGTTGGCATAATTTTAAAGTAAGGGTCCAATATATATCGGGTGCTATTTAATGATTCCCCCCTCAATGTTTTGAGGTAGAGAAAATACTATTATAGCATTGGGTCAGAGAGTGGCCCTGTTAACATTCCTTCCATTCTTTACCTATCACCTATATATTCTTTTTTCCCTTTTTTTGCTAACACATCTTCTGTTGCTCAAATTACACTGCATGTATTGCAAGTTATGTTGAATATATCACGGACAAGTACAAGCCTGCATATGTTGCAAATTGATCATTGAAATTAGGCTTATACTCAGTTGGTTGTTTTACTCTGTGTTATTTGTCCTTTTGAATATGCACTTAGATAAAATGAGGTAATCTACATGGCTAGAAAATGTACCTTTGGGTTAGGATATACTTAGATATTACAGATATGAAGACATGCCTGTTTAATTCACCATGTAAATCCTGATGTATGTCAAATGGGCATGTTGCCATGATGTTTCTTTTTGCAATTGTATTTTTGTCTGCCATATTACCTCAATAAAAAGTTATTTAAAAAAAAAAAAAAAAAAGTGAAAACGAAACACCGGAAGTGACGCTACACGCCAACGCCACTTCCGGTTTCGGCAGTCAGAGCAGGTTGACAACAGAGGACTGTAACGATGGGGAAACCGAATCTCCGGAGGTGGCGTCATACACAGAACGCCACTTCCGGTTTCGGCACTTAGATTGCATAGCAACAACAAGCTCCAACAGAGGTCAATAAGTAAAAGAAATACAGGAAGTTAGTAACTTAAATCCGGTTTACAAGAACATCCGTATCAATACATCACTAAGAAAAAAAAAAAATTCCGGGTCAAAGTGGACCAATGGAATCAGCGCGATTTTGGCGCAAATTTTTTGGCTGTTAATTTTTTGGGACAGAATAGCCTATTTAAGACAAAGGTTTATACAGAGCCATACCAGTCTTGAGAAAGATCCAGTAGGATTGAAACGCGTAGACTAAACTGGTATTACAGCTCAGGTCCCTATCTGGTGAGTTTATTACCATTTTTAGCCACTTGTGAAAGCTTTATTGCACTATATATTTTTACTTTATTTAGGTTAATGAAGATATCTTCCGAATAATGGAACATTAGGAACACTAGGAGCCAATCACCATTAATAACATCCCAATATAGGATATACTCGGACATACATCATCACTTAGAAGATTTTGGATTTCAACACAGGAACTATTAACTTTTCATCACGTATATACATATAATTTTTGGAATTTTCACATCTCTTACAAATACCACCCACAAGGAATTGAACACTAAGATTTTAAAGGTGTACACCTAATATCTATTTTTTGATATTTTTGTTTTTTTTCTCACGTTTTTTGGAGCAATTGCACTCATTTTTTACACCCATTTTTATATATTTTTTACATTTTTTGTTTTTTGATTATAGTTTTTTATTGATTATATTTTTTCACGAGCACATCTTGTGATTAACTTTTGTAACCTGATATAAACCATGTATACAGATGCTATTTAGAGGTTCTTAATTGACCATTGATCAATACTGTTGTTTTAAACTTTTGTTATAATAAATTGTACATTTTTAAAGCTTAAAATCCCAGAATCCTCTTTGACTCTACTGAGCAGAGACTCCTAATAGAGGTTTTCTCAGCGCTCCTTCTAGCCTATATTGTTTGTTCCTTTATAAGATCTGGTCAAGAGATCTTGCATATAGGAGCAAAGTAGTATTACCCTTTGGTGCTGGAGACTTACAGACTTGTACAATTTTTTCCTATCTTGATTTAATGACAGGCCTGATACGAACCAAAGCCTGAAAAAAACAATGAATATCAGGAAGATTAGCAATTTTTTTTGTGGAACAGAACAGAAAGAGCAGAGATTTGTCCTTTCAAGGAACTTGCAGACAAACCCTTATCTAAACCATCCTGAAGAAACTGTAAAATTCTAGGAATTCTAAAAGAATGCCAAGAGAATTTATGAGAAGAGCACCATGAAATGTAAGTCTTCCAAACTCGATAATAAATCTTTCTAGACACAGATTTATGAGCCTGCAACATAGTATTAATCACCGAGTCAGAGAAACCTCTATGACTAAGCACTAAGCGTTCAATCTCCATACCTTCAAATTTAATGATTTGAGATCCTGATGGAAAAACGGGCCTTGAGATAGAACGGAAGTGGCCAAGGTTGGCTACTGGACACCCGAATAAGATCCACATACCAAAACCTGTGTGGCCATGCTGGAGCCACCAGCAGTACAAACGAACACTCCATTATGATTTTGGAAATCACTCTTGGAAGAAGAACTAGAGGTGGAAAAATATAAGCAGGTTGATAATTCCAAGGAAGTGTCAATGCATCCACTACTTCCACCTGAGGATCCCTGGACCTGGACAGATACCTGGGAAGTTTCCTGTTTAGATGAGAAGCCATCAGATCTATTTCTGGAAGCCCCCACATCTGAACAATCTGAAAAAACACATCTGAGTGAAGAGACCACTCTCCCGGATGTAAAATCTGACGACTGAGATAATCCGCTTCCCAATAGTCTATACCTGGGATATGGACCACAGAGATTAGACAGGAGCTGGATTCTGCCCAAGCAAGTATCTGAGATACTTCTTTCATAGCCTGAGGACTGTGAGTCCCACCCTGATGATTGACATATGCCACGGTTGTGACATTGTCTGTCTGAACATACACCAGAAGCTTAGCACCTGTCACGTGTCCTTATGTAGCCAAGTCCAAACATAAACCCCACTGCTTTGTGACATTAGTAAATTACACCCTTCAAGAAATTCAGTTCACACATTTCAAACTTCACTTTTGGGTTAAAACACTCACATTCGCCCTTTGTCCGGAACTCATCCCCCTCTTATAGACAAACCTGGTATTCACCTGTGGTCTGCCTTGGAGACTCCACTATCGCGGAAGCCCGGCTCGTCCTTACTCGGCGTTCTGTGTTTCTCTGTTACCTCTTTGTGTGTGTGCTCGTTGACGTCAGGGCGTGCTTCCGTCACAATACCTGCAGTGGGGCGTGGTGGAAATCGCTGCCGTGTGTGCACTCTAGTGATTACTCAGGTAATTCTCAATAGCAAAAAAAGGCACCTTCACGGTTATGCGATTTAAAGTTCTTTTGTTTATTTCTTGAACAGCAGACAAATAGTTCTTAAATTCAGTTCAGGATGGAAAGTTTGGGTTATTCCCAGTGACCCACTGACGCGTTTCGGCTCGCTGGCCGTAATCGTACGGTTACGGCCAGCGAGCCGAAACGCGTCAGTGGGTCACTGGGAATAACCCAAACTTTCCATCCTGAACTGAATTTAAGAACTATTTGTCTGCTGTTCAAGAAAAAAACAAAAGACCTTTTAAATCGCATAACCGTGAAGGTGCATTTTTTCGCTATTGAGAATTGTCTGTCTGAAAACAAATGAACGGTTCTCTCTTCAGTAAAGGCCAAAACTGAAGAGCTCTGAGAATCGCACAGAGTTCCAAAATATTGATTGGTAATCTCGCCTCTTGAGATTTCCAAACCCCCTGCGCTGTCAGAGATCCCCAGACAGCTCCCCAACCTGAAAGACTCTCATCTGTTGTGATCACAGTCCAGGTCGGATGAACGAAAGAGGCCCCTTGAACTAAACAATGGTGATCTAACCACCAAGTCAGAGATAGTCGAACATTGGGATTTAAGGATATTAATTGTGATATCCTTGTATAATCCCTGCACCATTGGTTCAGCATACAAAGCTGAGGAGGTCTCATGTGAAAATGATCAAAGGGGATCGGGTCCGATGCTGCAGTCATGAGACCTAAAACCTCCATGCACATAGCTACTGAAGGGAATGATTGAAACTGAAGGTTCCGACAAGCTGAAACCAATTTCAGACATCTTTTGTCTGTTAGAGACAAAGTCATGGATACTGAATCTATTTGGAATCCTAAAAAGGTTACCCTTGTCTGAAGAATCAAAGAACTTTTTGGTAAATTAATCCTCCAACCATGTCTTTGAAGAAACAACACTAGTTGATTCATGTGAGATTCTGAAGAATGTAAAGACTGAGCAAGTACCAAGATATCATCCAAAAAGGAAACACTGCAATACCCCGCTCTCTGATTACAGAGAGTAGAGCACCGAGAACCTTTGAAAAGATCCTTGGAGCTGTTGCTAGGCCAAAAGGAAGAGCAACAAATTCGTAATGCTTGTCTAGAAAAGAGAATCTCAGGAACTGATAGTGATCTGGATGAATCGGAATATGAAGATATGCATCCTGTAAGTCTATTGTGGACATATAATGCCCTTGCTGAACAAAAGGCAGAATAGTCCTTATAGTCACCAACTTGAATGTTGGTATTCTTACATAACTATTCAAAATGTTTAGATCCAGAACTGGTCTGAAAGAATTCTCCTTCTTTGGGACAATGAACAGATTTGAATAAAACCCCAGATCCCGCTCCTGAAAATGAACTGGCACAATTAACCCAGACAACTCCAGGTGAAACACACTTCAGGAAAGCCTGAGCTTTTTCTGGGTTCACTGGAATGCTTGAGAGAAAGAAACTTCTCACAGGCGGCCTTACTTTGAAACCTATTCTGTATCCCTGAGAGACAATGTTCTGAATCCAATGATTTTGGACTGAATTGATCCAAACATCCTTGAAAAATCTTAGTCTGTCCCCTACCAGATGGGCTGGAATGAGGGCCGCACCTTCATGTGGACTTGGGGGCTGATTTTGATCTTTTAAATGGCTTGGATTTATTCCAGACTGAAGAAGGCTTCCAATTGGAAACCGTTCCCTTAGGGGAAGGATCAGGTTTCTGTTCCTTATTTTGTCGAAAGGAACGAAAATGGTTAGCAGCCTTAAATTTACCCTTAGATTTTTTATCCTGAGGCAAAAAAGCTCCCTTCCCCCTAGTGACAGTTGAAATAATTGAATCCAACTGAGAACCAAATAATTTATTACCTTGGAAAGAGAGAAATAGCATCGTTAATTTAGAAGTTATATCAGCATTCCAAGATTTAAGCCATAAAGCTCTTCTAGCTAAAATAGCTAAAGACATATATCTAACATCAATTCTAATGATATCAAAAAGGGCATCACAAATGAAAGTATTAGCATGTTGAATTAACTTAACAATGCTATACACATTATGATCTGGTACTTGTTGTGCTAAGGTTTCCAACCAAAAAGTTGAAGCAGCTGCAACATCAGCTAAAGAAATAGCAGGCCTAAGAAGATGACCTGAACATAAATAAGCCTTCCTTAGATAAGATTCAAGTTTCCTATCTAAAGGCTCTTTAAAAGAAGTACTATCTGCCATAGGAATAGTAGTACGATTTGCAAGAGTAGAGATGGCCCCATCAACTTTGGGTATCTTTTCCCAAAACTCCAATCTATCAGATGGCAAAGGATACAATTTCTTAAACCTTGAAGAAGGAGTAAAAGAAGTACCCAGTCTATTCCATTCCCTAGAAATCACATCTGAAATAGCATCAGGAACTGGAAAAACCTCAAGAATAACTACATGAGGTTTAAAAAACGAATTTAAACGTTTATTAGTTTTAATATCAAGAGGACTAGTCTCCTCAATATCTAATGCAATCAACACCTCCTTTAATAAGGAACAAATTGTAGGGTCACTTCTTTTGTTCCTTAGCTCTGCTCTGGCTGATAAGGGTGCGGCACACGTTTTCTTCAGGGCCCTGGGGTGACCACTGAAATCACACACACATGCAACTGAGTGTTTTCACAAAACTCCCCTTTATTTGAAGAACACACAAAGACTTTATAGTGAAGTATACGTCATACATGAGGTCACAGGAAATATATAAAAAACGTAGTTAACTTCACATCTGCATAAGGGGCCCACAGGAAATAAGAATGTTGTTATAGCACATAACAGAATATGCCCATATCCATTTGTAGAGAGGAACTTATATTAGAACCATATGTTACAACTTATACAGAAAGAAACTTGTGGAATGCTGCTTTATAAACATTTGATACTAGATTTAAAGTTACCCTCAATATGCTTAATATGTGAGATTCAAATTACCCATATAACATAATATATATAATATATATATATATACACACATATACACATATATATATATATACATATACATATACATACATACACATACATACATACATACACACATATATACCCATCATTCCCCTCTTTGATCACATCGTGATCACATAACCTGTAATGTTCCTACAATATAAACTATCTGGGTCTACCTCTAATTAAATTTTGCAGTTGAACTTTTTCTGCATCTTGTATCATACCTGATATTTTCTTTCGTAAAGTACAAGACATGTAACAGTTAAACAATGTTAATAATAGTAAACAAATAGGTGTAAAGTGTTCAGCATCTTCAGGTAGGTAATAACATGCTGTTATTAATACTATTGGGATATACACAAATATCAATATCCCCATTAGGACAAGGAAGATCTTGCAGAAATGTCTTGGATCCATGATTGAGATGGTCATCCTGGTCTTTGTGAGGAGTGATCGATACCTTATCACCCACTTCTCCTTTGTGAGGGGTGACCGATAGCTTGTCACCCGCTTCTCCTCTCTTTGGACAGAGTTTCACTCGTGAAGCATGTATCCAGATGTCCTTGTCGTCAGTCAGTACGGCAGTCCTGGTTACAGCGATCACAGTGACTGGCTTGCTGAACGGGAAACCTCCTTTCTTTGCTTTATTCAGCTGGCGAATGCAGACCAGATCTCCAGGCTTGAAAGGATGGGTTGGTTCCTGTGAGGGAAGAGGTAAACGGGAAGACACATCACCATAGATGCCATTCAATTTATCAATCAATTGTTTTACATATTGTTCCTTAATACAATCTAAATCACCATTTTTAATGATAAGTGGGCCTTTTACCCATGGAGTTGGGAATGGTCTACCCATTAGGACCTCAAATGGAGACAACCTGGTTGTCCTATTTGGGGTCATTCTGATTTCTGCTAAAATCGCAGGTAAATAGTTTTGCCATTTAACCCATGTACCTGCTGTTGCCTTTAAAAGTTTTTCCTTGATATTGCGATTCATTCTTTCTACAATCCCTGAGCTTTGAGGATGGTAGGGAATGTGAAAGTTCCAATTAATCTGTAACCATTCTACTAACTCATGTGTGATTTTACTAATGAACGCTGGACCGTTATCAGAATTAATCTGAAGCGGACAACCAAATCTGGGAATTATTTCAGTGGCTAAAATTTTAGCGACTGTTTTTGCATCTTCCCTCTGGGTAACAAAAGCTTCTGGCCACTTAGAAAATTGGTCAACTATTACAAGCAGATATAATTGTTTAGTGCCAGTTTTTGGAATATGTGTAAAATCAATTTGTAGATGTGTGAATGGGGCTGTAGGTGGGGGTAAGTGGTCATGCTGGGCTTTATTGGGAATGGTTGCATTGGTCTGTAAGCAATATACACATCTATTAATATATGCCTTGCAATGATCACCTATACCTCTAATGTAGAAAGATTGCTTCAACAAGTTAGTTGTTGGTTTTATACCTAGGTGTCCAACACCATGGGCTTGTGCTATAAAGAGTGGTGCCTTCCCCTCTTTAGAAAACAAACCATTCTCATCTAAAGCTAACCCATTAGTAGTCCAGAAAGATATGTCACTAGGAGTGGCATGTCCCTGGAGTTCAAGAAGCATATGGTCTGTAGGACATGAAGGTGGGGCTAAAACAGCATACATACGGATGGTGGATTTGGGTGTATGAGAAACATAAGCAGCCTCTTTAGCAATTTTATCTGCAAGTGCATTACCCAAGGAAATAGGGTCAGACTTGTATGTATGTGCACGGCAATGTATGATCGCTATGTCCTTTGGGAGTTGTATGGCCTCTAAAAGGTCATTAATCAGGTCTGTATGAGAGATGGTCTTGCCATCTGCTGAAACAAAACCACGTTGTTTCCATATCATACCAAAATCGTGCACAACCCCAAAAGCATAGCGAGAGTCAGTGTAAATGTTAACAGATTTATTTTCAAACAATTTACATGCTTTTGTGAGTGCTATTAATTCTGCAGCTTGTGCAGAAGGATAAGGAATGGGGCCTGCATCTAGAACAATGTCTGGTAGTTGCACAACGGCATAGCCTGTCTTATAAATACCATCACTAGGTCGGGAACAAGAACCATCAACAAACACATTATCAGCATGGTCAAAAGGTTTATCCATCAAGTCAGGTCTTGGTGTGGTAATGTGGTGTATTACCTCTATACAATCATGATCTGTTGGAAAGTCTGGTGATCCTGTAAGTAAGGCACTAAGTATTTGAGTTGGCCCTGAGGATACACTACTATATTTAATAGTCAGATTTGTATTATTCAGTAATATACATTCATAACCAGAAAATTTTTTAGAAGTCATGTGTTGGGTAGTGACATTTTTTACAAGATGTAAAACTTGGTGACTAGTGTGTAGTACTATTGGATGGCCTAATGTGATTGTTTCAACCATCTCTACAGCCATGGCGCAAGCCGCCAATGCTCGGAGACAAGCCGGCATCCCTTGTACCGGTATTGGAACTACTTTGGAAAAGAAAGCTACGGGACGCATATTGCCTCCACCATGCTCTTGGGCACAGACAGCAGCCATGGTTTTACAATTGTCCCTCGCATACAAGTGAAATGGTTTACAATAATCAGGTAGTCCTAAAGCAGGGGCACTAATAATGCTAGTCTTCAGAGCTATGTAGGATTTAGTCATGTCTGTGGTCCATTGTATATGTTCAGGGCTATCCCCTTTTGTGGCTTGCCTTAGAATGGAATCATGATGGGAGCACTCAGGAATCCATTGTCTGCAATAATTAATCATACCTAGAAAGGTGAGCATGTCCTTTCTAGTAACTGGCTTTGGGATCTGTTGAATCGCTTGGATTCGTTTGGGACTAATGGACCGGTGGCCTTGGGAAAGCACAAAACCAAGGTAATCCACTTTTGTCACTCCTACTTGTAGCTTATGTTTTGCTATTTTATGACCTTCAGCAGCAAGGTGTTTTAACAGACTTATTGTATCTACTGTATTAGCCTCCTGGTTAGGACTACACAACAGTAGGTCATCGACGTACTGAAGGAGGACCGAACCGTGGCTGGGAGTCCATGACCGCAAGGTACGTTGGAGCACCAGCGAGTAGACCGCAGGTGAGGCCACATAGCCTTGAGGGAGGCATGTCCAGGTAAGCTGACGCCCATCATAATAAAAAGCCATAAGTAGCTGTGTCTCAGGGTCCAATCGGACTGAAAAAAATGCGTTGGCTAAATCAATGACTGTAAATATACAGACATCATGTGGAATGGCTGTGAGTAAGGTTGTAACATCTGGGACAATTGGGGCAATTGGGATTACTATTTCATTAATTGCCCTTAGGTCTTGTACTAACCTATATTCATTGTCTTTCTTTGGGATCGGATTTATGGGGGTATTATAGGGAGAAACTACTGGACGGAGGATTCCTTGTTTAAGGAATTCCTCTATCATGGGTCTTATCCCTTCTTTCTTTTCTCTAGACAATGGATATTGTTTAATAAACACTGGAGTAGTATTAGGTTTTAATCTGGCTTTATATGGGGTACACTGAACTAAACCAACGTCAAGTTTTGAAGATGCCCATACAGAGGATGGGACATCTGTCAATATGTCATTAAAAAAACACAGGTTAGTGGACCCTAGACTCACATCTAACCCACCCTGTCTAGTGACAGCTACTTTCAAACCAAGGGGACCCATAAGATCACGACCCAAAAGGTTAAGGGGACACCCAGTTATAATACGAAATGGGTGCAAAAGTTGTTGGCCAGTACAGGGTACCCTAACTTCAAGCGGCGGTGTGATGCGAGTCTGAGTCAGCACTCCATTAATCCCTAGAGAAGGTTCAGATTTTCCAGTAATGCCATCATACATATCTGAGCATAAGGCAGAGCATGTAGCTCCTGTGTCTACTAGAAATGGTAGGGGTTCTCCCTCTACTTCTAGGACTAAGTACGGTTGCTCATGATAACTTGTTGACACCACTGGAAAAATTGGAGTGCTACCTTCTAGGCACCCCTATGGCCATTGTATGTTGTGTTTGGGTGCCTACATGGGTGCAGGGGCTATGTAAGGCTGTCTGTTATACTGTCGGGGATTGTAAGGGGGGCCAGAATTATTAGGGGGTTTTGGGCATTCATTTTTCCAATGTCCCTGTTCCCCACAGTTAAAACAATGTGTTCTGTTTGAAGTATAATTCCCTCTAGCTCTTCCTCTAGCTCTCCCTCTACCTCTCACAAACATTCTATTACTCCCTGTATAATCCCTTTCCCTGGCCTGGAATGGATCACAATGTTGTAAACTCTGCTTTTGATAAAAAGCAGCGTTTTTTCCCTCTAATTTCCTGATGTCAAAACAACCTGCCCCTTCTTTTTCATGAATTCTTTTCAAGAATTCTGCTGGAGTCAACTCTGGCCAATCAGAGACAAGTTGTTTCACCAACAAAGAAAACTGAGGTTGCATATTACTAATGCAAGTCTGGACCTTCAGAGAGCCCATTGCATCTCCTGATTCCATTCCAGCCTCTTCCTTCCAGCATTTATAAAAACGCTTAACAAATTCTACTACTGTTTCCTTTGTATTCTGTTTGCACGCTAGTGCAATTGACATACTTTGTTTATCCTTCCATATTCTATGCATTTCTATACTTAATTCTGTCCACATTTCATCAAGTCCTTCACGTGTGTTTAGGGCATAGTTAATTGTTGGATCTCGACTCAATTTACTAATACTCTTTACATTACCCCACTCCCAACCTGATTCAGGGTCATAGTCTAGAAGTGCATCAATAATAATTCTTATATCTGTCTGTGTCATGTTTTGTCCTTGTAACATTCTTTTTAAATACATAATACAAGCTGATGGATGTTGACGGGGGTTTGGGGCTCCCTTGGTAATTTCCCTTAATTCACCCGGGGACAAAGGTTTAATAATTAATTGGTCTCCCACAGTAAGAAATGGCATACTAGCTTCTGGTACAGCTGCCTCCTCCTCCTCTACTTCTTCATTCCCTCTTTTATATTGTGGGGTTATTGTAGGGGGGTAGGAAGGTGTTACTGGTTCAACCTTAATCGGGGGTTTGGGCATAATTGGGGGTTTAGTGACCTGGTATCGGGGAGTTACAGAAGGTCCTGGCAAGGTCCATTCCTGGGGTACCTGAGCAGAGGCAACAGCAATAGTCTCTAGATCTGTCACTAGGGGATGGGAGGCTAGGATATAGTCTGTTATATGATGGCAAAGGTAGGTGAGGGGCATTATATGGGGCAGGGGGGGGTGAATATGCTTTCTGTTTTTGCTTCTCACTTTTACCCTTCTTTTTATTCCCATCTATATCAATATATCGCCAGTATGGAGCAACAGTCAGCAAATTTTCCCCACCCTTTTTCATATAATCTATATTTATACCATGGAAATGCCTCTTCATCACCTAGACACAACCCTTTTACCATATTCATATGAAATGTATCATTATCCCCCTCTCTGGGGAATGGATCAGAGCTTCTCATAGCTTCTGTCCATTCTGCTATATTTTCTCACATAATCTTTACATTTTTCTCCTGGTCTAGGTGATGGAAATTGTTTAGACTGGGATTTGCCCATTCTCAACTCCTAACTTATCTTTTAAAACATTTACAACAAAATATAATACAATACAAAACAAAAACAAAAAACAAAAAAAATAAATAATAAAAAATAATAAAAATAAAAAAATACAATACCTTTACCTTTAAGAGCAATTAATTATTGAATCTTTTTGCATAAACCACATTAACTAGAATGGTTGTACTCTGTTACCAGTTATTGAGCTTAATGCTTAAGTTTACAACAAGAGAAAGAAAAAAAAATATCACTATGCTGATTCTTTCAGTAGTTTCTGGCATTAATTATCTCTAGGTCAAAGGTCACCCTTCACCAGAAAAAATGTAGCCTTTTACTAACATTTAAAAACAGCAATACATATTAACAACAGTTTACTTTCTTAATACTTTAAACAATAAGCAGTATTTTACTTCCTTAACACTTTATACAAATAAACAGAATTTTACTTCCTTAACACTTTATACAAATAAACAGTATTTTGCCATACAGCATATTTAAAAACAAGCAGCATAAGAATTCATATAAACAATGCAGTATTTATCTTATAACTTTAAAACAATGTTAGCCATACAGCAATATTTCAAAAGCAAGCAGTAAGAAAACGTGTGTTTTAACCCTTCAGCCAGACTTTATATAACCTGATTTCTACCAAAGAAATCTTATTCCCTTTTTATTTTTTTTATTTTTAATCAAAGATTTGATTAGAATCTACCAAAGATTCATATATATATTTAACCTGATTTTTACCAAAAAAATCTACTATTCCTCTTTTAGAATCTACCAAAGATTCACATATATATATATTCCCCAACTATTCCTATGTAAAATGAAACTTAAGGGGTCTCGTGGTAAGAGAAAAAAGGTCAGAATAAAAAGACTCTTTGTTCAACTCACCTTCCGAGAGTTCCCTGTTTCATTCCACTTCTGACGCCAGTTTTGTAGGGTCACTTCTTTTGTTCCTTAGCTCTGCTCTGGCTGATAAGGGTGCGGCACACGTTTTCTTCAGGGCCCTGGGGTGACCACTGAAATCACACACACATGCAACTGAGTGTTTTCACAAAAGTCCCCTTTATTTGAAGAACACACAAAGACTTTATAGTGAAGTATACGTCATACATGAGGTCACAGGAAATATATAAAAAACGTAGTTAACTTCACATCTGCATAAGGGGCCCACAGGAAATAAGAATGTTGTTATAGCACATAACAGAATATGCCCATATCCATTTGTAGAGAGGAACTTATATTAGAACCATATGTTACAACTTATACAGAAAGAAACTTGTGGAATGCTGCTTTATAAACATTTGATACTAGATTTAAAGTTACCCTCAATATGCTTAATATGTGAGATTCAAATTACCCATATAACATAATATATATAATATATATATATATACACACATATACACATATATATATATATACATATACATATACATACATACACATACATACATACACACATATATACCCATCACAAATATACACCATTTTAAACAAATATGAAGATTTGTCAGTGTCAATATCTGAGGCAGAATCTTCTGAACCAGATAGATCCTCATCAGAGATAGATAAATCAGAATGTTGTCGGTCATTTAAAAATTCATCAATCTTATGAGAGGTTTTAAAAGACCTTTTACGTTTATTAGAAGGCGGTATGACAGACAAAGCCTTCTGAATGGAATTAGAAACAAATTCTCTCACATTAACAGGAATATCCTGAGCATTAGATGTTGAAGGACCAGCAACAGGTAATGGACTACTACTAATGGAAATATTGTCTGCATGGAAAAGTTTGTCATGACAACTATCACAAATTACAGCCGGAGGAACAGTTACCACAAGTTTACAACAAATGCTTTGGTAGAAACGGCATCAGGCAGCAGAATTCCAGTAGTAGATTCTGAATCAGGGTCAGTTTGAGACATATTGCAATATGAAAGAGAAAAAATAACATATAAAGCAAAATTATCAATTTCCTTAAATGACAGTTTCAGGAATGGGAAAGAAATGCAAAACAAAATAAGCCTCTGGAAACCAGAAGCAAAAAGAAATGAAGTCTTAAATAATGTCAAAAAGTTTGACTCCAAGTATGACGCCCAACTGACAAAATATTTTTTGGCGCCAAGAACGTCTGCAACAAACACGAACGTCATAGATGCCGGAAATGACAAAATTACGTCAACAAACATAATTCTTGCGCCAAAAAAAAATCTTGCACCAAGAATGATGCAATAAATTATAGCATTTTGCGCTCCTGCAAGCCTAACAGCCCTCAATTTTGAAAAGAGAGTCAATTTGAAAACTTTTTTTATGCATTTCCCAAATATGAAACTGACAGTCTGCAAAAAGGAAATATACTGATAAACCTGAATCATGGCAAATATAAGTACAAACATATATTTAGAACTTTAAATATAAAGTGCCAAACCATAGCTGAGAGTGTCTTAAATAAAGAAAACATACTTACCAAAAAACACTCATCTACATAAAGTAGATAGCCAAACCAGTACTGAAACGAGAATCAGCAGAGGTAATGGTATATAAGAGTATATCTTCGATCTGAAAAGGGAGGTAGGAGATGAATCTCTATGACCGATAACAGAGAACCTATGAAATAGATCCCCGTTAGGATGACCATTGTATTCAATAGGTAATACTCCCTTCACATCCCTCTGTCATTCACTGCACTCTGAGAGGAACGGGCTTAAAAAAAGCTGAGAAGCGCATATCAACGTAGAAATCTAGCACAAACTTACTTTACCACCTCCATAGGAGACAAAGTTTGTAAAACTGAATTGTGGGTGTGGTGGGGGGTGTATTTATAGGCATTTTGAGGTTTGGGAAACTTTGCCCCTCCTGGTAGGATTGTATATCCCATCCGTCACTAGTTCATGGACTCTTGCCAATTACATGAAAGAAATGTGCTTTACAAGGTTTCATAGAAGTTTCTTAAATGGAGGCATATAAGAGAGGTTTGTCTACATATATGGTATATAAATAAAAAATTCTACTAATATATCATTTATAGGTTTCACCTTAAACTATTACTGAATTGTATATGATATGAAGTAAGTAGGCTTAACTATACATATAGATGGATATGTATCAAGCTGTCAACTTTGTTGCATCTGCCGGCATCAATACGCTCGCCTAACATCGCGGCTGCGGATCTCAATACGCTCACCTTATTTATAAAAAAAGACGCGCCCCATGTACGGGTGCGATGAGCATCGGACTGTTGTTAACTAGCAGTCATCGATCTTGCGTCTATTCGTCTTTTTTCTAACTTTATTTATACCCTGTCACTAAACACCGCCACTATACTAAAATGTTTAACCCCTATCACGCCACTGCCGCAAACTAAATAAAGTTATTAACCTCTACCCCGCTGCTCCCTGACATTGCTGCAACCTAAATAAAGTTATTAACCCCCTATCCCGCCGCTCTCCCCAACACCTCTGCCACTAAATAAATGTATTAACCCCTAAACCTCTGGCCTCCCATATCACTACTACCAACTAAACCTATTAACCTCTAAACCGTCAGCCCCCCACATCGCCAAAAACTAAATTAAGCTATTAACCCCTAAACCTAACAACCCCCTAACTTTAAATTAAAATTACAACATCCCTATCTTAATATAAATTAAAACGTACCTGTAGAATTAAAATAAACTATTTTAAAATATTAATTAACCTACCCTAACTATTATACTACAATTAAATTAAACTATCAATTAAATAAAATAAATTACATATTAAAAAAAACTAACCCTACTCAAATTATTTAAATATACTATTAAACATTATTAAAAGTTCTAAGTTACAGAAAAAAAAAAACACTAAATGACGAAAAATAAAAAAACAAATTATCAAAAATAAAAAAGAATTACACCTAATCTAATAGCCCTAGCAAAATAAAAAAGTCCCCCCAAAATAAAAAAAAACCCTAGTCTACAATAAACTATCAATGGCCCTTAAAAGGGCCTTTTGTGGGGCATTGCCCCAAATATATCAGCTCTTTTACCTGTAAAAAAAATACAAGCACCCCCAACAGTAAAACCCACCACCCAACCAACCTGCCCCAAATAAAAAACCTATCTAAAATAACCTAAGCTCCCCATTGCCCTGCAAATAGCATTTGTATGGGCATTGCTCTTAAAAGGGCATTTAGCTCTTTTACATGCCCAGACCCCAATCTAAAAATAAAACCCTTAAAAAAACTAACACTAACCCCCGACGATCCACTTACAGTTCTTGAAGTCCCGCTTGAAGGATCCATCCAGCCGGAGAAGTCCTCATCCAGACGGCAAGAAGTCTTCATCCAGCCGGAGAAGTCCTCATCCCGGCGGCAAGAAGTCTTCATCCAGACTGCATTTCTATCTTCATTCATCCGACGTGGAACGGGTCCATCCTGAAGACATCTGGCGCGGAGCATCCTCTTCATACTGTCGCCGCCGTAAACTGGAACTTCAATGCAAGTGACGCCATCCAAGATAGTGTCCCTTGCATTCCTATTGGCTGAAAGATTTCAATCAGCCAATAGGAATTAGAGCTGCTAAAATCCTATTGTTCTGTTCTGTTGAAATCAGTCAATAGGATTTGAGCAGCTCTCATTCTATTGGCTGTTCCAATCAACCAATAGGATTTGAGCAGCTCTCATTCTATTGGCTGTTCCAATCAGCCAATAGGATTTGAGCTCTCATTCTATTGGCTGATTGGAACAGCCAATAGGATAAGAGCTCAATCCTATTGGCTGATTGGAACAGCCAATAGGATGAGAACTCAATCCTATTTGCTGATTTCAACAGCCTATAGGATTTTAGCAGCTCTAATCCTATTTGCTGATTTAAATCTATCAGCCAATAGGAATGCAAGGGACGCTATCTTGGATGGCGTCACTTGCATTGAAGTTCCAGTTTACGGCGACGACCGTATGAAGAGGATGCTCCGCACCAGATGTCTTCAGGATGGACCCGCTCCACGTCAGATGGATGAAGATAGAAATGCAGTCTGGATGAAAACTTCTTGCCGCCCGGGTGAAAACTTCTTGCCACCTGGATGAGGACTTCTCCGGCTTAATGGATCCTTCAAGTGGGACTTCAAGAACTGTAAGTGGAGCGTCGGGGGTTAGTGTTAGTTTTTTTTAAAAGGTTTTATTTGGGTGGGTTTTATTTTTAGATTAGGGTCTGGGCATGTAAAAGAGCTAAATGGTAGTTTAATTTAATTTAATGATAGTATAATAGTTAGGGTAGGTTAATTAATAGTTTAAAATAATTTATTTTAATTCTACAGGTAAGTTTAAATTTATTTGAAGATAAGGATGTTGTAATTTTAATTTAAAGTTAGCGGCTTGTTAGCTTTAGGGGTTAATAGTTTAATTTAGATTATGGTGATGTGGGGGGCTGACGGTTTAGGGGTTAATAGGTTTAGTTAGTGGTGGTGATGTGAGAGGCCAGAGGTTTATGGGGTTAATAGGTTTAATAGGTTTAGTAAGTGGTGGTGATGTAGGAGGCCAGAGGTTTAGGGGTTAATAGGTTTATTTAGTGGTGGTAATGTGGGAGGCCAGAGGTTTAGGGGTTAATACATTTATTTAGGTTGCAGCGGGTTGGGGAGCAGCAGAATAGGGGTTAATACATTTTATTTAGGTGTTGGCAATGTCGGTAGTGGCAGATTAGGTGTGTTTAGACTCAGGGTTTATGTTAGGGTGTTAGGTGTAAATGTTACTTGTTTTCTACCATAGAAATCAATGGGTTATATTTCGAACATTAGCTTTCGCTGGGTGGCGGATTGAAAACCAGGTACGATGCGTCTGAATAGCCGCAAGCATACCTGCTTGTTTGATAACTTGGAAAAACTGTCAGATAGAACCGAATGTGTATTTGGAACATCTGTAATGACGTAAGCATCGATTTGCGTCGGATTGAGACCGGCGGTTCGTAAGTTACGTCACAAATTTCAACTTTTGCTGGTCTGTATGCTTTGATAACTAGGTCGGATCAGTCTCGCAACAATTACGATGCGGAATTCCGGCGTATTTGCAGTTGACATGTTGATAGACTCCATAGCCACTGATCACTACTACATACTGTGATTTGTGATCCCCCAACTCAATTACCGGCTGAAGAGTATACGGGATTATGCCTCCCATGAATGATTAGTAGTAAGAAAAACCTCTTCCTCACTATGTAAAGAAGCATGCAACATCCCTGTAAGGAAATTTTGCCTAAAACTATATGTAAAAATACAAAAAATGACAATATAACAATAATTGTAAATAGCCTAAGTATGGGCAATGGATATACACAGCCACAGTGAGTAGACTAATATGCCTGGTAAATAAGTTGACCTTGCAACTTTAACACTTTAGCATAATAATGAAAAATAAAAAAAGGAAAGAAGGGAAAGATCTCACTCTGTTGGTAACAGGTTTTATGGACAAGTGATTACACTATCAGCAAACTTATAAATGTTATGTTAGGTCTGTCCTCTAGCAGTCTAGTTAAAATATGAACTGCTGAGCTATCGGACTCTAGCCCTTACATAGTGAGTGTTCATTAATTTCTGTAAGTCCTTAGTGGAAGCACTGTCCATCAAAGAATAATAGTCAGATATCTTCAACCATCGATTAAGTGTTATGACAGAGTACTCAGACACAGCCCAGGGTGTTTTTCAAATGACATAAGAATTGTCAGGCTAAAATTGTGAACTTTCAAAGGCTGGCCCTTCTATAATTTGCCAAAAGCCCTCAGATATCTGGGCTCGCAAGTGTTCTCTCTTCTTGATGAAACCCCTGATGAGGTTATCGCCCATAGAATATTTCTCATCACTTTGCTGAGATCCTCAGGAGTTATTAAACTGCCATTGCTGTCTTTTATGCTTTCTTCTGGCACGCTCTGAACTGAATTACAGGCATATCTAAGCTCTTGAATAAGAGTGCATTGATGGCTGTCAATGATGTTCATTAGGTTGCGCAGTGCGCCTGCAATCTGTGACTCCATACTGAGAAATAATATGGCTGCTAATAGAACACGCATCTGTGAGCTTTATTGCGCACTTTTAATTTATGTGCTGTTGCAGATGTATCAGAGACAACACTGAAACGGTGCGTTGTAGAATTCCAATCACTTCCCCCTGCCCCCTGCAGCTGTCCGTTAAGGAACGTGTTGTTTTGTCATCACTTAATTATGGGGTCAGTCGCATCAGTATTTTCTTGCTCCCAAGATATTCTGATCACATTTGCGACCCTTTTAGTTGATGTATGTGCCAAGTTTAGATCTCACCAGCTTGCTTTGACACGGAGCTCCGTTATTAAGCTGTCATTCTCGTTGGCTGTTGGCTCCGCCCCCCCATAAACATGTTTTACTAGTTTCCCGATAACCAACTTTAATTGTTTTTATATCATCAAAATATTTTCTTTTTTTTCCAAAGATCAGAGCTTCAGGCTTGTTGTAATAGCAGTTATGAACTTCTGGTAACAAAGAAAAATGCACAACTCGGTGACTTTATACCTTATGAGATGCATGAGGATAAACAAACACAAGTGGATGAAAAAATCTATGATATGCTGCCAGAGGTATGTCTAAGACTATTTTTTCTTTTAATATAACTAAGCATCATTTTAAAGACCCAAACAAGCTACAAACTGTAGCAGGAAATATTTATCAAAGGTTGTTGCAGACTGAGTGTAAATGGATTTATAACCCAAAAGTCTTAAAACCGAATGGAATGAATGAAGAAATACCTTTTGCCCTATTCCTCAACAATTAAAATAGGCTGAAAGAGAGTGTAAGTGTGCTATTATTTATTCTTAAATACTCAAGTAGATGGATTAATTGCAAAATAACATAAATTAGATTGAAATGTAGTGAATGTTCTAAATTGGTAAAAAAATACCCATCTGCCAACACATCTCTGTAAAATATGAATAGTATTAATATTGTGTGGATAAGATAGGTATAAACTAGCAAAACATTGAAAGTGTAAATTGTGTAAAATATCCATAAGTTTGACAACATATGCCTAGATTACGAGTTTTTCGATATAGAGGGTGCGAAATGAACGCAACAAAAGTTGCGTTTTTTCACCCTTTATAGCACTACCATTACAAGTTTTTTTTTAAAAAGTCTCCTTGTGCGTGTGATATGGTGGCGTTAAGCTCCATACCGCACAAAATCCAAGGGCTGCTTTCATGTGCTTGTGCACGCTTTTCCCATAGACATCAATGGGGAGAGAGTGTTAGAAAAAAAACTAACACCTGAAGTGCGGAATGAAAAGCTCTGTAAGGCAACCCCATTGATGTCTAAGGGGAAAAAAAGTTACTTTTAAACCTAACACCCTTAATCTGCCCCCCCCCCCTGACATCACCGACACCTAAATAAAGTTATTAACCCCTAATCTGCTGCTCCCGACATCGCCGTCACTAATAAGAGCTATTAACCCCTATTCAGCCGCTCCCCGACATCGCCTCCACTATAATAAAGTTATTAACCCCTATTCTCCTGCTTCCTAACATCGCCAAAACTATAATAAAGCTATTAACCCTTATTCCGCCACTCCCCGACATCGCCGCCACTTAATAAAGTTATTAACCCCTAAACATCTGGCTTCCCACATCACCGCCACTAAATAAACATATTAACCCCTAAACTCCAGTCCCCAACATCGCAAAAAACTAAATGAAACTATTAACCCCTAAACCTATCACCCCCTAACTTTAAATTAAAATTACAATATCCCTATCTTAAAATAAATAAAAACTTACCTGTGAAATTAAAAAAACCTAAACTAACAATTAACCTAACTTTACTATTATACTAAACTATGATACTAAAATTAAAATAACTACCAATTAAAAAACCTAAATTACACAATAAAAGAAAACACTACTAAAACAATTTAAGTCTAACATTACAAAAAATAAAAATACTAAATTAAGAAAAATATCAAACACTAAATTACGAACAATAACAAACAAAATTATCAAAAATAAAAACAATTACACCTAATCTAATAGCCTATAAAAATAAAAAGCCCCCCCCCCAAATAAAAACACCCCCTAGCCTACAATAAACTACCAATAGCCCTTAAAAGGCCCTTGTGTAGGGCATTGCCCTAAAGAAATCAGCTCTTTTACCTGGAAAAAAATACAAAGACCCCCAACAGTAAAACCCACCACCCAACCAACCCCCCAAAATAAAAAACTTAACTCTAACAAAAACCTAAGCTCCCTATTGCCCTGAAAAGGGCATTTGTATGGGAATTCAGGGCATTCAGCTCTTTTACATTGCTACGAAAAGGGCATTCAGCCCAAGCCCTAATCTAAAAAAAAACCCACCCAAAAAGATTTAGAAAAAACCCTAACACTAACCCCCGAAGATCCACTCACAGTTTCTGAAGTCTGGATATCCAAACGGTGTGAAGTCTTCATCCAGGCGGCGAGGTCTTCATCCATCCCGGCGGCGTCTTCTATCATCATCCCGGCGGCGTCTTCTATCTTGATCCCGGTGGCGTGGAGTGGGTCTATCCTTGAAGACATCTGGCGCGTAGCGCCCTCTTCATACAGTCACCACCGTACACTGGATCTCCAATGCAAGGGAGCCTTTTCAAAATGGCATCCCTTGCATTTCTATTGGCTGATTTGATTTTTGAAATTCAAATCAGCCAATAGGATGAGAGCTACTGAAATTCCATTGGCGGATATGAATAGTCAATAGAATTTCATTAGCTCTCATCCTATTGGCTGATTTGAATTTAAAAAATCAAATCAGCCAATTGGAATGCAAGGGACACCATTTTGAAAAGGCTCCCTTGCATTGAAGATTCAGTGTACGGCAGTGACCGTTTGAAGAGGACGCTCCACGCCAGATGTCTTCAGTGATAGACCCGCTCCGCGCCGCCGTGATAAAGATAAAAGATGCCGCCTGGATGAAGATAGAAGACGCTGCCTGGATGGATGAAGACCTCGCCGCCTGGATGAAGACTTCTCGCCACCTGAATGTCGGGACTTCAGAAACTGTGAGTGGATCTTCGGCAGTTAGTGCTAGGTATTTTTAAATCTTTTTGGGTGGGGTTCTTTTTAGATTAGGGTTTGGGCTTTATGTAAAAGAGCTGAATGCCCTTTTAAGGGCAATGCCCATACAAATGCCCTTTTCAGGGCAATGGGTAGCTTAGGTTTTTGTTAGAGTTAGGTTTTTATTTTGGGGGGTTGGTTGGTGGTGGTGGGTTTTACTGTTGGGGGGTCTTTGTATTTTTTTCAGGTGAAAGAGCTGATTTCTTTAGAGCAATGCCCTACAAAAGGCCCATTTAAGGGCTATTGGTAGTTTATTGTAGGCTGGGGGGGTTATTTGGGGGGGCTTTTTTATTTTTATAGGGCTATTAAATTAGGTGTAATTGTTTATATTTTTGATAATTTTGTTTGTTATTGGTTGTAATTTAGTATTTTTTAATTTTTTTTTTAATTTTAGACTTACATTTTTTTAGTAGTGTTAGTTTTTTTTAATCTGTAATTTAGTTTATTTAATTGGTAGTTATTTTAATTTTAGTATAATAGTTTAGTATAATAGATATGTTAGGTTAATTGTTAGTTTAACCCCTAAAGGACATGGCCATTTTTCAATTTCTTTCCCTTAAAAGGATAGTTTAGTCAAAAATAAACGTCCATGATTCAGACAGAGCATGCAATTTTAAGCAACTTTCTAATTTACTCCTATTATCATTTTTTCTTTGTTCTCTTGGTATCTTTATTTAAAAAAGTTGGAATGTAAGCTTAGAAGCCAGCCCATTTTTGGTTCAGCACCTGGATAGCGCTTGCTGATTGGATAGCTACATTAGCAAGCGCTCTCCAGATACTAAACCAAAAATGGGCTAGCTTCTAAGCTTACATTCCAGCTTTTTAAAATAAAGATATCAGGAGAACGAAGAAAAATTGATAATAGGAGTAAATTAGAAAATTGCATCCTCTATCTGAATCATAAAAGTTTAATTTTGACTATACTATCCCTTTAAGGACCAGGGCTATTTTTACATTTCTGCGGTGTGTGTGTTTAGCTGTAATTTTCTTCTTACTCATTTACTGTACCCACACATATCATATACCGTTTTTCTCGCCATTAAATGGACTTTCTAAAGATACCATTATTTTTATCATATCTTATAATTTACTATAAATTTTTTTTATAAAATATGAGGAAAAAATGGAAAAAACACACTTTTTCTAACTTTGACCCCCAAAATCTGTTACACATCTACAACCACCAAAAAATACCCATGCTAAATAGTTTCTAAATTTTGTCCTGAGTTTAAAAAATAACCAATGTTTACATGTTCTTTGCTTTTTTTGCAAGTTATAGGGCAATAAGTACAAGTAGCACTTTGCTATTTCCAAACCACTTTTTTTCAAAATTAGCGCTAGTTATATTGGAACACTGATATCTTTCAGGAATTCTTGAATATCCCTTGACGTGTATATATATATATTTTAGAATACATCCCAAAGTATTGATCTAGGCCCATTTTGGTAAATTTCATGTCACCATTTCACTGCCAAATGTGATCAAATAAAAAAAAAAATTCACTTTTTCACAAATTTTTTCACAAACTTTAGGTTTGTCAATGAAATTATTTGCAAACAACTTGTGCAATTATGGCATATATGGTTGTAAATGCTTCTCTGGGATCCCCTTTGTTCAGAAATAGCAGACATATATGGCTTTGGCATTGCTTTTTGGTAATTAGAAGGCCGCTAAATACCACTGCGCACCACACGTGTATTATGCCCAGCAGTGAAGGGGTTAATTAGGGAGCATGTAGGGAGCTTCAAGGGTTCATTTTAGCTTTAGTGTAGTATAGTAGACAACCCCAAGTATTGATCTAGGCCCATCTTGGTATATTTCATGCAACCATTTCAACGCCAAACTCGATCAAATTTAAAAAAAAAGTAAAATTTTTCACAATTTTAGGTTTCTCACTGAAATTATTTACAAACAGCTTGCGCAATTATGGCACACATGGTTGTAAATGCTTCTCTGGGATCCCCTTTCTTCAGAAATAGCAGACATATATGGCTTTGGAGTTGCTTTTTGGTAATTACAAGGCCAATAAATGCCGCTGCGTATCACACGTGTTTTATGGCTAGCAGTAAAGGGGTTAATTAGGTAGCTTGTAGGGAGCTTGCAGGGTTAATATTAGCTTTAGTGTAGAGATCAGCCTCCCACCTGACACATCTAACCCCCTGATCCCTCCCAAACAGCTCTCTTCCCTCCCCCACCCCACAATTGTCCCCGCCATCTTAAGTACTGGCAGAAAGTCTGCCAGTACTAAAATAAAAGCTATCTTTTAATTTCTAAAAAAATCTTTTTAGCATATTTACATATGCTGCTGTGTAGGATCCCCCATAGCACCCAACCTCCCTGATCCCCCCCACAAAGCTCCCTAATCTTCCCCCTCTCACTATTTGGTGCCATTTTGGGTACTGGAGCTGTCTGCCAGTACCCACTTTTCAAACTTTTGTGCAATTTTTTAATATATATATATTTTTTCTGTAGTGTAGCTGGTCCCCCCCTTAATACCCCCTCCCCCTCTCCCAGATCCCTTTTATAAATAAAAATTTAACCCCCATCACCCGCTCCCACCCACTCCCACCACAACCGGTCCATTTAGATTGTGGGGGCGTGCGCGCTCCCGCACGCACCGGGGACTAATCCGGAAGAAGATTCCCAGCGATGGGCTGCCCACCCTCCTCCCTGCAGCTGTTCCCACCCATCAACGATCGGCACCATCGCTGGCCGATGCAGAGAGGGCCTCTGCATCGGTGTGCCAGAAAAGGTATTGCCATGATGCCTCAATATCGAGGCAATACATGGAAAGCATCTGGAAGCTATCAGGATCGCTTCCAGCAGCTTTAAACACCTAGGTCGTACAGGGTACGTCGCTGGTCTTTAAAGACAAGTTTGTGTAAGACGTACCGTGTACGACCCTTGACGTTAAGGAGTTAAACGTATTTTTTTTTTATTTCACAGGTAAGTTTTTATTTATTTTAAGATAGAGCTATTGTAATTTTAATATAAAGTTAGGGGGTTGTTAGGTTTAGGGGTTAATAGTTTAATTTAGTTTTTTGAGATTTGGGGGGCTGGCGGTATATAGGTTAATAGTTTTTTTTAGTGGTGGTGATGTGGGAGGCCAGAGGTTTAGTGGTTAATAGGTTTAGTTATTGGTGGTGGTGTTGGGGAGCAGCAGAATAGGGGTTAATAAGTTTATTATAATGGGGGGTTTGTGGCCGGGCGGCAGATTAGGGGTTAATAAATTTATTATAGTGTTTTTGCTATGCAGCAGGGCCTTGGTTTAGGGGTTAATAGGTAGTTTATGGGTGTTAGTGTACTTTGTAACAGTTTAGTTATGAGTTTTGTGAAACACTTTTGTGGGGCAAAACTCATAACTACTGCTTTCAGATAGCGGAATGGACCATGTCGGTATAGGCTGTAATGCAAGCATTTTAGACTCACCGCACAACTTGTAATACCGACGCTATGGAAATCCCACACAAAAATGTAATTTTTTTGAGTGCGGGATTGACGTTGCGTTACAGGCTAAAATGCTTGCGGTATAGCTATACCGACACGACTCGTAATGGCTGCTTTACTGTTTTTACGATGAAATGGTGATTTTTTGTCAGTGTTCAAACCATAATGCAAAACTCGTAATCTAGACGATAGATAACAGTTTATTTTGTATATTTCACCCAGACATGAGAACGAGGTTGAATTCTTGGAAATAAATACATAATTTTCTACGTTTACTAATCAAATGTAGCCCATAGAAGGTTTGGGTGAAACGTGCGTAGCTTGTTGTGGTTTTAAACAGAGGTCTATACAGCTGAACACCTCCATTTTCCTAGCACTTGTAGAAATGGAAGATTAAGGAAAGGACCGAGCTTCAGGGGTATGTTTACACTTATGTACCCTTTTTGAACAATGTGTTGGTTTGCTGCACTGCACCCACTATCTATACCAGTCAAACCCGTGAGGCAGGTGTACGTACTAACAGATTGTATACATAGCCTGGTGTTGGAAAAGAGTTGCTTTTTTCTCTCTTTTTTTGTTTTGTAGAAATATATATTTAATAATAACAATTAAACTTTTTTCTAGGTAAAGAACATAGGAATGTAAAATATGCTGAACTTGCTTCAGGTTTTGCGCTTTAGGTCTAATGCAGTATCAGGTTAGCATATAAAGAATTGCTAATCTCAAAGTGCCTTTTTTAAATATTACATATTAAATATTAAAAAATATTAATAATTATTATTTAAAAATGTTACACATACTGTAAACAAAAATTCTAAATAATCCATAGAATATACAGTATATATCTTTTACAGTATGATATAATCATTTTTAATAATTATCATTAATATTTTTTAATATTTCATGTGTAATATTTTAAAAACGCACATTGAGATTAGCAATTCTTCATGTGTACTAACCAGACAAAGCATTAGACCTAAAGCGCTAAACCCTAAGGGCTAGATTACAAATGCCCCGAATGCCCTCAAAATAGAGGGCATTATAATTTTTTATTAAAACAAAATGTAGCTTCTTTTTTTTTTTAAATAAAAAAATAACTGCACTAGGCAGTTTTGGGGCTTTAAAGTTGGTTGGAGTGGGGTGTTAGAAAAAAATGGCACTGAAAAGTGCCTTTACATTGCGGTCAATGGGAACTGTGTGTTCCCATAGACAGGAATGTGAATATATAATTATGTATATGACTATATACATATATATGTGTTAATATGTGTATATGCACATATTAACACATAAATATAATATTAACACATAAACATATATGTATATATTTATATGCATATACATTTAAAAAGGCTGCCCATCGCTTCCCGACTTACCCCCTTCTCTGCACGAGGTTCTGATGCCGTCTCTGATGGCAACAGAATGAGGTTCCCATAGAAGCCTAAGGGGCATATTTATCAAGGTCTGGCGGACCTGATCCGACACTGCGGATCAGGTCCGCCAGACCTCGCTGAATACGGCGAGCAATACGCGTGCCGTATTCAGCATTGCACCAGCAACTCGCTGCTTCATAACTAGCCTGCAGGCTCATCAGAAACATGGGGCATCAAGCTCCATACGGAGCTTGATACATTTGCCCCTATTGAAGCACGCTCTTGTTATTTACTTGTAACACAAGCGCACATTATCGTGCACTGGTATTATAAAGTGGAGCACTTGCACACAAGTGATATTTAGCGCTCCACTTGTAATCTAGCTCTAAGTGTGTTACGCATATTTTTATATTCCAACGTTCTACTCCAGTGATCCCGGGCGACCTTGAAATTTCTTGGGACGAACATGGTCTGAAATTTTCAACATGTATCTGTCATATAAACTTTCATTTTTATAAAGATTACTGTTTTCTTAAAGTATAAAAATGCTCAACACGTTAAAACAATCCTGTAGAAAGTGCCTTAAAAACAGAAGATTCCCCCTATAACTTTTTGCAGGCTAAGCCATGTTGATTGTTTTATTTATACTGGCAACAAAAATTATGTGCCAGCAAAACATATATAATTTAAGTTTTTTTAATTATGTAAAAAGAAATAATTCCCTGTAATATTTCAAATAAAGTTTAAATTATTTTACAGCTACTTCACTTTGGCTGAATGATAAGCAAGTCACTCAGGATGGGTGGTATAAGGGTAAAGCAAACTCCCAGCATTTGTGCACACTTTATAAGTGGTCAACTGAAAATATTTGGTATATTAAGGGACCAGTATGTATATCTTTTTTTATGCAGCATTAGCTACAATTTATTAAAACGTGTTTACATTTATATGCTGCTGGAACAATTTTAAGTTATGATTTTCTCATATTATGTTACTACTACTTTTTCTAATACTGCCCCACACAACAATTTTAAAATAAATAAAGTAATTGTAGAGGCTGTTGCAGTTTACTCCCAGTAACACTGCACTTCTCGGGTCAATATTCCCAAATGATAGGGTGATAAATAACAGAAAACAAAGGGGCCGATTTATGAATGTGCGGGTGGACATGATCTGCTGTAGCCCCACATCGATAAATGCATACGCTGTCGGCATTTATCATTGCACAAATATTTCACTAGAAATCCTTGTGCAATGCGGCCCTCTGCACATTCGTGACTAATCGCCCGCTAGCAGGGGGTGTCAATCATCCCGATCATTTCCGATTGGGATGATTGCTGTCCGCCACTTCAGAGGTGGCGGACAAGTTAAGGAGCAGCGGTCTTAGGACCGATGCTTCTTAATTTTTGTTTCCGGTGAGACTGAAGGCTCGTGCAGAAACTGCAGCATACGCTGCATAGTAAATCGTCCTCAGGAGGGATATCTATCAAGCCGTCAACTTTGGTGCATTCACCGGTATCAATATGCTCGCCTAACATTGCCTAACATCGTGGCCGCATATCTCAATACGCTTTCCTTAGTTATTAAAAAAGACGGAAAAAAGACACGCACCAAGTACAGGGCGATGAGTATCGGACTGTTGTTAACTAACAGTCATCGATGATGCTGCTATTCGTGTTTTTCCCAACTTTATTTATACCCTGTCGCTAAATGCCGCCACTATACTAAAATGTTTAACCCCTATCCCGCCGCTCCGACCCGTCGCAACATAAATACATTTATTAACCCCTATCCCGCTGCTCCCCGACCCAGCCGCAACATAAATAAATTTATTAACCCCTATCCCACCGCTCCCCGACCTCGCTGCAACCTAAATAAATTTATTAACATCTATACCCTAACCCTACTCAAATTATTTAAATATACTATTACACCTTATTAAAAGTACTACATTACCAAAAGAAAAAAAACTAAGGTTCAAACATTATAAAAATTAAAAAAGAATTACACCTAATCTAATAGCCCTATCAAAATAAAAGCTCCCCCCCCAAAAAAAAAAAAACCCCTAGCCTACAATAAACTACCAATGGCCCTTAAAAGGGCCTTTTGAGGGGCATTGCCTTAAAGAAATCAGCTCTTTTATCTGTAACAAAAAATACAAACACCCCCCCAACAGTAAAACCTACTACCCAACCCCCAAATAAAATAACCTAAGCTCCCCATTGCCCTGAAAAAGGTTTAGGGGTTAATAAGTTTATTTAGTGGCAACGGTGTTGGGGATCGGCGGAATATGGATTAATAATAACTTTATTTATGTTGCGGCGGGGTCGGGGAGCAGTGGAATAGGGGTTAATACATTTTATTTATGTTGCAACAATGTCGGCGGAGGCAGATTAGGGTTGTTTAGACTCTGGGTTTATGTTAGGGTGTTAGGTGTAAACGTCACTTGTTTTCTAATATATAAATCAATGGGATATCTGGCAGCATCAAACATAAGCTTTCGCTGCTTTCAGACTCCCAATGATTTCTATGGCATCCGCGGCCTCCAGGGTGGCGGATTGAAAACCAGGTACGCTGGGCCGGAATAGCTGCAAGTGTACCTGTTAACTATTTGATAAATGGGAAAAAGTGTCAGATAGAGCCGAATGTGTATTCGGAACATCTGTAAAGATGTAAGCATCGATCTGCGTCAGATTGAGACCAGCGGATCGTATGTTACATCACAAATTTCAACATTTGCCGATCTGTAGGCTTTGATAACTAGGTCGGATCAAGCTTGCAACAATTACGCTGCAGAATTCCGGTGTATTTGCGGTTGACGGCTTGATAGATATCCCCCTAAATGTCTATAATGTTACATGCAGAATGAATCCCCTAATCTGGTCACTATAAAATATATCTTGCCTGAAAAAGATGATGGTTAAAAGTTTGTCTATAGTAGAGGTGGGTTCTACACTTTAATGTCTTAGTTTGTTTTTTTTTAGCAACCTTTGCTTGTACCCTATGGCTGCACAGTGGAGATGGCAGAGGGTATCATATTTACTTATTTCTACTTTTCTTATGTATCATTCTCCTTGTCCTGCTGTAGGATAGGATATGTAAAAAAACTACCTTGTAAAGGTCTGGCTGTTAGTGCCTTTAAGAAGGAGGGGTGCTACAGTAATAAATGTGCCACCTCCATAGTAACTGCAAAACAATTGTGTGTAAGAGAGTTTGCGCCATATTTATCAAGCTCCGATTGGAGCTTGATGCCCCGTGTTTCTGGCGAGCCTGCAAGCTTACCAGAAACAGCAGTTATGAAGCAGCGGTCACAAAGACCGCTGCTCCATAACCTGTCTGTCTGCTCTAAGCAGGCGGACAGACATCACCGGAAATCAACCCGATCGAGTACGATCGGGTTGATTGACACCCCCTGCTGGTGGCCTATTGGCTGCGAGTCTGCAGGGGGCAGTGTTGCACCTGCAGCTCTTGTGAGCTGCTTGTGCAATGCTGAATACGGCAAGCGTATTGCTCGCCGTATTCAGCGAGGTCTGTCGGACCTGATCCGCACTGTCGGATCAGGTCCGACAGACCTTAATAGCTAGAGGCCTTTGTGTGTGTTAGATAGTGAGAATATGAGAGAGTGAGCAATAGGATGTGTGTGTGAGAAAGTGAGAATACATGTGAGAGAAACTGTGACAGTGTGCGTAGGTCTTATTTGTAAGAGTGTGTGAGAGAGTGTTTGTGTGAGTGTGTAAGAGAGAGCTTGTGTGAGAGAGTGTTTGTGTGTATCTGTGATTGTGTGTGTGTGTGTATATATCTGAGTGTGTGTATATCCCTGGCTATATATGTATGTGTGTAATTATTCCTGCCTCAGCTTGCTGCCATATGAACAAGAATATTCTCTTTTAGGTATGAGAAGTTTAACATATTTATTAGTATATAATTGTATACAAAGAGTGTTTCATTCTTAATACAAATGTATATTAGAAGCGTATAACGGCGTAATACAAGTTTACGTATGACATAGTGAAAATTTGCAGTTGAAAAAGTGGGACCACTAAGAAATTTCATAGGACCACTAGCTCTTGGGCAACTTTTTCAATCCCTGGGTATAGGTATATTACAAATATATAGAAATATATATTTATAATAAAAATAACAATGTTCTGTAAGTCAAGAACATTGGAATGTGAAATATTCATAACTCCTGTTGGAGTGGATAAGATTAAAATAATCAAGACCATTTTGAACGGATATAGGGGCAGATTTATCATGGGCCAAATGGCCCCTGATGCCCCTGTTTCCACGCGAGCCTTCAGGCTCGCCGGAAACAGCGGTTATGAAGCAGCTGTCTTAAAACCGCTGCTTCTTAACTGGTCCGCCTGCTCTGAGGCTGCGGACATAATTCCGCCCAATCTTATGCGATCGGGTTGATTGACACCCTCTGCTAGCGGCCGCAAAACTAGTTCACAAGAACTGCTTGTGCAATGATAAATGCTGTTGGCATTCATCGATGTCTGTCGGACATGATCCGCTAAGTGGATCATGTCAGACAGATCGATGATAAATCCCCTTAGTCTTAGAACATCCCCTTAGTCTTAGAGCATCCCCTTAGTCTTAGAGCATCCCCTTAGTCTTAGAACATTCTTACGTTGCAAAATGATACAGATTGTGCTGATAAAGTTAAAGTTTTAATTACTTTAGAAACACTTAATTTGTATTTAGATCTTTCCTAGCATTGAATATAAATTGAAAATGTTTTAATGAAATTTTTTAAAGTTTAACATCTTATACTTTCCTTGCAGGCAATGCCATTTTCAGACAAACCCTATAAGAAGTGTGCTGTGGTTGGTAATGGAGGAATCCTATTAAACAGTTGCTGTGGCTCTGAAATTGATCAATCAGATTATGTTTTCAGGTAACTAATATATATGTATATATGTTACTTTATCATGATTGTTAAAGGGAAAGTCAAGTCCAAAATAAACTTTTATGGTTCAGATTTTAAACAACTTTCTAATTTACTTTTATCACCAATTTTGCTTTGTTCTCTTGGTTTTCTTAGTTGAAAGCTAAACCTAGGAGGTTCATATGCTAATTTCTTAGACCTTGAAGGCCGTCTCTAATCTGACATATTTTCACCACTAGAGGGCGTTAGTTCATGTGTTTCATATAGATAACATTGAGTTCATGCACGTGAAGTTACCTAGGAATGAGAACTGATTGGCTAAAATGTAAGTCTGTCAAAAGAACTGAAATAATGGGGTAGTCTGTAGAGGCATAGATACAAGGTAATTACAGAGGTAAAAAGTGTATTAATATAACTGTGTTGGTTATGCAAAACTGGGGAATGGGTAATAAAGGGATTATCTATCTTTTTAAACAACAAAAATTCTGGTGTTGACTGTTTCTTTAAATTATTTCTTTAAAAAGATAAAGTTTTGCCCAATATATAAACCAAATTAAGTCTAATGCATATTTAAATTGTGTTTAAAGGGACATAAAACCCAAACATTTTCTTTCATGATTTAGATAGAGCATACAATTTAAAACAACTTTCCAATTTACTTCTATTATCAAATTTTCTTTGTTTTGTTGTTATCCTTTGTAGAAAAACAGCAAAAGTAGATGGCAGCATTTTTACAACAATGTTATACGTAAGCAAGAGCACTAGATGGTAGCACTATTTTCTGTCAAGTAGTGCCCCAGACGTGTGCACGCTACCTATATAGATATCTCTTCAACAAAGCTACGCTGGAAAAAACGCTGGAAAAAAAGTGTAACAACAACTTTAAAAATACATTTAACAGTACAGATACACTCATAATAACACTTTAATAAAACTGTCTGATAATTATTTAAAAAAAAAGATTGTATAAAAAATGTAATAAGGGCTCAAAGAAAGGCTTCAAAGGTCTTTAACACAGAGATACATAAATATACATGTCTAAATATGCATTTGTATGTATGTATGTATATATATATATGTGTTTATATGTGTGTATATATATATATATGTGTTTATATGTGTGTATATATATATATATATATATATATATATATATATATATATATAAAAACATGGGTGGGGTCAGCACTCTCAGGCCAGACCGGCTACACATCCTATGACCCTGCAACATGCACAGCTCTGGGTGCAAACCAGCACTCTCAGGAAGCTGCACTGTCACCAGAGTCGCAGGCACTTAACCCCAGACAGGCCTGGGTGCAAGGGACAAATACAAAAAAATACATTAATATAACACACAGAAAAAGTCCAGCACTCACTCACAGGCTCTCAACTAAGATAAAAAGCAGCAATGGAAGAGTTAGTTAACACATCTGGCCAAATGGGAAAAGCCCAGGTACCTCGTCAAGGTCTCTTCCAAAAAAACCTGGGTCCCTAAACAGCTACACAATGCAGGCTCACAATCTAACAACTGTGAAAAAAGCAACTGTGAAAAAATGGAGGGTGCACAGGCTTATGTAATTTCCCCAAACATATACAAAACACGGTTGGGGTCAGCACTCTCAGGCCGGACCGGGTACACATCCTATGACCCTGCAACATGCACAGCCCTGGGTGCAAACCAGCACTCTCAGGAAGCTGCACTGTCAACAGTGTTGCAGGCAGTTAACCCCAGACAGGCCTAGGTGAAAGGCCCAAACAGGGAAAATTACAAAAAAATAATACATTAATATAACACACAGAAAAAGTCCAGCACTAACTCACAAGCTCTCAACTAAGATAAAAAGCAGCAATGGAAGAATTAGTTAACACATCTGGCCAAATGGGAAAAACCCAGGTACCTCATCAAGGTCTCTTCCAAAAAAACCTGGGTCCCTAAACAGCCACACAATGCAGGCTCACAATCAAACAACTGTGAAAAAATGGAGGGTGCACAGGCTTATGTAATTTCCCCAAACATATACAAAACACGGGTGGGGTCAGCACTCTCAGGCCGGACTGGGTGCTGGACTTTTTCTGTGTGTTATATTAATGTATTTTTTTGTAATTTTCCCTGTTTGGGCCTTGCACCCAGGCCTGTCTGGGGTTAACTGCCTGCGACTCTGTTGACAGTGCAGCTTCCTGAGAGTGCTGGTTTGCACCCAGGGCTGTGCATGTTGCAGGGTCATAGGATGTGTACCCGGTCCGGCCTGAGAGTGCTGACCCCCACCGTGTTTTGTATATGTTTGGGGAAATTACATAAGCCTGTGCACCCTCCATTTTTTCACAGTTGCTTTTTTTCACAGTTGTTTGATTGTGAGCCTGCATTGTGTGGCTGTTTAGGGACCCAGGTTTTTTTGGAAGAGACGAGGTACCTGGGCTTTTCCCATTTGGCCAGATATGTTAACTAACTCTTCCATTGCTGCTTTTAATCTTAGTTGAGAGCTTGTGAGTGAGTGCTGGACTTTTTCTATGTGTTATATATATGTATCATATATATATATATATATATATATATATATATATATATATATATATATATATATATATATATGTTGTAATAAAAAGTGCATTATTTGTGAAGAACATAGGAATGTAAAATATCTGTTTTGCGCATTGCATTTCTGCCCACTTGGATGAAGACTTCTGCTGGCTTCGATGAGGACTTCTGCCCGCTTGGATGAAGACTCCTGCCTGCTTTGATGAGAACTTCTGCCCGCTTGGATGAAGACTTCTGCCGCCTGGATGAGGATGGATGGTCGGTCTTCGAAAACTGTAAGTGGATCGTCGGGGGTTAGTGTTAGGTTTTTTTAAGGGTTTATTGGGTGGGTTTTATTTTTAGCTTAGGGTTTGGGCAATGTAAAAGAGCTAAGTCCATCCAAATGCCATTTTCAGGGCAATGGTTTGCTAAGTTTTATTTAGATATAATTTTATTTGGGGGGTTTGGTTGTGTGGGTGGTGGGTTTTACTGTTGGGGGTTGTTTGTATTTTTTTTTTTACAGGTAAAAGAGCTGATTTCTTTGGGGCAATGCCCCGCCAAAGGCCCTTTCAAGGGCCATTGGCAGTTTAGTGTAGGCTAGGGTTTTTTTTTTTTTTTTTTTTTTTTTGATAGGGCTATTAGAATGGGAGTTATTCCTTTTTTTTGTTGCTAATTTCGTTTTTTATTTTGTGTAATTTACTGTTTATTTTTTTTTGTAATTTAGAAAATAGTTTTTTAAAAATTGTATTTTATTGTAAGGCTAGTTTTTAGTGTAAGGCAGGTTAGGTTTTATTTCACAGGTAAGTTTGTATTTAGTTTATTTAGTTAGTAAATAGTTAATAACTATTTACAAACTAGTCTACCTAGTTAAAATAAATACAAACTTACCTGTGAAATAAAAATAAAACCTAAGATAGCTACAATGTAACTATTAGTTATTTTGTAGCTAGCTTAGGTTTTATTTTATAGGTAAGTATTTAGTTTTAAATAGGAATTATTTAGTTAATAACTGTAAGGTTTATTTAGATTTATTTTAATTATATTTAAGTTAGGGGGTGTTAGGGTTAGGGTTATGCTTAGGGTTACGTTAAGGTTAGGGTTATGCTTAGGGTTAGGGTTAGGTTTAGGGGTTAATATATTTATTTAGTGTTAGTGATGTTGGAGGCCAGAGGTTTAGGGGTTAAATTACTTTAGTATAGTAGCGGCGACATTGGGGGCGGCAGATTAGGGGTTAATAACTGTAATGTAGGTGGTGGCGATGTTAAGGGCAGCAGATTAGGGGTTAATAACTGTATGTAGGTGGAGGCAATATCGGGAGCGGCAGATTAGGGGTTAATAGTTTTATTTAGGTGGCGCCGATGTTAAGGGCAACTTAGGGGTTAATAACATTATGTAGGTTGCGGCGATGTCGGGCGGCAGATTAAGGGGTGTTTAGACGTGGTTTTTATGTTAGGGTGTTAGGTTTAAACATAACTTTCTCTTTCTCCATAGACATCAATGGGGCTGCATTACGGTGCTTTTCTCTGTGCGATCGCAGGTGTTAGGCTTTTTTTTTTGCCGGCACTCCCCATTGATGTCTATGGGGAAATCGTGCACGTCAAAGCAGCGCTTGTATTAGGGTGAGATATGGAGATCAACGCCACCATATCGCCTGCACAAGCCGGGTTTTTTCAAACCTGTAATAGCAGCGCTATGAAAGGTGAGCAATGAAAATAACATACACAAAATTAGCGAGCAGCCATAACGCCATAACTTGTAATCTAGTCGTATGTGTTTAACTATGTATTTACTGTAAATATTTCACATTCTAAAGTTTTTCACATAGGGGAATTAAAGAGACACTGAACCCATTTATTTTCTTTCATGATTCAGATAGAGCATGCAATTTTAAGCAACTTTCTAATTTACTCCAATTATCAATTTTTCTTTGTTCTCTTGCTATCTTTATTTGAAAAGAAGGCATCTAAACATTTTTTTGGGTTCAGTACTCTGGACAGCACTTTTTTATTCGTGGATGAATTTATCCACCAATCAGCAAGAACAACCCAGGTTGTTCACCAAAAATGGGCTGGCATCTAAACTTACATTCTTGCATATCAAATAAAGATACCAAGAGAATGAAGAAAATTTGATAATAAGAGTAAATTAGAAAGTTGCTTAAAATGTCATGCTCTATCTTAATCATGAAAGAAAAAATTTGGGTTCAGAGTCCCTTTAACCCCTTAATGACCAAGGACGTACGCCACACGTCCTCAAAAAAAATACAGTTAATGACCGAGGACGTGTGGCGTACGTCCTTGGTCTGGAAAGCAGCTGGAAGCGATCCTGCTCGCTTCCAGCTGCTTTCCGGTTATTGCATTGATGCCTCGATATGGAGGCATCCTGCAATAATCCCCCTTGGCCATCCGATGCAGAGAGAGCCATTCTGTGGCCCTCTCTGCACCGGACATCGGTGGCCGGTATCGTTGGTGGGTGGGAGCAAGTATGGGAGGCGGGTGGGCGGCCATCGATGTGCCGAGTGAAGAGAAGGGGGGCGGGATCGGGGGCGGAACCGTCGGGAGCGCGCACGGGAGCGCGCGCGTGCACGGGGGGCGGCGGGCGCGTGCACGGGGCGGGAGCGGGAGGGAACCGCTACACTACGGAAAAATAAGGCTGTGAAAAGTTAAAATAACATTTTTTAAAATGTTACAAATAAACAGCTAAGGGATCTGGAAGGGGTGGGGGGATGGTCTTGGGGGGGGGGGAAGCTACACTACAGAAAAGGGATTTTTTTTAAAAAAAAAAGGCACATTTGTTACTAAACTGGGTACTGGCAGACAGCTGCCAGTACCCAAGATGGCGCCCATTAAGGCAGAGGGGGAGGGTTAGATAGCTGTTTGGTGGGGGATCAGTGAGGTTGGGGAATAAGGGGGGATCCTACACAGCAGCATAGGTAAATATGCCAAAAAAAAAACAAAAAAAGCCCAAGTATAGCTTTTATTTTAGTACTGGCAGAGTTTCTGCCAGTACTTAAGATGGCGGGGACAATTGTGGGGTGGGGGAGGGAAGAGAGCTGTTTGGGAGGGATCAGGGGGTCTCATGTTTCAGGTGGGAGGCTGAGCTCTACACTAAAGCTAAAATTAACCCTACAAGCTACATAATTAACCCCTTCACTGCTAGCCATAATACACGTGTGAAATGCAGCGGCATTTGGCGGCCTTCTAATTACCAAAAAGCAACGCCAAAGCCATATATGTCTGCTATTTCTGAACAAAGGGGATCCCAGAGAAGCATTTACAACCATTTGTGCCATAATTGCACAAGCTGTTTGTAAATGATTTCAGTGAGAAACCTAAAATTGTGAAAAATTTTACGTTTTTTTTAATTTGATCGCATTTGGCGGTGAAATGGTGGCATGAAATATACCAAAATTGGCCTAGATCAATACTTGGGGTTGTCTACTACACTACACTAAAGCTAAAAGTATCCCTAAAAGCTCCCTACATGCTCCAAAATTAACCCCTTCACTGCTGGGCATAATACACGTGTAGTGCGCAGTGGCATTTAGCAGCCTTCTAATTGCTAAAAAGCAACACCAAAGCCATATATGTCTGCTATTTCTGAACAAAGGGGATCCCAGAGAAGCATTTACAACCATTTAAGCCATAATTGCACAAGCTGTTTGTAAATAATTTCAGTGAGAAACCAAAAGTTTGTGAAAAAAATAGTAAAAAAGTGAACGATTTTTTGTATTTAATCGCATTTGGCGGTGAAATGGTGGCATGAAATATACCAAAATGGGCCTAGATGAATACTTTGGGATGTCTACTAAAAAAAAATATATACATGTCAATGGATATTCAGAGATTCCTGAAAGATATTAGTGTTCTAATGTAACTAGCGCTAATTTTGAAAAATAATGGTTTGGAAATAGCAAAGTGCTACTTGTATTTATGGCCCTATAACTTACAAAAAAAAGCAAAGAACATGTAAACATTGGGTATTTCTAAACTCAGGACAAAATGTAGAAACTATTTAGCATGGGTGTTTTTTGGTGGTTGTAGATGTGTAACAGATTTTGGGGGTCAAAGTTAGAAAAAGTGTGTTTTTTTCAATTTTTTCCTCATATTTTATAATTTTTTTTATAGTAAATTATAAGATATGATGAAAATAATGGTATCTTTAGAAAGTCCATTTAATGGCGAGAAAAACGGTATATAATATGTGTGGGTACAGTAAATGAGTAAGAGTAAAATTACAGCTAAACACAAACACCACAGAAATGTAAAAATAGCCTTGGTCCCAAACGGACAGAAAATGGAAAAGTGCTGTGGTCATTAAGGGGTTAATGTCCAAATAAAACAGTGCTTAAATCATGTAAAAACTGTGTACTTACAAGAAGCTACCTCAATCTAATGAGGTAAGTGTAATGTGGTTTATGAGGGCCGTCCTGGCACTTATAGGAGAGTTTTTCATATGAGCCCCGTGTTTTGTATATATATATATATTCTTTTACATGTATACTTTCTTAAAGGGACAGCATACTCCAGAATTGCTATTGTTTAAAAAGATGGATTATCCCTTTATTACTTTATTTATTTCCCAGTTTTGCATAACCAACACGGTTATATATTTTATTTATTTATAAAATATTTTACCAGGAAAGATACATTAAAATTTCTCTCGTTTTCAAGTATGTCCTGGGTACACAAAACATTGCATTGATACAATAGGAACAATAAAATACAAAACAATAATAATACACGATATATGCACAAAAATTTAACATAGAACAGGTAGGAAATATATAATCAACCATGACAGGTGCATTCTGTTTTGAGTTATGTATAGAGGGATTTCTTAAAGGATTTTAGGCATGGGGAAGGTTTGAAAGTGTGCAAGAGGTCGTTCCATAATTGTGGTGCTGTGTAGGAAAAGGAGGATTGAGCTGCTTTCTTTTTGTATTGAGGCACGCTAAACAATGTGCTTGTACTGGATTGGAGGTTATAGGAGGTGGGAATAACCGGTGAGAGCATTCTGCTCAGGTAGGGTGGGAGCTTCCCAGAAAAGCTTTTAAACACAAGGCAGGAAAGATAGAGGGTGCGTCTGGATTCCAGCGACAGCCAGTTTAGTTCTTTTAGCATGTCACAATGGTGGGTCCTGTAGTTACATTGTAGCACAAAGCGGCAGAATGAGTTATACAATGTATTAAGTTTATTAAGGTGAGTTTGCGGTGCAGGTGCATATACTACATCCCCATAATCCACGATTGGCATCAGCATTTGCTGTACAATCTTTTCCTTTACAGTAGGGCTGAGGCAAGATTTGTTTCTGTACAGGGCACCTATTTTTGGATAAAGTTTAGATGCCAGTTTTTCTATATGGAGGCAAAAAGATAGATTGGGGTCTAACGACATACCAAAGTATTTAAAAGAGTGGACTGTAGTCAGTGTGCAATTTGATTTTATTTTGATGCATAGATGGGAATTTTGTAGTTTGTGTAATTTAGGTCCCTTTCCAAAGATCATTGTGACAGTTTTGTCAGTGTTTAGGAAGAGTTTGTTTTTTGAAATCCACTTTTCTACCTCTGTGAACTGGTCTTGGAGCACTGCTTCAAGCTGCGGTAGATCGGAATTGTTTGCATAGATTACCGTGTCCTCTGCATACATGTGCACAGTTGAGGATTTGCAGACATTAGGCAGATCATTTATAAATAATGTGAATAGCAGGGGCCGAGAATGGAACCTTGGGGAACACCACACGTGACTGGGAGAGGGAGGGAGTCACTGTCAGAAATGGAGACATATTGTGATCAATCTGATACATATGATACTAGGGTTGGCGGACGATCACCAATACCTGAGTTTTTTAGTTTGAGCAGTAGTATGTTGTGGTCTTCTGTGTCAAAGGCCTTTGCAAAATCAAGGAAAATAGCTCAAATATATATGTTACCTCTGTGATTACCTTGTATCTAAGCCTCTGCTGACTGCCTCCTTATTTCAGTTCTTTTGACAGACTTGCATTTTAGTGAATCAGTGCCCTCTCATAAGTAACTCCACGGGCATGAGCACAATGTTATTTATATGGCACCCTCTAGTTGTGAAAAACTGTCAAACGCATTGAGATAAGAGACAACCTTCAAGGGCTTAGAAATTAGCATAGGATCCTAGATGTAGCTTTCAACTAAGAATACTAAGAGAACAAAGCAAATTTGGCGATAAAAGTAAATTGGAAAGTTGTTTAAAATGACATGCCCTATCGGAATCATGAACGTTTAATTTAGACTAGACTGTCCCTTTAACAGATGAATCCATATTCAGGTCAATGCCTTTATTATGGTATATGCAATTGTATTTATAAATACTTTGGTGATTGGTGATCCAAAAATTCCTAAACGTAATAACAAATTTGATTCATCCTAACACGTTTATTACTACCCTGGGCCGGTAAGTCACATGACCCCGGACACCAAATAATTACTTTTAAATATTCCCAGAAAAAGTTCTCTTCATGGGCAAACATGCTCCACATAACAAGGCAATGAGTATTCTGTCAACCTAGAGGCGTGCTCTGTTCACACATGCAGGCCATCCAGGTCACATGACCCTTGCGAACCAATCACCATTTGTAACTGTTACATAGGGGAGCCGCTACCTCCGTTATCAAGTTGTGTGTAGCTTAGTAATGCTGAACTACCTCTGCTGAAGAAGGCAATAATGTGAAAGCTTTCGAAAAATGTCAGGTGACTGATTACTTAAAGATCAAACTTGTATTTCATTTTATTGTTTGCGCTTCAACCACTGCTATTGGACACTCTGTCACACAGGAGTTGTGAATACACAAACACTTACACTAAAACATCTGGATATCAAAAGCTGCATGGGATTTATAACTTTTACAATACCTCATTGTTTATTGAGGTTCCTAAATGTAAGCATATGATACTCTGAGTGTACACTGTGTCTTTTATTAAATAACTGAGTTGCACTATTATCTTCTCTTGTTTATTTTCCTTTTCCATACCCCCACCCTAGAGTACTGTTTTCTACCATACTAGAGGAAGCAGTAAAGAAGAGACCAGCAAATAGCTGACAATTGCCTCCAGACTGGGGTTTTAAAGGGATATAAAACCCCCAAAAATATTTTATGATTCAGATACAGCATACACTTTTAAACAACTTTAAAGTTTATTTCTATTATCTAATTTGCATTATTCTCTCGGTATCTTTTGTTGAAAAGGATACCTAGGTAGGATCAGGAGCTGGGACCTAGCTGCTGATTGGTGGCTGCACACATATGCCTTTTGCTATTGTTTTACCAATGTTTTTAGCTAGTTCCCAGTAGTGCATTGCTGCACCTTCAAAAAAATGATGCCATGAGAATGAAACAAGATTAATAATAGAAGTAAAATTATTATTATTATTTATTATTATTATACTTTATTTATAAAGCACCATCATATTACGCAGTGCTGTCCATGGATACAGTTCATTTAAATAAAACAATAATCTAAAACTTCTAAGAGACAGGACAAAATTTACAAACACATACAGGAGGAATTGTGGGCCCTATTCCACTGGGAATTTACAATCTAGAAGGGTAGGAGGTTGAGAAACAGGAGGTGAGATTGAGAAAGATGTTAATGCAGAGTTAGATGAGGGAAATGTTGTTAGGTAAAAGGAATATTATTGAGTTGGGTGGTAGGCTTCTTTGCACAAAAAAGTCTTCAGAGAGCATTTAAAGGAAGAAAGATTAGGGCAAAGCCTGACAGCACAAGGGAGAGTGTTCCAGAGGGTAGGTGCTGCATGACAGAAGTCCTGCAGTCTAGCATGAGAAGAGGTGATAGTCGCAGATGCAAGGAGCAGATCCTTGTTGGATCTTAGTGGGCGGGCTGGAGTATACTTGTTGATTAGAGAGGATAGGCAGAGGGGAGAGGTGTTGGTGAGCGCTTTGTATGCAAGGGTGAGAATTTTGAATTTAATTCTGCTGTGAATGGGGAGCCAATGAAGGGACTCGCAGAGAGGTGTAGCAGATACAGAGCGACGGGAAAGGTGGATCAGCCTGGCAGAGACATTTAGGATGAGAGAGAGGGGGAGATGTGGCAAAGAGGAAGGCCAGTAGGTTATGTAGGTTATTGCAGTAGTCAAGTCTGGAAATAACAAGAGAGTGGATTATTTGCTTTGTGATGTTAGCGCACAGAAAAGGTTGAGTCTTGGAAATATTGCGTAGATGGTTGCGGCAGGATGTAGAAAGTGATTGGATATGGGGGGCGAAGGATAGATTTGAGTCAAGTGTAACTGCGAGGCAGCAGACTTGGGGCAATGGGGAAATGGTGATGCCGTCAACAGGGATAGAGAAGTCACAAGTCGGCGTAGAGCTTGAGGGTGGGGGGATAAGAAGGAGCTCAGTCTTGGACATGTTAATCTTTAGGCGGTGAGAGGCCATCCAGGAAGAAATACCAGATAAGCAATCGCTGACATGAGAAAGGACAGAGGGAGAGAGAGCAGGGGTGGAGAGGTAGATCTGGGTGTCATCAGCATAGAACTGACATTTGAAGCCATAACTGTTGATAAGTTTACCCAGCAAAGAAGCATAAATGGAGAAGAGTAGAGGACCCAGAACAGATCCTTGAGGTAGTTCAACAGACAAAGGCATTGGAGAGGAGGAGTCACCGGCAAATGACACCGGAAAAGACCTGTGAGAAAGATAAGAATGAATCCAGGAAAGAGCAGTGTCACAGAGGCCAAAAGAGCTAATGGTCTGTAGGAGGAGGGGGTGGTCAACTTTGTCAAAGGCAGCTGAGAAGTCAAGTAAGATGAGTATAGAGTAGTGGCCAATATTTTTAGCAGAGAGATCGTTAGTAACTTTGGTAAGGGCAGTCTCAGTTGAGTGTTTGGGGCGGAATACGGATTGCAGGGGGTCAAGCAAGGAGTTGGTGGACGGGAAGTGGGTTAGGCGATTGTAAACTAGTTTTTCAAGGAGTTTTGATGTTAGTGGAAGCAGTGATATGGGGCGGTAGCTTTCAGGAGAATTAGGGTCGAGGGAGGGTTTTTTGAGTATGGGAGTGACTTTTGCGTGTTTGAAAGAAGATGGGATTGATCCGGGAGAGAGAGAAAGTTTGAAAATGTGGGTAAGAGCAGGAGTGAGGGTGGAAGATAGGAAGGGTATTAGATGGGAAGGAATAGGGTCGAGTGAGCAGGTAGTGAGGTGTGAGGAAGATAGTAAGGAAGAAACTTAATTCTCAGTAGCTGGATGGAAGATGCAGAGGGTGGCAGAGGGAGTAACTGGGCCTGTTGATAGAATATTGCAGGTTGGTGTTGGGATGTTGCTTTGGATAGTACGTGTTTTGTTTTAAAAGTAGTCTGCCAGGTCTTGAGCACTAAAGACAGATGGGTAGGTGGAGCGGGTGGGTAGAGGAGAGAGTTAAAGGTGGAGAAGAGTCGTTTAGGGTTTGAGCAAAGAGTAAATATAAGAGAAGAGAAGTTGGTTTGCTTGGCTAAGTGAAGGGCATAGGTGTATGAACAAAGAATAAACTTATAGTGTATGAAGTCAGGTTCAGAGTGAGTTTTCCTCCACACACGCTCAGTAGAACGGGAGCATTTTTGCAAATAGCGTGTTTGCTGAGAGTGCCAGGGCTACAACTGACGGCGTGATGTTTTGCGCAGCTGGGGAGGGGCAAGTGTGTCTAGTGCAGAGGAGAGAGTTTTGTTATAGTGGGCTGTTGCAAGATCAGGTCAGGTTATAGTGGAAATGTGAGGGAGGAGATCTTGAATAATTTTTGAAAATTGGAGCGGATCCACAGCATGTAGATTTCTACAGGTGCGGGGGCAGGATGGAGGAGTTGCATTAATATTATAGGTGACCAGGTGATGGTCTGAAATGGGAAAAGGGCGACAGGTGAGGTTAGATATAGAACAGAGGTAGGAAAATACCAGGTCGATGAAGTGTCCATCACGGTGGGTAGGGAATAGGGTGGATTGTGAGAGACCGAAGGAGGATGTGAGTGAAAGAATTTTAGAGGCAGCAGGGGCAGAAATGGAAAGTTGTTTAAATTACAGGATCTATCTAAATCAAGAAAGATCATTTTTGGGTTTTATGTCCTTTAGGTATAAAGGTCAACGCAGCTCTCTCCTATAAGTGCCAGGACGGCTCTCTCTCCTATACCACCTTGCACTTACCTAATTGGATTGAGGTAGAATTTTGTGAGTACACTCCCCAGAAGGGTAAATCCTGATTTGAACACTGGACTATTCCAAATATATTTCCATTGTGTATATTTATGGACTAATCCACTCCATGTTCTCATATTTTTCTTTACCATTGTTTCTGATTGTGGTATCTTTACCAATAGTTTTAAGAATAAGCAAGCAGCATAATTACACATACCCTTAAACCAACTTATATCGCAGGTACTTTGAGCTAGACTTTACTCTTGCTCTACACACATATATATATATATATATATATCCACATACACATTTACTATAAATATATACTATAATAAATACTGTATATATTATATCCCTTTCCATTCAAACACCTTTGGCCTGATATTCAAAACCTCGCAGCTGAAGCGAAATAGGCTATGAAGTCACAACGGTACAGTGAGACCCTTAAAACAATTTAGAAACGCAAATTTTATTTTGAGAAATGTTTATGTTGCTATGTAGTGTTATTTATGTGAAACAGAGACTCCTACATCAAAATACAAGGTCTAAAAATATCTCAAAGATTTCTCTCCATGCCAGCGAGGCGAGGTTTTGAATATCAAGCCCATTGTCATATACCATATACGTTTTAACCCTTATATTTTTTTATTAGATAGTGTTTAAATGAGTGTAATACTTTATTTAAATATATTTATGTTGTGTTTGGTGAAACTTTTTTTTAGCTGTAACCCTTTACGTAAGGTCTTCACTCGCGCTAACCTGTTGTGCACAATTTTAGATTGTGTTTGGCGGTGCACATTTAATTTCAACTTGTAATATCAGCACAAGTTAACGTGGGTGCGAAATTGCAATATCATGCCCACACTAAAGTTAGCACTCCACTTGAAATCTAGCCCATTATTTGCTTCAAAATGTATGGGAACATTAGCACATGAAATATAAATCTAAAGTCCAGCACTGTGTCTTTGGTTCAGGAATCTCCATAGAAAATGTTTGGTTTAGCTGAAAAAAATGTCTTGTTTTACACAGAAATATATCTGCCTGTTTTATGTTTAAAAAAAAAAAAAAATTAACTCTGCTGTTGCCTTATCACTCTCCTGTTTTTTATTAGGACAGGCATAAAGTTCATAAACCTTTATAAACAGCAAGCCATGCAATATGTAGTATAAATATACACTTGGGGACAGTTTATGAGGAGTGCTATCGTTAGTGCGAGGAGCATAAAAGTGATCATGAGATCATGGTGTTATTTACACTCAAAACCTTATTACAGTGGCATGTTATTTAAATTACCGCAAATTCATTAGCACAAACTTATATTTTCTATGTGCAGTGTTGAGCAGAAACGCCCGCTCGTATTACAAGTGGAAAGTAAATGCGATCTCTCAAACACAATCGGCTAGAGTTCTGCGGCCAAAGGGGTGCGTAAGCTACGCGTGTTTTTTTTCCCCCCGCACCTTTTAAATACCGCTGGTATTTAGAGTTCACAGAATGGCTGCGTTATGGCTCCAAAAAAGGGAGCGTAGAGCATATTTACAGCCACTGCAACTCTCGATACCAGCGGTGCTTATGGACGCGGCCAGCTTCAAAAACGTGCTCGTGCACGATTCCCCCATAGAAAACAATGGGGCTGTTTGAGCTGAAAAAAAACCTAACACCTGCAAAAAAGCAGCGTTAAGCTCCTAACGCAGCCCCATTGTTTCCTATGGGGAAACACTTCCTAAGTCTGCACCTAACACCCTAACATGAACCCCGAGTCTAAACACCCCTAACCTTACACTTATTAACACCTAATCTGCCGACCCCGCTATCGCTGACCCCTGCATATTATTATTAACCCCTAATCTGCCGCTCCGTACACCGCCGCAACCTACATTATACCTATGTACCCCTAATCTGCTGCCCCTAACACCGCCGACCCCTATATTATATTTATTAACCCCTAATCTGCCGCCCCCGCTATCGCTGACCCCTGCATATTATTATTAACCCCTAATCTGCCGCTCCATACACCGCCGCAACCTACGTTATCCCTATGTACCCCTAATCTGCTGCCCCTAACACCGCCGACCCCTATATTATATTTATTAACCCCTAATCTGCTGCCCCCAATGTCGCCGCCACCTACCTACAATTATTAACCCCTAATCTGCCGACCGGATCTCACCGCTACTCTAATAAATGTATTAACCCCTAAAGCTAAGTCTAACACTAACACCCCCCTAAGTTAAATATAATTTAAATCTAACAAAATAAATTAACTCTTATTAAATAAATTATTCCTATTTAAAGCTAAATACTTACCTGTAAAATAAACCCTAATATAGCTACAATATAAATTATAAATATATTGTAGCTATATATGTATATATTTATTTTACAGGCAACTTTGTAATTATTTTAACCAGGTACAATAGCTATTAAATAGTTAATAACTATTTAATAGTTACCTAGTTAAAATAATTACAAAATTACCTGTAAAATAAATCCTAACCTAAGTTACAATTAAACCTAACACTACACTATCAATAAATTAATTAAATAAACTACCTACAATTATCTACAATTAAACCTAACACTACACTATCAATAAATTAATTAAATACAATACCTACAAATAAATACAATGAAATAAACTAACTAAAGTACAAAAAATAAAAAAGAACTAAGTTACAAAAAATAAAAAAATATTTACAAACATTAGAAAAATATTACAACAATTTTAAACTAATTACACCTACTCTAAGCCCCCTAATAAAATAACAAAGACCCCCAAAATAAAAAAATGCCCTACCCTATTCTAAAATTAAAATAGAAAAGCTCTTTTACCTTACCAGCCCTGAAAAGGGCCCTTTGCGGGGCATGCCCCAAAGAATTCAGCTCTTTTGCCTGTAAAAAAAAACATACAATACCCCCCCCCCAACATTACAACCCACCACCCACATACCCCTAATCTAACCCAAACCCCCTTAAATAACCCTAACACTAAGCCCCTGAAGTTCTCCCTACCTTGTCTTCACCACGCCGGGTTCACCAATCGATTCAGAAGAGCCTCCGATGTCTTGATCCAAGCCCAAGCAGGGGGCTGAAGATGTCCATGATCCGGCTGAAGTCTTCATCCAAGCGGGAGCTGAAGAGGTCCATGATCCCACTGAAGTCTTCTATCAAGCGACATCTTCAATCTTCTTTCTTCCGGATCCATGTAGTTCATCCCGCCGACGTGGAACATCCATCTTCACCGACGACTTCCCGACGAATGACGGTTCCTTTAAGGGAATTCATCCAAGATGGCGTCCCTCGAATTCCGATTGGCTGATAGGATTCTATCAGCCAATCGGAATTAAGGTAGGAAAATTCTGATTGGCTGATGGAATCAGCCAATCAGATTCAAGTTCAATCTGATTGGCTGATCCGATCAGCCAATCAGATTGAGCTTGCATTCTATTGGCTGATCGGAACAGCCAATAGAATGCGAGCTCAATGTTGGATGTTGGATTGCCAGTAGTGTGTTGTTAGAGAAATGAATGCTGTGCCCTAGGGACACTCAATTGGGCAGATTTATCAAGGGCAGAATGGCCCCTGATGCCCCTGTTTCCGCACGAGCCTTCAGGCTCACCGGAAACAGCAGTAATGAAGCAGCGGTCTTAAGACCGTTGCCCCATAACTGGTCCGCTGCCTCTGAGGCTGTGGTCTGTAATCCGTCCGATCCTATACGATTGGGTTGATTGAAACACCCTGCTAGCAGCCGCGAATCTGCAGAGGGCAGCATTGCACAAGCAGTTCACCAGAACTGATTGTACAATGTTAAATGCCGACATCGTATGCTGTCGGCGTTCAGCAATGTCTGTCGGACATGATACGCTACAGCGTATCTTGTCATACAGACAATGATAAATTGGTACCCATGTGTCTATAGGCAATTACAAGCCTTGTCCTGCAGCCTTTCCTATATTCCGTAAGTTCTTTATAATGGTGGTGCAAGAGAGTACATGGCAGTGGAGCGCCACAGTATATAGAAGTTTCTTAAAGAGCTCAACTTCTATCACCTAATAAGTAAACAATTAACAATGATCTATCCAGTCAGGCTTGTTACTTTTTAGTCATCTGCTTGGACATACCCCTCAAACTGAATCCCACAAAATTCCTTAAGGTTTGGCTGATGGCTATCTCCTGGCTTACGTTTTGATGTTGTGCTCTCAGTTGACATAAAAAATGAAATTGTCCTTTGCTCTGGCTGGTACAGCTGCTCATGCTGGAGGGGATAGTATGTGTTTTTTGGTGCTACTGATGGTGTCACTTCTGCCAGTTGCATTGCTTTATAGACAATGCAATATTGCTCTGTGGTGTGTTTACAGGTGTACAAAATGTAGCCCATATCATGGTTTTAAGAAAGGCTACCTTCCTTCTTCTTTTATTGACTTAGGGATGACCTCTTCTTTTGGTTGGACTGCACATCTGGCGACAAATTCTTCTGGGGCACATGGTTGCTTGCCCTGCTGTTTCAGATTTATTTCTGAATACTCTTAGGTAACTGCATATTAGCTAAGCCAACTATGAACTTTAATATGAAAATAAATATTACAGTTAATATAGAGAGGTTCATCCCCTTTTCTTACATCATTCCATGGGGTCTTCCCATGTGAGGAACACAATGACATTTCTCTCAATGCTAACACATTTTGGATAATCAGTCCCTCAGAGAAATGTTATGCTAAATTCTCAACTTCAGACTGAAGTAAATGACTGGCATAAATGTCTTAGGTATATTTTATTAAAAACTAATACTTTGAAAAATAATATTTTTACATATCTGTGAACATATAGAAAAACTACATAATGTTATACAAGTTTACCATCTCTCCATTGTTTACTGGCATTTTAAATTTAAATTTTCAAAGATGCATTATTTAGAAACAAAAAATACATAATATAATATAATTGTGCTGGAATTTGGCAGTTTTGTAGCTACCACTTGTGACTATGGGGCAGATTTATCATATGTCTGTCCGACATGTATGATAGACATCGCTGAATGCCGACAGTATACGTTGTCGGCATTTATCATTGCACAAGCAGTTCTGGTGAACTGTTTGTGCAATGCTGCCCCCTACCGCCAAACTCTAAATCTAGCCGAATCTCATTTAACGCTCAAACTTCTTAGAGAGTTAGGCTGGAGGAAACAGTTGCACTAAAGTACTCTATTAAACCATAAACCACCACAACCCCATATCGCAAACTACACTGCTACAAATCTTTTGTAGGGCATTGCCCTAAAGTGACTTAGCTCTTATTTAATACAAAAAAACAAAACATTAATCTACAAGTAACCCCCAACACCCCCCAAAAAAGGCTATCTAAAAAAATCTACTCTAAAATTTGCGCTGAAAAGGGCATTGGCTGGGCATTGACCTTAGAATGGCATTTAGCTCTTTTTCTGCCAAAAAAAATAATAAAAAAAACGCCCCAAAAATCCTTACACTAGACCCCAAAGATGGCACTTACCAAAGTTCTGGGCTGCAATAAAATGAAAGCTTTTGCTATTGGCTGATTTGAATTTGAAATTGAAAATCAGCTAATAGGAATGCAAAGGTACCCCTATATAAAGGGAAAGCATTGCATTAAAAATTCAGTGTTCGGCTGGTGACTGCATGATGAGGACATTGGAGACAGAAGATAAGTAGATTGATGAAGATAAAAAGATAGCTGCTGGGATGAAGATGGACCACAGTGGAGATGAAGATGGAGTGCCGCCGCCCCTCCTTAGCATACCCCTCTTGGCCTACAGCCATTTTTCTTTCATTACTCAGCATATAAATAGGTGCCAGGGAGAGCCTTAGAGGGACATGAAACCCAAATATTTTCTTTCATGATTTAGAAAGAGCATACAATTTTAAACAACCTTCTAATTTACTTCTAATATCTAATTTGTTTCATTCTCTTGATATACTTTGCTGAAAAGCATATTTAGATAGGCTCAGCAGCTGCTGATTGGTTGCTGCACATAGATGCCTTGTGTGATTGGCTCATCATGTGCATTGCTATTTCTTCAACAAAGGATATCTAAAGAATGAAGCAATATAGATAATAGAAGTATATTGGAATGTTGTTTAAAATTGTTTTCTCTACTTGAATCATGAAATACTTTTTTGGGGGTTTAGTGCCCCTTTAAGATAATCAAGGAAAGAATACATTTTATTCAAAAGGTGACATTGACTTGGTTCAGAATTTAGCTCATGTGCCTCAATGGTTGAAGAACTACCATCACCTGCCCTATGATTGTGAATTCATCTTACCCAAAAAAGCACACCATCCTACAATTATGTTTCTGAGTCACTGAGTGAATTGCTTTTTGCTGCTAGCATTCCCAATATAGGGTTACAACTGGGCACAGTGCTAAGGGTGACAGGCCCTATGTTGCTCCTCTTCAGTCTGATGGATTGCCTTCATTTTGTGGTGAAAGTGCTTGATCTTTCAATGCTACTCAACTAGCAAACCTGACTTCTCTTGGCACAGCAGTATTTACTACCAAGTGAAAAGTGTGCTGCACTATAAAAAAACATTTTTTTAATAAAGACCCTTTTCCATCATCCCCATTTCCACCTGGGTACCTGCCTGCTCTCCCACCCGCCATGCTAGCATAGTGCAGAGAGCTGAACGTTATAAAGGGTATAAGCCTCATCTATCACCTAGGAGTGCAATAAAATAATCATACCCTATCTGTTCTGCAGTATTACCTGTAGCTTTTTCCAGGAGATGTTGGATTGCCAGTAGTGTGTTGTTAGAGAAATGAATGCTGTGCCCTAGGGACACTCCATGGGGCAGATTTATCAAGGGCAGAATGGCCCCTGATGCCCCTGTTTCCGCACGAGCCTTCAGGCTCACCGGAAACTGCAGTAATGAAGCAGCGGTCTTAAGACCGTTGCCCCATAACTGGTCCGCTGCCTCTGAGGCTGTGGTCTGTAATCCGTCCTATCCTATACGATTGGGTTGATTGAAACACCCTGCTAGCAGCCGCGAATCTGCAGAGGGCAGCATTGCACAAGCAGTTCACCAGAACTGATTGTACAATGTTAAATGGCGACATCGTATGCTGTCGGCGTTCAGCAATGTCTGTCGGACATGATACGCTACAGCGTATCTTGTCATACAGACAATGATAAATTGGTACCCATGTGTCTATAGGCAATTACAAGCCTTGTCCTGCAGCCTTTCCTATATTCCATAAGTTCTTTATAATGGTGGTGCAAGAGAGCACATGGCAGTGGAGCGCCACAGTATATAGAAGTTTCTTAAAGAGCTCAACTTCTATCACCAAATAAGTAAACAATTAACAATGATCTATCCAGTCAGGCTTGTTACTTTTTAGTCATCTGCTTGGACATACCCCTCAAACTGAATCCCACAAAATTCCTTAAGGTTTGGCTGATGGCTATCTCCTGGCTTATGTTTTGATGTTGTGCTCTCAGTTGACATAAAAAATGAAATTGTCCTTTGCTCTGGCTGGTACAACTGCTCATGCTGGAGGGGATAGTATGTGTTTTTTGGTGCTACTGATGGTGTCACTTCTGCCAGTTGCATTGCTTTATAGACAATGCAATATTGCTCTGTGGTGTGTTTACAGGTGTACAAAATTTAGCCCATATCATGGTTTTAAGAAAGGCTACCTTCCTTCTTCTTTTATTGACTTAGGGATGACCTCTTCTTTTGGTTGGACTGCACATCTGGCGACAAATTCTTCTGGGGCACATGGTTGCTTGCCCTGCTGTTTCTCTATCAGATTTATTTCTGAATACTCTTAGGTAACTGCATATTAGCTAAGCCAACTATGAACTTTAATATGAAAATAAATATTACAGTTAATATAGAGAGGTTCATCCCCTTTTCTTACATCATTCCATGGGGTCTTCCCATGTAAGGAACACAATGACATTTCTCTCAATGCTAACACATTTTGGATTAATCAGTCCCTCAGAGAAATGTTATGCTAAATTCTCAACTTCAGACTGAAGTAAATGACTGGCATAAATGTCTTAGGTATATATTATTAAAAACTAATAATTTGAAAAATAATATTTTTACATATCTGTGAACATATAGAAAAACTACATAATGTTATACAAGTTTACCATCTCTCCATTGTTTACTGGCATTTTAAATTTAAATTTTCAAAGATGCATTATTTAGAAACAAAAAATACATAATATAATATAATTGTGCTGGAATTTGGCAATTTTGTAGCTACCACTTGTGACTATGGGGCAGATTTATCATATGTCTGTCCGACATGTATGATAGACATCGCTGAATGCCGACAGTATACGTAGTCGGCATTTATCATTGCACAAGCAGTTCTGGTGAACTATTTGTGCAATGCTGCCCCCTGCAGATTCACGGCCAATCGGCCGCTAGCAGGGGGTGTCAATCAACCTGATCGTATCTGATTGGGTTGATTGCTGTCCGCCACTCAGAGGCGGCGGACCAGTTAAGGAGCAGTAGTCTTAAGACCGCTGCTTTATAACTGCTGTTTCCGGCGAGCCTGAAGGCTCGTGCTGAAACAGATGTATTAGGCACCATACCGTGCTTAATAATTAGGCCCCTATAAAATAAATTTCAACTAATTTGGTCATGCCCTTTTTAATGTTGAATAAAAGTAATTTTTTTCTGAAAAATTCTATTGAATTATAATGGAGATTTTGGTCAGTACTACATCAGATATGGCTGAGTGTATGTTCATGAAACATAGCAGGCTTTTTACTTGATCTAATGTACTTTGGTAGTTAGAAGTTTATAACTTTTTATTTTTAAATTATTTTATTCAAATTAATGATTGTGCTACACATGCCAGATGCACGCTCCCTTGCAGTCCTGGGGCATGCATCCTGATTGGAGGGCTTAAAGGGACATTCAACACTAAAATTGTTATTGTTTAAAAGTTAGATAACACCTTTACTACCCATTGCACAACCAACATTGTTATATTAATATACTTTATAACATTTAAACCTCTAAATTTCTAACTGTTTCTAAGCCACTATAGACGGCCTCTTAATCACATGCTTTTTATTTGCTTTTCACAACAGGAGACTGCTAGTTCATGTGGGCCATTTAGATAACATTGTGCTCATGCCTGTGGGTTCACATCTAAAATGCAAGTCAATAGATAATAAAGAAAAAGTCATATGATCAGGGGACTGACAAAATAGGCTTAGAAACAAGGTAATCACAGAGGTTAAAAGTATTAATTAAACTATGTTGGCTGTGCAAAAATGGGGAATGTGTAATAAAGGGATTATCTATCTTTTTGAACAATTACAATTTTTGAGTTGACTTTAAACAGCCTCTGACATATGTATTTTTCAGAAGTGTACTCCCTTAAAGTGCCAATATGACAACCCTACACCAGACACAATAGAGCCCTATGGGCTCCATTTATTAAGCAGCGGATGCTGCTTTGGAGCCTCGCCGGCGGACCCGAAATGACGGGGCTCCAAAGCAGCATGCTCTATCTGAATCATAAAAGTTTAATTTTGACTAGACTATCCCTTTAAATATAGAACTAAGGGGGATATTTATCAAAGCCTCAACTTTGTTTCATTCTCCGGCACCAATACGCTTGCCTAACATCGTGGCCGCGTATCTCAATATGCTTTCCTTATTTATAAAAAAGCCAGCAAAAAGACGTGCACCAAGTACGGGATGATGAGCATCGGACTGTTGTTAACTAACAGTCATCGATCTCGTGTCTATTCGCATTTTTACCAACTTTATTTATACCCTGTCACTAAATGCCGCCACTATACTAAAATGTTTAACCCCTATCCCACCGCTTCCCGACCCCGTTGCAACATAAATAAACTTATTAACCCCTATCCCGCTGCTCCCCGACCCCGCAGCAACATAAATAAACTTATTAACCTCTATCCCGGCGCTCCCTACCCCCTCCGCGAACATAAATAAACTTATTAACCCCTATCCCGCTGCTCCCCGACCCCACTGCAACATAAATAAAGTTATTAACCCCTATCCCGCCGCTCCCTGACCCCGCTGCAACATAAATAAACTTATTAACCCCTATTGCGCCGCTCCCTGACGCAACATAAATAAACGTATTAACACCTATTCCGCCACCCCCCGAACCCACCGCAACATAAATAAACATATTGATCCCTATCCTGCCGCTCCCTAACCCTGCTGCAACCTAAATAAAAGTATTAACCCCTAAACCTCTGGCCTCCCACATCACTCTTCAAATAAATTTAAACTTACCTGTAGAATAAAAATATTAATTAACCTACCCTAACTATTATACTAAAATTAAATTAAACTACAAATTAAATTAACTAAATTACATATTAAAAACCCCTAACCCTACTCAAATTATTTAAATGTACCATTAAACCGTATTACAAATTGCTAAAATACAGGGGGGAAAACACTAAGTTACAAAAACGCACCACCCAACCAACCAACCAACCAACCCCTCCAAATAAAAAAACCTAAGCTCCCCATTGCCCTGAAAAGGGCATTTGTATGGGCATTGCCCTTAAAAGGGCATTTAGCTCTTTTACTGCCCAGACCCTAATCTAAAAATAAAACCCACCCAAAAAAAAACCTTAAATAAACTTAACACTAACCCCCGACGATCCACTTACAGCTATTGAAGTCCCGCTTGAAGGATACATCAAGCCAGCAAGAAGTCTTCATCCAGATGGCAAGAAGTCTTCATCCGGGCGGCCTCTTTCATCTTCACCTATCCGGAGAAGTCATTATCCAGTCGGCAAGAAGTCTTCATCCAGACGGCATCTTCTATCTTTATCCATCCGGCGCGGAGCGGGTCCTTCCTGAAGACATCCGGCACGGAGTGCATCCTCTTCATATGATCCCCACCATAAACTGGAACTTCAATGCAAGTAACATGATCCAAGATGGCATCCCTTGCATTCCTATTGGCTGAAAGATTTCAATCAGCCAATAGGATTAGAATTGCTAAAATCCTATTGGCTGTTTCAATCAGCCAATAGGATTGAGCTTTCATCCTATTGGCTGATTGGAACAGCCAATAGGATGAGAGCTGCTCAAATCCTTTCAGCCAATAGGAATGCAAGGGACGACATATTGGATGACATCACTTTAATTGAAGTTCCAGTTTACGTCACCGACCGTATGAAGAGGATGCTCCGCACCGGATGTCTTCAGGAAGGACCCACTCTGCGCCAGATGGATGAAGATAGAATATGCTGTCTGGATGAAGACTTCTTGACGACTGGATCAGGACTTCTTGGGATGGATGAAGACGGAAGAGGCTGCACGGATGAAGACTTCTTGCCGCCTGGATGAAGACTTCTTGCCAGCTGGATGGATGCTTCAAGCAGGACTTCAATAATTGTAAGTGGATCATCGGGGCTTAGTGTTAGGTTTATTTAAGGGTTTTTTGTGTGGGTTTTATTTTTAGATTAGGGTCTGGGCAGTAAAAGAGCTAAATGCCCTTTTTAAGGGCAATGTCCATGCAAATGCCCTTTTCAGGGGAGATTAGGTTATTTAAGATACGTTTTTTTATTTGGGGGGTTCGTTGGTTGGTTGGTTGGTTGGGTGGTGGGTTTTACTGTTGGGGGGTGTTTGTATTTTTTTTTTTACAGGTAAAAGAGCTGATTTCTTTGGGGCAATGCCCCCACAAAAGGCCCTTTTATGGGCCATTGGTAGTTTATTGTAGGCTAGGTTTTTTTTTTTTGGGGGGGGGGCTTTTTTAATATTGATAGGGCTATTAGATTAGGTGTAATAGGTGTAATTTTTTATTTTTGATAATGTGGTTTTCTTATTTTTCGTAAGTTACTGTTTGTTTGTTTTTTGTAACATAATGTTTTTTTCTGTAATTTAGTAATTTGTAATAAGGAAATAAGGATTAATAGTATATTTGAATAATTTGAGTAGGGTTTTTTAATATATAATTTAGTTAATTTAATTTGTAGTTTAATTTAATTTTAGTATAATAGTTAGGGTAGGTTAATTTATTTGAAGATAGGGATGTTGTAATTTTAATTTAAAGTTAGTGGGTTGTTAGAATTAGGGGTTAATAGCTTAATTTAGTTTATGGCAATGTGGGGGGCTGATGGTTTAGGGGTTAATAAGTTTATTTAGTGGCGGCGGTGTTGGGGAGCGGCTGAATAGGGGTTAATAAGTTTATTTAGGTTGCGGCCGGGTTGGGAAGTGGCGGGATAAGGGTTAATAACTTTATTTAGGTTGTGGCGGGGTTGGGGAGTGGCGGGATAGGGGTTACTACATTTTATTTGTGTCGGCGATGTCGGGCGGCAGATTAGAGGTGTTTAGGCTCGGGGTTAATTTTAGGGTGTTAGGTGTAAACGTTACATGTTTTCAACCATAGAAATGAAAGGGATATCTGGCAGCATTTAACATAAGCTTTCGGTGCTTTCACATTGATTTCTATGGCCTCCAGGGTGGCGGATTGAAAACCAGATACACTGGGCAGGAATAGCCACGAGCGTACCTGATAAAAGTTTGATAACTTTGAAAAAGTGTCAGATAGAGCCGGATGTGTATTCGGAACATCTGTTATGACGTAAGCATCGATCTGCATCGGATTGAGACCGGCAGATTGTATGTTACGTCACAAACTTTAACATTTGCCGGTCTGTAGGCTATGATAATTAGGTTGGATCAATCTTGCAACAATTAAGCTGCGGAATTCCAGCGTATTTGCGGTTGAGGCTTTGATAAATATCCCCCTAAGTGTGTTGTGTTGTGTTGCCTTGAAATAAGACAAGTGGTGCAGGGATAAAGATCATTGGGAAACCACTGACAAAAAGATGTGTGACCCCTGTACAAGGTTAATATGCAAATTTATGAAGCATCCATATTTAAAAAAAAAAAAAGATATGTGATTTTTTTTTCCCTCCAATTTATCATGTTCTTAATATTGGAGAACATGTTTTTACAGTTACTATAATAGCTATCAGTTAATCAAGTACTTCTTTTACAACACTTTACATACATCCAAACAGATTTGACTACAACTAGGCGGTAGAAGAGCAGGTACAACTTGAGTCAACTTAATTTTGTGGGAGTTGGACCAGTGACTTCTGGGCTGTTGCTTTGCCAATGAGCCACTGGAAGACTGGAAGCTGCTTGATCTACTGAGTCATCAAGTTCCGGCCCCAATAACACCATCACTCCTTTATCACTACACCCCACAGTTAAACTTCTATGTAAAGAAAAACACAAGACTTCATTCTTGGTATAAAGTATATAAGTTTTAGTTATTGCAGATAGTACTGTTTCACAGTTTGTTTGTTCCTGCTACTTGGAAATTAAGCCTTCATTTCAGACTCCTTTCTTGATCCTTCCTAATTGGATTAATTGCACTTCTGCTACCTGTTTGCAAACGGACATCATTGCTTTGCAAAATTACAAGCTTCATTTATTTCTTCTGAAGTACTGAACTAAACCTGTCAGCCTGCTTGGAGTTCAAGCAGTGTGCATTCCCTGCTGCATTACAGAGACAAGCCTGGGAGACTACCTTTGTAAACGGATGATGCATGTGGAGGGACATTAAGAGGCCAAAGTGGCATCATCACCAGCCCTAAATTTCCATCGGAATACAATAACAACGCAGACTGTACATGGACAATCCTGGCGGAGCTTGGAGATACTATTGCCTTGATCTTCACAGACTTTCAGTTAGAAGAAGCTTATGACTACCTAGAAGTCACTGGGACTTCTGTTTCGGCTGGAGATCATTATCATCATTAGGAGCACTGGTCTGGGATTCAGAAGACAGAGACTTCCAGCATATTTGGGGGAGATCCATACACAGCCAGCTGGTTTGCTGTTGAAAACCAGCCTGCTCCTATTGGCACGAGAGAGTGCCGGCTCCTTTGTGAGTACCCTTATTCTGCTCCTTTATTGGATGTTTTGGTTTTATTGACCTTCACATGTGGCGCCTCTGTTCTTGTTTTTGTTTTGACATCACAGAATTGCATCAGCCCTTTGGGTGAAGACAGAGAGCGGCCTTTTCAAGTATTGGGGGACACTTGAGGACATCTGCTGGACTTTCCAGATCTGGTTTGCCCAGATTATTGATTTGTATTAATATTTTTTTTTAACTAACATATAGTATTTTACATTTAGAATCCAATATATTTTGTGTGGTTATATATTGTTCTAAATATTGATATTTGTTCCATTGTCATTCGATACTCCTTTACATAGGTATATATATTTTCTCATCCATATATACATTTATGTAAGAGTTAAGCGCCTCCTATAGAAGCCTAGTGATTGTTCTCATCACGGTGACTTCTTTATTGCTTATTCTTGGTATAAATATGGCCGCAGCCTACTTTATTAAATAAATAAAACTCTTTTATATAACTATAAATAATCATATAAACAACAATATACAATAATAAACACTGTTCTTAATAAGAACATTTACTCCCAATTGAAACCAATAAGCAGTGCTAGTTCACCTATCAGTATCCTGGCCCAGTCCCGCCACCACTTCAAATGGCCCCCAAGACCTCCATAAAATCCAAGATAAATAGCTGCAGGCCAACATCATTCAACTAAACACCATCTTGTAAATAGAACTCCCCTTGACCCACCTCCTCCAAATCCTTGTGGTGGGCAACAACCCCTCCCAATCCTCCTAATAAAAGACCCAATCAATTTAATCACTTTCTTTCTACTGTTATCCAGCTTAATTGGGTCCCATGCTGCTCTCCACACCATCCTAGGAATAATGTCTGACCACACAATTGTCAATTTGGGGAACAAATCCCGTAGTCTACCCAGATCACGTTTATTTTTTTGCACTAACTCCCTCTGAGACATGAACCCAAGTCATTTCCACCTGCGTGTACCACTTGCACATCAGGGGCGGAAACCTCCTACAATAGTCCACAATCATCGGCAACAAGCAATCCCATCGCAGGCCCCTAACCCCAAACCAATTTACCTCCCAGGCCGATGCCGGAAAACCCAACTGCAGGCTGTCAACCTTCATGGCCACTGCTCTCCCATGGCCCAATAAATGAAGGAATGACCCACCAACCAAATTTATGTAACACCTAGGATAAAACAAAGTAACATAACACATCCTATACTCTCATTTCAGGTCGAACATACAATTTAAATCTCTGAGATCCCCATCTCCCAATGTTCTTCAACACTTTCTCATTCAAACCCAACACTGACGCCTCCGTAGCTGCTCCAATCCTAAAAGAATGGGTCCCAAACTCTGAAGGAGTCAAACCTAATTTTTCAAGAGCCTTTTCAAGTACTGATCAAAATTTAAATTGTGACAGGAAACTCCTATCCTTATGAATTAACAATGGGCCCCTAACCTGCGGCCACAACTGCAGAAACTGTCCTAACATCTTGCAAGGGCACACCCCCTTTCCACTAGGAAACAACACAACAGTTTATCCTTTCTTATATTGGTCAGTTTTGCTTCCCCTCAACAAAATATTGGCCCTTGACTCTGAAAACAAAATAGCCTCAATTCCCAACCCACTTGGACTCTGTCTACTCATACTCAACAGCTCAGGGATACGAAATGCCCCCAAAAAGGCCAAAACAAAGGTGGTCCGGAATAAGCAAACTTCAAATGAAGAAGAAAATGCTCCGTCCAGCACGTCATAAAGCCTCTCTAATAAAACAAAAGTAATGGGCCTTCTGTGGTCCCTCACTGGGCCCTTTTTCTTCATGATTTTCAACACCTACCTAACACAAAAGGACTTGGTTACATCACTAAGTCCCAAAAGCTTAAAGCGAAAAGCCAGAGCAGCTAGCTTCCTATCAATTGCTGAAGATGACAACCCTAATCAGTTCCATTGCCACATCCATTCAAGTAAACATCCCTCAAGACCATCCTGAACCTCACAAGCACCAACCTTATCCAACCACATTTCCCATTCCATCCAAATTCTTTAATAAGAAGAACATGTACTTAGAGCTAACAATGACTTTACCATTCCAGCCAATCCTCCAACCCAAGCCTCCACAGCTGTTCCGGACACCGTAGCCCTTCTGCATCCACCTGTGGAGCCAAGTCCCAAAACCGCTGCCACTGAAAATGAGGCAAAGCATCCGCAACTGAGTTACACAATCCAGGAATATGCTTGGCTCTAATCAACACATTCAATTTCAGACATTTGAACACAAGCAACCTCAACAAACGCAGTACAGGGTGGGACAAAGCCGACAGGCTGTTTAATTCTGACACAACCCCCATGTTGTCTGAGTAGAACACTACCAACTTGTTAAGCAAATCCTCCTCCCACACATAAAGTGCCACAATCACTGGGAACAGTTCCAAGAACACTAGGTTTCGCACCAGACCAGTATCGACCCAAGAGTCTGGCCAAGGTGCCGAACACCAGTGCCCCTGAAAATAATCCCCAAATCCAAAACCCCCAGCAGCGTCAGTCACTAGGCCCAACTCTTTATTGGACACCTTCTTGTCCTGGAACAAAGATGCCCCATTAAATTGACCCAAAAAAATCCCCATACCTTCAAATAGTCCCTATGTTCTTTGTTCAGTCTTATAAAGTGATGAGGCAGCGCTACCTTTGCAGTAGCCATAGACAGCCGCCTACAGAACATCTGTCCAATAGGAATAATCCTACATGCAAAATTAAGTTTTCCCACCAGTGACTGCAATTCTCTAAAAGTCACCATTGCCACTGCAAGGAAACACTATATGATATCCACTAAGTCCTTAACTTTATAGTCTGGAAGCCTACACTCCATTCTCCTAGAATCTATGATAATCCCTAAAAAACGAAGGGACGTGGTCGGACCTTCTGACTTCTCTCTAGCAATAGGCACCCCAAAATCATTTGCAACACGACAACAATTGTCTCTCAAAGAGGAGCAAACCTCCGACCCAGCCGGACCAACAAAAAGATAATCATCGAGAGAATGAACTGTCGACTGAAAACCAAACTGGACCCGAACCACCCACTCCAAAAAAGGAACTGAAACACTCGAAAAGGGAACAGGAAATGGAACACCCCATGGGCTGGCATAGTCAACATAATAAGAACCCTCAAAACCCTTTCTATTGTTTGTTAAAGAACCATTCCCATTTTGGCATGATCGGAAAACAAGATGGAAGCTACGGCTTTCGATTGAAAGGACATATAGGGGTCAATTTATTAAATGTCGAGCGGACATGATTTGCTATAGCGAATTATGTCCACTCGACATTGCTAAGTGCCGACAGCATACGCTCAAAGGTGGCAGAGAAGTTAAGGAGCAGCGGTCTTGTTAAATATACCCCAATGTGTGTTCTTATACAGGATTTTAACATCACTTAAACGGTAAAGCATAATCCTGCTGCCTTACAACATTGTGTCTTCCTAGGAGTGCATATACTGTATATAAAGCACTCCTAGGCAGATGCAATTATAGATAGATAGATAGATAGATAGATAATAGATAGATAGAAGATTATAATAATAATAATAATTATTATTATTATTATTATTAATATTATTAATAATCCATGCACCCAAACATATTCCCATGCCAAGTTCTAAGTAAAATCTAAACTAGATTTTATTCACAACAGAGCATCTTGCTTTTGTAGAGATATCTCATCAAATTACAGTAATTATGCTTTTGGTGCTTACATGTTTATTATAGTCATCAATAGACATATTCACTTCACCATGTTTCTCATTTTGTCTGTTTTCTCCAGATTCAATTTGCCACCGATGACTCATTCATATGACATTGGGAACAAGACAGATCTTGTCACTGCAAACCCAAGCATTCTTATTAAAAAGTAAGTGATTGGGTATATAATTCATTACATGGAATTTCAGCAGATTTTTTTTGTTTTCTTTAAATTTTGTTGGTGCATTCATTTTAACGAAACGGATATCAGATTTTTGTTACAAATTTGCATTGGTAAGAAAACAAATGCACATCTCTACTTCTTATACCATCTCAAGCTATCATTAGTACGCCACTTGTAGTCTGGCCCTATATGTAAAAATATACCAATCGTAATTCCAAGTGTTTGAATACCTAGGAATAGTTTTACTTGTTTACAACATAATCATTGTAATTTGTCATTATAACTTCTCTGGTTATATTCCCTTCGTAGCTTTTCAAAATTGAACGAGTTTCGGAGACCCTTCTCAGATATGGTGAAAGTCTACGGTTCAGCTCTATTCATTATGCCAGCATTCTACTCAATGGGTAACAAAGAGTTGTCATTTAAGGTTTATTATACGTTAAAAGACTTTGACTCTGAGCTGCGCTTGGTTTATTTCCACCCCAATTACCTGAAGAATCTGGGCCTCTACTGGAAACACAAAGGAATCACTTCTAGACGTCTATCCTCTGGTTTTATGCTGGTCAGTTCTGCTCTGGAGCTTTGTGATGAGTTGACTCTTTATGGATTCTGGCCTTTCTCTGAAGATCACAAAGGAAACCCAGTTCCCCATCACTACTACGATAACATAATGCCTAAACCTGGATTTCATTCTATGCCTGATGAATTCTTTTTTTATGCTCAACTGCACAGCCTGGGGGCTCTCAAGCTTAAAGTAGGAAGATGCTACTGAAATGTAACTTTATGATCCTAATAAGATGAAAACTGTGTGGTTCAATTATATTTTTTTAGCATGGTGGTTTTCTCAAATACATATCCAAGTTTCCACCATTTTTCAGCAACGTTGCATTATCAGTGGATACAGTCATTGCTCAGCATGCTCTTTTCTTCTTTATATAGCTATAGCTAAATGTTATCTTATGTATACAATTGTGTACTTGATATAACTAAATTTGGTCAAATAAAATTAGATTTTTAGGGGTATATTTATCAAGCAGCGGCTGCTGCAATCTACCGCTGAAGTTTCAGGTCCGCCTGAAACTTAAGTTAAGAAGCAGTGGTCGTAAGAGGTGGCAGACAGCAATCATCCCTATCGATCGGGATGATTGACACATGATTGACACCCCCTGCTAGTGGCCACTTGGCCACGAATGTGCAGGGGGCGGCATTGTGCAAGCTCTTCACGAGAAATGCTTGTGCAATGATAAATGCCGACATCGTATGCTGTTGGCATTTAGCGATGTCGGGCGGACATGATCCGCTACAGCGGATCATGTCTGCCCGACATTTGATAAATCTACCCCTTAGAGTCTATTATATATTTCTACTGACATAGAAATGGTAGCTTATTTTGTTTGAAAAATAATTACCTGTTTCATATATTGCTCTGTGATATTAACATGTATTTTTACAATAAAAATAAAGCATAAATGCTGAGATCTATCAGCAATTAGATTTACATTTCCCTAGTTTGCATGTATATGGGCTGATCGAGATTCATTTTTCCTCAGTTACATAACTTTATATAAGGGGCCAAACTACCATTGGTGCATCAGATGCAGTTGCACCAGGGCCCAAGTGCTATAGAACCCCTATCTATACATAGGCGTGTGCAGAATGTGTACAATTTTAATACAGTGGAGCCTTTTATTAGTGTTGGTTATCTATTGGTCTCATTGCAAAATCATTATACAGAGCAGCATGTACATTGTTGCTATCGCTTACTACAGTTACTTTTAGGGGACCAATAAACCAGGGCCCTCTGTTGAGTATCTCCGCTACTGCTCTAAATCATATCATTTTAAAAACTCTCATTATAATGAATAGTTGTGATATGTTTTTTAAACTAACTTTCCTGCTTTCACAGCAGAAGCCATAGAGGCCTGGAATCTAAGATTGTGCTGTAAAATATAAGATACATATTTATTAATTACGCATGTGCATATGTTCAGTTCATAGCATGAGGATGTTTCTTAAAGTTAATGTTTTATGATAATTGATCACCACTTGTTATTTTCAATGAGATGTATTAACAGAGGTTTATAATTACATTAGCCCTTGATATTTATCCACACAATATCTTTAGTGCATGTGACAACTGGGGGCTTTCAGAACCTCCCCCTGTGCCAAGAGGCCATGCCTGGAGGTTTAGAAGTGCTATGCTACAGTAAGGAGCTTAAGGGAGCTGCAAGTATCCAAACCCCTCAATCTCAGGTCCCTTAAGTCTTAGAAACCCCAATTGCCAGCTCTTTCAAACTGTATGTGTCTTGCCATGTAAAGTGAAAGCACAATTTAAAAAAATATAAATAAAAAAAACACACATCTTCAGATACCTATACACTTAAAGTAGGCTTTCAAAGAGGCCTAGAGACCCCCATTACCCTGTGTTGTAAAGCCCAGAAGCCCCTCTTTAAAATAAAGCCTCTGCATAAATTTAATTTACTAGCTGATCATTGTGATAATAGTGATCACCTGGCATTAATAAATGTGCATTTTTTTGAGAAAAGAGGCTCATGGAAGCCCTTATGTCCACATCAGTTCTATAAATATACCCAAAGGCTCGAATTTATATGAGGATAACCCTTTCTTCTATTCACTATAGAGTTTAGAATTAAAAAAAACACATTGCACCAGTTTTCAACCTTGTTTATTAAAATTGTAATACACTGTATGCAGTATATAATAGGCCATCGAAAAGTTGTATAGACCCCCAAAGCCTCTCGTTTTGGGCCCTATATAGGATTTTAAGTATTAATAAATGTCCATTTATACAAGCAGAGGCTCATGGGATGTGCACATCAAAGTTATACAACTATAACAAAAAGCCCAAATTTATATAGACCTAGATTTGGAGTTTGGCGTTAGCCGTGAAAACCAGCGTTAGAGGCTCCTAACGCTGGTTTTAGGCTACCGCCGGTATTTGGAGTCACTCAAAATAGGTTCTAACGCTCACTTTTCATCCGCGACTTTTCCATACCGCAGATCCCCTTACGTAAATTGCGTATCCTATCTTTTCAATGGGATCTTTCTAACTCCGGTATTTAGAGTCGTTTCTGAAGTGAGCGTTAGAATTCTAACGACAAAACTCCAGCCGCAGGAAAAAAGTCAGTAGTTAAGAGCTTTCTGGGCTAACGCCGGTTTATAAAGCTCTTAACTACCGTGCTCTAAAGTACACTAACACCCATAAACTACCTATGTACCCCTAAACCGAGGTCCCCCCACATCGCCGCAACTCGATTAAATTTTTTTAACCCCTAATCTGCCGACCGTCACCTACGTTATCCTTATGTACCCCTAATCTGCTGCCCCTAACACCGCCGACCCTTATATTATATTTATTAACCCCTAACCTGCCCCCCACAACGTCGCCTCCACCTACCTACACCAATTAACCCCTAATCTGCCGACCGAAAAAGCGCCGCCACCTACGTTATCCTTATGTACCCCTAATCTGCTGCCCCTAACACCGCCGACCCCTATATTATATTTATTAACCCCTATTCTGCCCCCCACAACGTCGCAGCCAGCTACCTACAATAATTAACCCCTAATCTGCCGACCGCAAAGCGCCGCCACCTACGTTATCCTTATGTACCCCTAATCTGCTGCCCCTAACACCGCCGACCCCTATATTATATTTATTAACCCCTATTCTGCCCCCCACAACGTCGCAGCCAGCTACCTACAATAATTAACCCCTAATCTGCCGACCGCAAAGCGCCGCCACCTACGTTATCCTTATGTACCCCTAATCTGCTGCCCTAACACCGCCGACCCCTATATTATATTTATTAACCCCTAACCTGCCCCCCACAACGTCGCCTCCACCTGCCTACACTTATTAACCCCTAATCTGCCGACCGGAGCTCACCGCTATTCTAATAAATGTATTAACCCCTAAAGCTAAGTCTAACCCTAACACTAACACCCCCCTAAATTAAATATAATTTAAATCTAACGAAATTAATTAACTCTTATTAAATAAATTATTCCTATTTAAAGATAAATATTTACCTGTAAAATAAATCCTAATATAGCTACAATATAAATTATAATTATATTATAGCTATTTTAGGATTTATATTTATTTTACAGGTAACTTTGTAATTATTTTAACCAGGTACAATAGCTATTAAATAGTTAAGAACTATTTAATAGCTAAAATAGTTAAAATAATTACAAATTTACATGTAAAATAAATCCTAACCTAAGTTACAATTAAACCTAACACTACACTATCAATAAATTAATTAAATAAACTACCTACAATTACCTACAATTAACCTAACACTACACTATCAATAAATTAATTAAATACAATTCCTACAAATAAATACAATTAAATAAACTAGCTAAAGTACAAAAAATAAAAAAGAACTAAGTTACAAAAAATAAAAAAATATTTACAAACATAAGAAAAATATTACAACAATTTTAAACTAATTACACCTACTCTAAGCCCCCTAATAAAATAACAAAGCCCCCCAAAATAAAAAAATGCCCTACCCTATTCTAAATGACTAAAGTTCAAAGCTCTTTTACCTTACCAGCCCTGAACAGGGCCCTTTGCGGGGCATGCCCCAAAGAATTCAGCTCTTTTGCCTGAAAAAAAAAAACATACAATCCCCCCCCCAACATTACAACCCACCACCCACATACCCCTAATCTAACCCAAACCCCCCTTAAATAAACCTAACACTAAGCCCCTGAAGATCATCCTACCTTGTCTTCACCTCACCAGGTATCACCGATCCGTCCTGGCTCCAAAATCTTCATCCAACCCAAGCGGGGGCTGGCGATCCATCATCTGGTGGCTGAAGAGGTCCAGAAGAGGCTCCAAAGTCCAAAGAATGAAGGTTCCTTTATGGGACGTCATCCAAGATGGCGTCCCTCGAATTCCGATTGGCTGATAGGATTCTATCAGCCAATCGGAATTAAGGTAGGAATATTCTGATTGGCTGATGGAATCAGGCAATCAGAATCAAGTTCAATCCGATTGGCTGATCCAATCAGCCAATCAGATTGAGCTCGCATTCTATTGGCTGATCGGAACAGCCAATAGAATGCAAGCTCAATCTGATTGGCTGATTGGATCCTATCAGCCAATCGGAATTCGAGGGACGCCATCTTGGATGACGTCCCTTAAAGGAACCTTCATTCTTCAGTTGGACGTTGCCGGATGAAGATGGGTCCGCGTCAGAGGTCTTCAGGATGGAGCCGGTCCTCATCGGATGAAGATAGAAGATGCCGCTTGGAAGATGATGGTTGCCGGTCCAGATCTACTCTTCTTCCCGGATAGCATGAAGACTTTGGAGCCTCTTCTGGACCTCTTCAGCCACCGGATGATGGATCGCCAGCCCCCGCTTGGGTTGGATGAAGATTTTGGAGCCAGGACGGATCGGTGATACCTGGTGAGGTGAAGACAACGTAGGATGATCTTCAGGGGCTTAGTGTTAGGTTTATTTAAGGGGGGTTTGGGTTAGATTAGGGGTATGTGGGTGGTGGGCAGTGTTCCCTCTAAGGACAGTTTTGTGTGCAGCCCAGCAGTGAAACAGTTAACAAGAGAACCATACCTTGCCATCTGCATTGTGCAGAGTTTGCTAATTGCAGGGGGTGGTTACCTAATTAACTGTTTCACTGCTGGGCCGCACACAAAACTGGCCTTAGAGGGAACACTGGTGGTGGGTTGTAATGTTGGGGGGGGGATTGTATGTTTTTTTTTTCAGGCAAAAGAGCTGAATTCTTTGGGGCATGCCCCGCAAAGGGCCCTGTTCAGGGCTGGTAAGGTAAAAGAGCTTTGAACTTTAGTAATTTAGAATAGGGTAGGGCATTTTTTTATTTTGGGGGGCTTTGTTATTTTATTAGGGGGCTTAGAGTAGGTGTAATTAGTTTAAAATTGTTGTAATATTTTTCTAATGTTTGTAAATATTTTTTTATTTTTTGTAACTTAGTTCTTTTTTATTTTTTGTACTTTAGCTAGTTTATTTAATTGTATTTATTTGTAGGAATTGTATTTAATTAATTTATTGATAGTGTAGTGTTAGGTTAATTGTAGGTAATTGTAGGTAGTTTATTTAATTAATTTATTGATAGTGTAGTGTTAGGTTTAATTGTAATTTAGGTTAGGATTTATTTTACAGGTAAATTTGTAATTATTTTAACTATTTTAGCTATTAAATAGTTCTTAACTATTTAATAGCTATTGTACCTGGTTAAAATAAATACAAAGTTGCCTGTAAAATAAATATTAATCCTAAAATAGCTATAATATAATTATAATTTATATTGTAGCTATATTAGGATTTATTTTACAGGTAAGTATTTAGCTTTAAATAGGAATAATTTATTTAATAAGAGTTAATTAATTTTGTTAGATGTAAATTATATTTAATTTAGGGGGGTGTTAGTGTTAGGGTTAGACTTAGCTTTAGGGGTTAATACATTTATTAGAATAGCGGTGAGCTCCGGTCGGCAGATTAGGGGTTAATAATTGAAGTTAGGTGACGGCGATGTTAGGGAGGGCAGATTAGGGGTTAATACTATTTATTATAGGGTTAGTGAGGCGGATTAGGGGTTAATAACTTTATTATAGTAGCGCTCAGGGCCGGTCGGCAGATTAGGGGTTAATAAGTGTAGGCAGGTGGAGGCGACGTTGTGGGGGGCAGATTAGGGGTTAATAAATATAATATAGGGGTCGGCGATGTAAGGGCAGCAGATTAGGGGTACATAGGGATAATGTAAGTAGCGGCGGTTTACGGAGCGGCAGATTAGGGGTTAATAATAATATACAGGGGTCAGCGATAGCGGGGGCGGCAGATTAGGGGTTAATAAGTGTAAGGTTAGGGGTGTTTAGACTCGGGGTACATGTTAGGGTGTTAGGTGCAGACGTAGGAAGGGTTACCGCATAGCAAACAATGGGGCTGCGTTAAGAGCTGAACGCGGCTTTTTTGCAGGTGTTAGGTTTTTTTTCAGCTCAAACAGCCCCATTGTTTCCTATGGGAGAATCGTGCACGAGCACGTTTTTGAGGCTGGCCGCTTGCGTAAGCAACTCTGGTATCGAGAGTTGAAGCTGCGTTAAAAATGCTCTACGCTCCTTTTTTGGAGCCTAACGCAGCCTTTATGTGGACTATCAATACCAGAGTTATTTTTATGGTGCGGCCAGAAAAAAGCCGGCGTTAGTTTTTCGGGTCCTTACCGACAAAACTCCAAATCTAGCCGATAGTCTTTTTTTACTAAAACATTCAGAAAATAAAACACACAATTATTTACATCCTTAATTTTTTAAATTTTAATAAAAATATAGATATTTTTTAACACTTTTTAAGAACTCCAAAAACAGCTCAGTACAGAGCTGGAAATGTCTCAGCAGTTAAGGGTATATTAAAGGGACAGGGAACACATTGAATTGTTAAAATGTCACAGTCTTCTGGCAATCCGTGCACATAATAAGAAGTGATGATTTATGTTGTTGGTAGTGAACTATACACTGGATTTAGACAATTTTTTTAGATTAATAAAAACAAATCCAACATTTTAGTTTAATAACATGAGGCAATACAGGCTTGTATATGATGTTTGTTGTTAAATAATTTTTTTAGCACTTTTCATTATCATTTTCACCCTGAAGAAGAAAATGATGCCATAATATATGTAGCTTTAAGAGGCCTATTTAACAAAGGTCTGTCTCACCTGATCCGACAGTGCGGATCAGGTCCGACATACCTCGCTGAATGCGGAGAGCAATACGCTCTACGTATTCAGCATTGCATCAGCAGCTCTTGTGAGCTGCTGGTGCAACGCCGCCCCCTGCTGATTCGCAGCCAATCGGCCGCCAGCAGGGGGTGTCAATCAACCCGATCGTACTCGATCGGGTCGAATTGTGGCAATCTCTGTCCGCCTCCTCAGAAGCGGACAGGTTATGGAGCAGCTGTCTTTACACCGCTGCTCCATAACTTGTGTTTCTGGCGTGTCTGAAGGCTCGCCAGAAACACGAGGTGTCAAGCTCCATACGGAGCTTGTTAGATATGCCCCTAAGGCTTACTAAAGCCTGAATATTAAAAAAGCTGCCATGTGCAGTTTCACGTTCATAGTTTTAAACCCACATTATTGGCTGATTATAGATACAAGTTTCAAAAACAAATGGCAACATGATTCACATTATTTATTACAAGGCATTGTGAAATAATTGTTAACATAATAAAATAAATATGTACCTTGTTTGTCAGTGCAGCCTCTTGTGGCCCCTGATAACTCATGATAAAGCACTGGCTATAGTCACCTCATAGGGCTTAAAGACAGTGGAATGTGAGACCTCTAGCTTGCTCCCTCCCTCTGCCACTGTCACCAGTCCTCTCATCCATAACATTATATTGTACTTTAAGTTTGATGTCTGACAGCCACTTCTTCATCTACAAAGCCTTTTGGGTGGCTGACACTGCTCTGACAGCTCCCAGATATTATCCCTAATCGCAGAACAAGTCAACTTCTGTTCACCAAACACACGGCCAGATTACGAGTTTTGCGTTATGAGCGGCTCGGTAATAACTTGCAAGTTATCTCCACCGCTCACCTTTAATAACGCTGCTATTAAAGGTTTGCAAAAACCCGGCGTTAGCAGGCAATATGGCAGCATTGAGCTCCATACCGTACTCCAATACCAGCGCTGCTTTGAGCTGGTTTTATGTGCTTGTGCACGATTTCCCCATAGACATCAAAGGGGCGAGCCGGCTAAAAAAAAGCCTAACACCTGAAATAAAGCAGCGTAAAGCTCCATAACGCAGCCCCATTGATTTCTATGGGGAAAGAAAATTTATGTTTACACCTAACACCCTAGCATAAACCCCAAGTCTAAACACCCCTAATCTTCCGCCCCCGACATCGCCGACACCTACATTACACTTATTACCCCTAATCTGCCATCCCCGACATCACAACCACCTACCTAAACTTATTAACCCCAATCTGCTGCCCCGAATGTCGCCGCCACCTACATAAATTTAATAACCCCTAATCTGCCGCCCCTAACGTCATTGCCACCTACATAAATGTATTAACCCTTAATCTGCCCCCCCCCAACGTCGCTGCCGCCACTATACTAAAGTTATTAACCCCTAAACCTCTGGCCTCCCACATCACTAACATTAAATAAATATATTAACCCCTAAACCTAAGTCTAACCCTAACACCCCTAACTTTAATATAATAAAATAAATCTAAATAAAAATTACTATCATTAACTAAATAATTTCTATTTAAAACTAAATACTAACCTATAAAATAAACCCTAAGATTGCTACAATATAACTAATAGTTATTTTGTATCTAGCTTAGGTTTTATTTTTATTTCATAGCTAAGTTTTTATTTATTTTAACTAGGTAGATTAGTTAGTAACTAGTTATTAACTATTTACTAGCTACCTAGTTAAAATAAATACAAACTTACCTGTAATATAAAATCTAACCTGTCTTACACTAAAACCTAATACTACAATTAAATAAATTAAATTAACAAAATACATTTATCATGTTGTATATGCTGTTACAATTGCATTTTCATTTATGTAATGGATTTGTTGGCAGAACATTTTATTTATCAAGATCTTTGGCTAAAGGGCAGTTTCTAGCATAATTAGGGGGGGCAGTAAAAATCTTGTGATTACAATATTTGTCTACAGTCTTGCAATAAATGAACATAATGGTTAGACAATATTTTTAATGCAATATCACCTCTTTTTGCTGCAATTGTTTTTCAGTATTTAAACTTCCCTCAATTCTTGACTTATTTAGAGATGCAAATCCAGACTTATTACAAGAGTAGATACTAATAGCCACTATACTTTTTTAAAGCAAAATCTACATTGTTTTGCACTTTCTTATCTGATCATCTATGCAGAAGTCAATTAGGGCAGATGTGTGACAGGGTTAGGCTTGTGAAATCTGTGAGCTTCCAGTTCTCAGAATTGCAAAACTCTTATTTTTCTGCCATCAAACACAAGCAAATGGGGCAAAAGAAATATTAAAAATATATTGCAATGCTATTTTCATAAACATAATTACTTTTTTTAATTTTCAAATAGAAATTATAACATATATAAATGAAAAATCAATAATATATCACAATGTAAATAAAAAATAGAAAATGTATACAGGAGAGAGTAATTAAATATTGTACAGTTTACAGTAAGGCCTATCAGCTTCATAAATGAGAAACATTAACAGCAATTTGAGAAACATTACAGCAATTTGATTATAGAAAAGAAGTTTCAAATCATGTTCAAATGCAAAACAATGATCCAAACAATGAGGCCCATTTATCAAGCTCTGTACGGAGCTTGAGGGCCCGTGTTTCTGGCGAGTCTTTAGACTCGCCAGAAACAGCAGTTATGAAGCAGCAGTCTAAAGACCGCTTCTCCATAACCTGTCCGCCTGCTCTGAGCAGGCGGACAGACATCGCCGGAATTCAACCTGATCGAGTACGATCGGGTTGATTGACACCTCCCTGCTGGCAGCCGATTGGTCTGGCGTTGCACCAGCAGTTCTTGTGAGCTGCTGGTGCAATGCTGAATACGGAGAGCATATTGCTCTCCGCATTCAGCGAGGTCTTGCGGACCTGATCCGCACTGTCGGATCAGGTCCGCAAGACCTTTGATACATAGGCCCCAATGTTCACTAATCCTTATAATAAATATTTGCAAATGAGTTGTGAGAGTGAACAAATACACCATAGAAATGAATTATATCAAAATGATGTATGCAAGCCTGAAATGCTAGTTAAATAGCAGCTGTCTTAAAGAGATCTTCAATTCAAATTTAAATGTTCATGATTAAGATAGAGTACGCAATTTTAAACAACTTTCCAATTTACCTTTATCATAAAATTTGCTTTGATTTCTTCTATTCTTTGTTTAAAGCTAAACCTAGGTAGACTCATGCTAAGTTCTAAGCCGTTCATGGTCACATCTCAGTTCAGTATATTTTGACAGTTTTTCACAGACTAGCTCATGTGTGCCGTATAGATAACATTGTGCTCACTCATGTGAATTATTTTTTTATTTTTATTTTATTATATTTTCAGCACTAATTGGCTAAAATGCAAGTCTGAAAAAAGAACTGAGATAAGGGGGCAGTCTACAGAGGCTCCCAAGTTAATCACAGAGGTAAAAAGTGTATTAATATAAAAGTGTTGGTTATGAAAAACTGGGGAATAAGAAACAAACGGCTAGATTATGAGTTGTGCGTTAGGGTTAAAAAGCAGTGTTGAAAGGTCCCAATGCTGCTTTTTAACGCCCGCTGGTATTACGAGTCTTGCAGGTACAGGTGTACCACTCACTTTTTTGGCCAGACTCGGAAATACCGCAATTCCACTTACGTCAATTGCGTATCCTATATTTTCAATGGGACTTGCATAGCGCTGGTATTACTAGTCTGACAAAAAGTGAGCGGTAGACCCTCTCCTGTCAAGACTGATACCGCATTTAAAAGTCAGTAGTTAAGAGTTTTACACTACAACGCCGTAGCATAAAACTCTTAACTAAAGTGCTAAAAAGTACACTAACACCCATAAAGTACCTATTAATCCCTAAACCGAGGCCCCCCACATCGCAAACACTAAAATAAAATTTTTAACCCCTAATCTGCCGAAACGGAAATCGCCGCCACTATAACATATTAACCCCTAAACCGCCGCACTCCCGCATTGCAAGCACTAGTTAAATATTATTAACCCATAATCTGCCTGCCCTAACATCGCCAATACCTACCTACATTTATTAACCCCTAATCTGCCGCCCCCAACGTCGCCGCCACTTTATTAAATGTATTAACCCCTAAACCTAACCCCCCCTAACTGAAATATAATTTTAATAAATCTAAATAAAATTACTATCATTAACTAAATTATTCCTATTTAAAACTAAATACTTACCTATAAAATAAACCCTAAGATAGCTACAATATAACTAATAGTTACATAGTATCTATCTTAGTGTTTGTTTTTATTTTACAGGCAACTTTGTATTTATTTGAACTAGGTACAATAGTTATTAAATAGTTATTAACTATTTAATAACTACCTAGTTAAAATAAAGACAAATTTACCTGTAAAATAAAACCTAACCTATGTTACAATTACACCTAACACTACACTATATTTAAATTAATTACCTAAACTAAATACAATAAATTACAATTTAAAAAAATGATCTAAAGTGCGAAAAAACCCCCCACTAAATTACAGAAAATAATAAAATAATTACAAGAATTTTAAATAAATTACACCTACTTTAATCCCCCTAACAAAATAAAAAAGCCCCCCAAAATAAAAAAAAGCCCTACCCTACACTAAATTACAAATAGCCCTTAAAAGGGCCTTTTGCGGGGCATTGCCCCAAAGAAAACAGCTCTTTTACCTGTAAAAAAAAAGTACAAATACCCCCCCAACATTAAAACCCACCACCCACACTACCAACCCTACTCTAAAACCCACCCAATCCTCCCTTAAAAAAACCTAACACTAACCCCTTGAAGATCACCCTACCGTAAAGTTTTAAATATACCGTATGTATTTTACTTATATTTGCCATGAGTCAGGTCTATGTATATTTCCTTTTGCAGAATGTCAGTTTCAGTTTGGGAAGCATGTTTAGGAAGTTATTTGTCTTACCTGGGGTATATTCCTTTTTTTCAAATTGACTGTTTTTCTTTTAATTTCGCGGGCAAAATTAGGCTGTTTTTTATTGTGTCATTCTTGGCGCGAGAAATTTTTTGGCACGAAGATACGTCTTTTATGATGCTATTTTGTCATTACCAGCGTCTTAGTTGATGCCAGGGTTCCTTGCACGAGGTTGCGTCTGTGATGACGCAAGTTGCATCATTTCTGGATGTTGATGGCGCCAAAAAAAAAATTAAACTTCTTTTTGCGTTGTGCGTCATACTTGGCACCAAAAAATGTAGTTTATTTTTCACCTCACTTCCTATATGCATCTTGCCTTCTATATGCTCAGAGGGCGATGCTGTTTGCATTTTTTCCCATTCCTCAAACAGCCATATAAGGAAATTGTAAATTAAGCTTTAATGTTGTTTTTTATATTTTGCAAGATGTCTCAATCTGATCCTGTCTCAGAAGCAACTGTTGGAACCCTGTTGACTGATCACAGTTCTACCAAAGCTAAGTGTATCTGTTGTAAATTAGCTGAGATTATATCTCCAGCTGTAGTTTGTAGCAGTTGTCATGATAAACTTTTGCACGCAGAAAACGTTTCCATCACAGTACTAGCACAGTTTCTGTTGTTCCTTCAACATCTAATGCACATGATATCCCTGTTGATATGAAAAATTATATTGCTGATGCGATAAAGAAGGCTTTGCCTTCTGATAAACGTAAAAGGTCTTTTAAAACTTCTCATAAAATTGATGAAATTTCAAATGACCGACAACATACTGAAATATCCTCCTCTGATGAGGATCTCTCTGATTCAGAAGATCCTACCTCAGACATTGACACTGACAAATCTACTTATCTTTTCAAGATTGAGTGAATTTGTTCCTTGTTAAAAGAAGTTTTGGTTACTTTTGATATTGAGGAGTCTAGTCCTCTTGATATCAAAACTAGTAAACATTTAAATTCTGTTTACAGTATAAACCTCCTGTGATTTCTCCTGAGTTTTTCCAGTTCCTGATGCTATTTCTGATATGATTGCTAAGGAATGGGTTAAGCCTGGTACTTCTTTCATTGCTTCTTCTAGGTTTAAAAGGTTGTACCCTTTGCCAGCAGCTAGATTAGAGTTTTGGAAAAAAAATCCCCAAAGTTGATGGGGCTGTTTCTACTCTTGCCAAAAGTACTACTATTCCTATGGAAGACAGTACTTCTTTTAAAGATCCTTTATATTGGAAACTTGAATCTTATCTAAGGAAAGCTTATTTATATTCTGGCTATCTTCTCAGGCCTGCCATTGCTATGGCTGATGTTGCGGCTGTGTCAACCTTTTGGTTGGTTAGCACACACAAAAGGAAACAGATCCTGATTTGTCTAGCATTGTTCGTTTGCTTCAACATGCTAATAATTTTATCTGTGATACAATTTTTTATATCATCAAAATTGATGTTAAATCTATGTCTTTAGCTATTTTAGCTAGAAGAGCTTTATGGCTCAAATCTTGGAATGCTGACATGGTATCTAAGTCTAGATTACTATCTCTTTCTTTCCAAGATACCATTTTATTTGGTTCTCAGTTGGATTCAATTATTTCAACTATCACTGGGGGTGAAGGGAGTTTATTTGCCTCAGGATAAAATATCTAAGGGTAAATTTAAAACGTCTAATCATTTTCGTTCCTTTCAACAGAATAAGGAACAGAAAACCAATCCTTCCCCTAAAGACTCTAGTTCTAATTGGAAACCTTCTTCAAGTTGGAATAAATCCAAGCCTTTTAAGAAACCAAATCCAGCCCCCAAGTCTGCATGAATGTGCAGCCCTTGATCCAGTTCAGCTGGTTGGGGACAGATTGAAATTATTCCAAGACATTTGGCAGATATTCTGTTCAAAATCGGTGGATTCAAAGTATTGTCTCTCAATGTGAGAAGATTCTTTCTCTCTCACGTTCCAGCAAATCCGTTGAAGGCTCAGGCTTTTCTGAAGTGTGTTTCAGATCTAGAGCTTTTAGGGGTAATAATACCAGTTTCATTTCAGCAACAGGGTCTGGAGTTTTATTCAAATCTATTCATTGTCTCAAAGAAAGAAAATTCATTCAGGCCAGTTCTGGATCTGAAGTTTTTGAATCGTTTTGTAAGAGTCACAACTTTTAAGATGGTGACTATAAGGACTATTTTGCCTTTTGTTCAGCAAGGTCATTATATGTCCATGATAGACTTACAGGATGCATAGCTTCACATTCAGATTCATCCAGACCACTATCGATTTCTGAGATTCTCTTTTCTAGACAAGCATTACCAATTTGTCGCTCTTCCATTTGGCCTAGCAACAACTCCAAGGATCTTTTCAAAGGTTCTCGGTGCCCTTCTATCTGTAATCAGAGAACAGGGTATTGTGGTGTTTCCTTATTTGGACGATATCTTGGTACTAGCTCAGTCCTTACATTTAGCTGAATCTCACACAAAATCAACTCGTTTTGTTTCTTCAAAGACATGGTTGGAGGATCAATTTACCAAAGAGTTTCTTGATTCCTCAGACAAGGGTTAACGTTTTAGGTTTCCAGATAGATTCAGTGTCTATGACTCTGTCCTTAACAGACAAGAGACAAATGAAATTGGTTTCAGCTTGTCGAAACCTTCAGTCTCAATCATTCCCTTCAGTGGCTGTGTGCATGGAGATTTTAGGTCTCGATCCCCTTTGTTTGTTTTCACATGAGACCTCTACAGCTTTGTATGCTGAATCAATGGTGCAGGGATTATACTCGGATATCACAATTGATATACTTAAATCCCAACATTCAACTCTCTCTGACTTGGTGGTTAGACCATCATCATTTAATTCCGGGGGCCTCTTTTGTTCATCCTACCTGGACTGTGATCACAACAGATGCAAGTCTTTCAGGTTGGGGAGCTGTCTGGGGATCTCTGACAGCACACAGGGTTTGGAAAACTCAAGAGGCGAGGTTACCAATCAATATTTTAGAACTCTGTGCTATTTTCAGGGCTCTTCAGGTTTGGCTTCTGTGGAAGAAAGAACCATTCATTTGTTTTCAGACAGACAATATCACAACTGTGGCATATGTCAATAATCAGGGTGGGACTCGCAGTCCCCTAGCTATGAAAGAAGTATATCAGATACTTTCTTGGGCAGAATCTAGCCCTTGTCTAATTTCTTAGGTGTATATCCCAGGTGTAGACAATTGGGAAGCGGATTATCTCAGCCGTCAGACCTTACATCCGGGGGAGTGGTCTCTCCATCCAGATGTATTTTGTCAGATTGTACAGATGTGGGGTCTTCCAGAAATAGATCTGATGGCTTCTCAACTAAACAAGAAACTTCCCAGGTACCTGTCCAGGTCCAGGGATCCTCAAGCAGAGATGGTGGATGCTTTAGCAGTTCCTTGGTTTTAACAACCTGCTTATATCTTCCCGTCTCTAGTTCTTCTTCCAAGAGTGATCTCCAAGATCATTATGGAACAATTGTATGTTTTTATGATAGCACCAGCGTGGTCTCACAGGTTTTGGTATGCAGACCTTGTTCGGATGTCCAGTTGCCAGCCTTGGCCACTTCCTCTAAGACCAGACCTTCTGTCTCAAGGGCCATTTTTCCATCAGGATCTCAAATCGTTAAATTTGAAGGTATGGAAATTGAACACTTAGTGCTTAGTCATAGAGGTTTCTCTGACTCAGTGATTGATACTATGCTACAGGCTCATAAGTCTGTTTCAAGGAAGATTTATTATCGAGTTTGGAAGACTTATATTTCATGGTGTTCTCATAAATTCTCCTGGCATTCTTTTAGAATTCCTAGAATTTTACAGTTTCTTCAGGATGGTTTGGATAAAAGTTTGTCTGCAAGTACTTTGAAGGGACAAATCTCTGCTCTTTCTGTTTTATTTCATAAAAAGATTTCTAAGCTTCCTGATATTCACTGTTTTTTTCAGGCTTTGGTTCGTATCAAGCCTGTTATTAAATCAATCTCTCCTCCTTGGAGTCTTAATTTGGTTTTGAAGACTTTGCAGGCTCCTCCTTTTGAGCCTATGCATTCTTTGGATATTAAACTACTTTCTTGGAAAGTGTTGTTTCTTTTGGCTATCTCTTCAGCTAGTAGAGTTTCTGAATTGTCTGCTCTCTCTTGTGAGTCTCCTTTTCTGATTTTCCATCAGGATAAGGCTGTTTTGCGGACTTTGTTTACATTTATTCCAAAGGTTGTGAATTCTAACAACATTAGTAGGGAAATTGTTGTTCCTTCCTTGTGTCCTAATTTCAAAAATGCTCTTGAAAGATCTTTGCATTCTTTGGATGTTGTAAGAGCTTTGAAATATTATGTTGAAGCTACTAAAGATTTCAGGAAAACTTCTAGTCTATTTGTTGTCTTCTCTGGTTATAGGAAAGGTCAGAAAGCTTCTGCCATTTCTTTGGCATCTTGGTTGAAGCTTTTGATTCATAAAGCTTATTTGGAGGTGGGACAGTCCCCACCTCAGAGGATCACAGTTCATTCTACTAGATCAGTCTCCACTTCTTGGGCTTTTAAGAATGAAGCTTGAGTTGATCAGATTTGCAAAGCAGCAACTTGGTCTTCTTTGCATACATTTACAAAATTACCATATTGATGTATTTGCTTCTTCCGAAGCAGTCTTTGGTAGAAACATTCTTCAGGCAGCTGTTTCAGTTTGATTCTTCTGCTAATGTTTTAAGTTTTTTCCTTTCAATTTATGTGAAAAACTTACAGCTAGATTACGAGTTTTGAGTTATGAGTGAAAAAGCCTCATAACGCTGGTAGTGAGTTTTGCAGGTATAGCTGTACCGCACACTTTTTTGGCCATAACACAACGTAACTACCGCAGCTTTCAAAAATTCATTTTTCAATGGGACTTCCATAGCGCCGGTATTACGAGTTTGCCTGTCCGGCCAAAAAGTGAGCAGTACAGCCTATAACTACAAGATCCGTACCGTAAACTGAAAGTCAGTAGTTATGAAATTTATGCTACAGATTTGTAACGTAAAACTCATAACTAAAGTGTTACAAAGTACACTTACACCCATAAACTACCTATCGCAAACACTAAAATAAAATTATTAATCCCTAATCTGCCGCTCTGGACATCGCCGCCACTATAATAAACATATTAACCCCTAAACCGCCACACTCCTGCATCGCAAACACTAGTTAAATTTTATTAACCCCTAATCTGCCGCCCCCAACATCACTGCCGCCACTATACTAAAGTTATTAACCCCTAAACCTAACACTAAGTCTAACCCTAACACCCTAACTTTAATATAATTAAAATAAATCTAAATAAAAATCTATCTTAGGTTTTATTTTTATTTCACAGCTAAGTTTGTATTTATTTTAACTAGGTAGAATAGTTAGTAAATAGTAATTAACTATTTACTAACTACCTAGTTAAAATAAATAAAAATTTACCTGTAAAATAAAACCTAACCTGTCTTACACTAACACCTAACATTACACTACAATTAAATAAATTACATTAAATACAATTAACTAATTACAAAAAAAAAAAACACTAAATTACACAACATAAAAAAGAAGTTATCAAATATTTAAACTAATTACACCTAATCTAATAGCCCTATAAAAATAAAAAAGCCCCCCAAAAATAAAAAAAAACCCTAGCCTAAACTAAACTGCCAATAGCCCTTAAAAGGGCCTTTTGCGGGGCATTGCCCCAAAGAAATCAGCTCTTTTACCTGTAAAAAAAATACAAAGCAACTCCCCAAACAGTAAAACCCACCACCCACACAACCAAACCCCCCAAATAAAACCCTATCTAAAAAACCTAAGCTCCCCATTGCCCTGAAAAGGACATTTGGAATGGCATTTAGCTCTTTTTCCTTGCCTAAAACCCTAAGCTGAAAATAAAACCCACCCGATAAACCCTTAAAAAAAAACTAACACTAACCCCCGAAGATCCACTTATAGTTTTTGAAGACCGGACATCCATCCTCAACGAAGCCGGGAGAAGTCTTCATCCAAGAAGCAAGAAGTCCTCAATGAAGCCGGGAGAAGTCTTCATCCAAGTGGCAAGAAGTGGTCCTCCAGACCGGCAGACGTCTTCATCCAGACGGCATCTTCTATCTTCATCCTTCCGACGTGGAGCGGCTCCATCTTCAAGACATCCGGCGTGGAGCATCCTCTTCTTTCGACGGGCTACTGAAGAATGAAGGTTACTTTAAGAGACGTCATCCAAAATGGCGTCCCTTGAATTCCGATTGGCTGATAGAATTCTATCAGCCAATCGGAATTAAAGGGTAAAAAATTCTATTGGCTGATGCAGTCAGCCAATAGGATTGAGCTTGCATTCTATTGGCTGATTGGAACAGCCAATAGAATGCGAGCTCAATCCTATTGGTTGATTGGATTTTTTCACCTTTAATTTCGATTGGCTGATAGAATTCTATCAGCCAATCGGAATTCAAGGGACGCCATCTTGGATGACGTCCCTTAAAGATGGAGCCGATCCACATTGGAAGGATGAAGATAGAAGATGCCGTCTGGATGAAGACTTCTGCCTATCTGGAGCACCACTTCTTGCTGCTTGGATGAAAATGTCTCCCAACTTTGTTGAGGACTTCTTGCCGCTTGGATGAAGACTTCTCCCGGCTTTGTTGAGGATGGATGTCTGGTCTTCAAAAACTGTAAGTGGATCTTCGGAGGTTAGTGTCAGGTTTTTTTAAGGGTTTATTGGGTGGGTTTTATTTTTAGCTTAGGGTTTTGGGCAAGGAAAAAGAGCTAAATGCCCTTTTAAGGGCAATGCCCATCCAAATGCCATTTTCTGGGAAATGGGGAGCTTAGGTTTATTTAGATAGGGTTTTATTTGGGGGGTTTGGTTGTGTGGGTGGGGTTTTTTACTGTTGGGAGGGTTGTTTGTATTTTTTTACAGGTAAAAGAGCTGATTTCTTTGGGGCAATGCCCGCAAAAGGCCCTTTTAAGGGCTATTGGCAGTTTAGTTTAGGCTAGGGTTTTTTTTTTTATTTGGGATGGGCATTTTTATTTTGATTTGAGGGCTATTAGATTATGTGTAATTAGTTTAAATATTTGATAATTTCTTTTTTATTTTGTGTAATTTAGTGTTTTTTATTTTTTGTAATTTAGTTAATTGTATTTAATTAATGTAATGTATTTAATTGTAGTGTAATGTTAGGTGTTAGTGTAAGACAGGTTAGGTTTTATTTTACAGGTAAATTTGTATTTATTTTAGCTAGGTAGTTAGTAAATAGTTAATAACTATTTACTAACTATTCTACCTAGTTAAAATAAATACACACTTAGCTGTGAAATAAAAATAAAACCTAAAATAGCTACAATGTAACTATTAGTTATATTGTAGCTAGCTTAGGGTTTATTTTACAGGTAAGTATTTAGTTTTAAATAGGAATTATTTAGGTGTTAATTGTAATTTTTATTTTGATTTATTTTAATCATGTTAAAGTTAGTGCGTGTTAGGGTTAGACTTAGGGTTAGGTTTAGGGGTTAATAACTTTAGTGTAGTGGCTGCGACGTTGGGGGCAGCAGATTAGGGGTTAATAAGTGTAGGTATGTGGCAGCGATGTCGGGGACGGCAGATTAGGGGTTAATAACTGTAATTTAGGTGGCGGCGAGTGTTTAGACTCAAGTTTATCTTATGGTGTTAGGTGTAAACATAATTTTTCTTTCCCCATAGGGATCAATGGGGCTGCGTTACGGGACTTTACTCTCCTTTATTGCAGGTGTTAGACTTTTTTTTAGCCAGCTCTCCCCATTGATGTCTATGGGGAAATCGTGCACGAGCACGTAAAACCAGCTCAAAGCAGCGCTGGTATTTGGGTGCGGTATGGAGCTCAATGGAGCTCAACGCTGCCATATTGCCTGCTAACGCCGGGTTTTTGCAAACCTGTAAAAGCAGCGCTATAGGGAGGTGAGCGGTGGAAATAACTTGCAAGTTAGTACCGAGCCGCTCATAACGCAAAACTCATAATCTAGCCGTTATTTTTTTGTGGATTTAATTTTTTCAGCGGAAAATGGCTGTTTTAATTTTATCCCTCTCTTTCTAGTGACTCTTCTGTGGAATCCCACATCTTGGTTATTTCTATCCCATATGTCACTAGCTCATGGACTCTTACCAATTACATGAAATAAAACATAATTTATGTAAGAACTTACCTGATAAATTAATTTCTTTCATATTGCCAAGAGTCTATGAGACCCACCCTTTTTCTGATGGTTATGATTTTTTGTATAAAAGCACAATTATATTTCCAATTCCTCTTTTTTGTTTGCTTTTTTACTCCTTTTTCTATCACCCCACTACTTGGCTATTCGTTAAACTGAATTGTGGGTGTGGTGAGGGGGTATTTATAGGCATTTGAGGTTTGGGAAACTTTGCCCTTCCTGGTAGGAATGTATATCCCATATGTCACTAGCTCATGGACGCTTGTTAATATGAAAGAAATTAATTTATCAGGTAAGTTCTTACATAAATTATGTTTTTAAACAATAACAATTCTGGAGAAGACTATCCCTTTAAACTTCAGGTGCTAATTTACCTTCTATTAACTTTAAGCCTGCTAAGGTTAAAGTTTCTATACATAAAGCTGATATGTCCTTAAAGGGTGAGGTTTTGTACTGGTGATCTGGGGCCCGATCCGATATGCAGCATCGCCCGCAAAAGCCGGCGACGCCGAATTTTGCGCGGGTTTGGTATCCTATATACGGCGTAACCTAGAAGTTACGCTCGTATATATCTGCCGTCGCCCGTAGTTTTTTGGGCCATAGGCAGGTATACCAAACCTGTGCAGTTTGGTATCCAATATACAGCGTAAGGACTTACGTGGTGAAAATGGAGAAATCTTACTCCATTTTCACCTCGCCACAAAATGCAGCCGTAGTAAGCCTTACGCTGTCTATTGGAGCCCCGTAACTCCCTAAACTATCTGCTAAATAAAACCTAACACCTACGCATGCGCAATGTCTATCTACCTGTCAACCGCGATCCCCCGCCGCAATCCCTAATAAAGTATTTAACCCCTAAACCTCCGCTCCCGGACCCCGCCGCCACCTACATTAAAAGTATAACCTCCTAATGTGATCCCCCTACACCGTCACCAGCTACCTTACCTACCCCCTAAAGTAAGCCCCTACCCCACGCCATCTACCTTACCTACCCCCTAAAGTGAGCCCCTACCCCGCCGCCATCTACCTTACCTACCCCCTAAAGTGAGCCCCTACCCCGCCGACATCTACCTTAAATACCCCCTAAAGTGAGCTCCTACCCCGCCGCCATCTATTTTAAAAATATTAACCCCTAATTTAATCCCCCTACACCGCCGCCACCTATATTAAACACATTAACCCCTAATCTAATCCCCCTACACCGCCGCCAGCTATATTAACTATATTAACCCTAATTATATTAGGGTTAATATAGTTAATATAGTTATTATATTATATATATTAACTATATTAATCCTAATTATATTAGGGTTACTCTAGTTAATATCGTTATTATATTATATATATTAACTATATTAACCCTAATTATATTAGGGTTAATATAGTTAATATCGTTATTATATTACATATATATTAAGTATAATAACCCTATCTAACTCTAACATCCCTTACTAAATTCTTATTAAAATAAATCTAATTAATATTAATATTATTAATTAAAATATTCCTATTTAAATCTAAATACTTACCTATAAAATAAACCCTAAGATAGCTACAATGTAATCAATAATTACATTGTAGCTATTTTAGGGTTTATATTTATTTTACAGGTAACTTGGTATTTATTTTAACTAGGTACAATAGCTATTAAATAGTTAATAACTATTTAATAGCTACCTAGTTAAAATAATTACCAATTTACCTGTAAAATAAATCCTAACCTAAGTTACAAATACACCTACACTATCAATAAATTAAATAAACTACAAATATCTAAACTAAAATACAATTAAATAAACTAAACTAAATTACAAAAAACCCCCACTAAATTACAAAAAATAAAAAAAGATTACAAGATTTTTAAGCTAATTACACCTATTCTAAGCCCCCTAATAAAATAATAAAGCCCCCCCAAAATAAAAAAATTTCCCTACCCTATTCTAAATTAAAAAAGTTAACAGCTCTATTACCTTACCAGCCCTTAAAAGGGCCTTTTGCGGGGCATGCCCCAAAGAAAACAGCTCTTTTGCCTGTAAAAAAAACACAATACCACCCCCCAACATTACAACCCACCACCCACATACCCCTATTCTAAACCCACCCAAACCCCCCTTAAAAAAACCTAACACTACCCCCCTGAAGATCTCCCTACCTTGTATTCACCCAGCCAGGCAGAACTCTTCATCCGATCAGGGCAATGTCTTCAATCAAGCGGCAGAGAAGTCTTCTTCCATCCGGGCGATGTCTTCAAGCAAGCGGCAGAGAAGTCTTCTTCCATCCGAAGACATCGCCCGGATGGAAGAAGACTTCTCTGCCGCTTGATTGAAGACATCGCCCGGATCGGATGAAGAGTTCTGCCCGGCTGGGTGAATACAAGGTAGGGAGATCTTCAGGGGGGTAGTGTTAGGGCTGGTAAGGTAAAAGAGCTGTTAACTTTTTTAATTTAGAATAGGGTAGGGAAATTTTTTTATTTTGGGGGGCTTTATTATTTTATTAGGGGGCTTAGAATAGGTGTAATTAGCTTAAAAATCTTGTAATCTTTTTTTATTTTTTGTAATTTAGTGTTTGTTTTTTTTGTAATTTAGTTTAGTTTACTTAATTGTATTTTAGTTTAGATATTTGTAGTTTATTTAATTTATTGATAGTGTAGGTGTATTTGTAACTTAGGTTAGGATTTATTTTACAGGTAAATTGGTAATTATTTTAACTAGGTAGCTATTAAATAGTTATTAACTATTTAATAGCTATTGTACCTAGTTAAAATAAATATAAACCCTAAAATAGCTACAATGTAATTATTAATTACATTGTAGCTATCTTAGGGTTTATTTTATAGGTAAGTATTTAGATTTAAATAGGAATATTTTAATTAATAATATTAATATTAGATTTATTTTAATAAGAATTTAGTTAGGGATGTTAGAGTTAGATAGGGTTATTATACTTAATATATATATAATATAATAACGATATTAACTATATTAACCCTAATATAATTAGGGTTAATATAGTTAATATATATAATATAATAACTATATTAACTATATTAACCCTAATATAATTCGGGTTAATATAGTTAATATAGCTGGCGGCGGTATAGGGGGATTAGATTAGGGGTTAATGTGTTTAATATAGGTGGCGGCGGTGTAGGGGGATTAAATTAGGGGTTAATATTTTTAAAATAGATGGCGGCGGGGTAGGAGTTCACTTTAGGGGGTAGGTAATGTAGTTGGCGGCGGTGTAAGGGGCTCACTTTAGGGGGTAGGTAAGGTAGATGGCAGCGGTGTAAGGGGCTCACTTTAGGGGGTAGGTAAGGTAGATGGCGGCGGGGTAGGGGCTCACTTTAGGGGGTAGGTAAGGTAGATGGCAGCGGTGTAAGGGTCTCACTTTAGGGGGTAGGTAAGGTAGATGGCGGCGGTGTAAGGGGCTCACTTTAGGGGGTAGGTAAGGTAGATGGCGGCGGTGTAAGGGGCTCACTTTAGGGGGTAGGTAAGGTAGATGGCGGCGGGGTAGGGGCTCACATTAGGGGGTTATAGATTTAATATAGCTGGCAAGGGTCCGGGAGTGGCGGTTTAGGGGTTAATAACTTTAATAGGTGGCGGCGGGGTCCAGGAACGGCGGTTTAGGGATTAATACATATTTTATTGTTAGGATAGTGAGGGGGGATAGCGGATAGACGTGTCGGGCTATGTTTGGGAGGCGTGTTAGACAGTACGGGAGATTTTATAACTTTAGTCAGGTTTTGTAGGCGCTGGCAGTTTCTAAAGTGCCGTAAGTCACTGGCAACTCCAGAAATTTGTACTTACGCAGATTTCTGGACATCGCTGGTTTGTCAGACTTACGGCACTTTAGCCTCTGACGGCGCCGTATATAGGATAGCTCGAGTTGCGAGCTGAAACTACGGGTGGCGGGGGTTCCCTCGCTTGCACCGCAAACTACGATCTATATCGGATCATGCCCCTGGGGTATACCTCTGATCATAAATCTGAATTATATACTTATTTGTTTAAATTGAGCATATTTGTTGTCTTTTCAAATAAACTTTGTTTAATTAGAGGTTAAGGTCCTCAAGTAGATGGGAAAAGCTGGTTAACCATTTTAATTCTGTTTTTATAGCTATGGTTAAATACCCTGATGTATTTTCTATACCTAATGAGGTCTCTGAGTTTATTTCCAAAGATTGGACTAAACCAGGTATTCCAATTAACCCTTCTGCAAAGTTTAAAGGGACAGTCTACTCCAGAATTGTCTGTTGTTTAAAAACAAAAGTAATCCTATTATTACCCATTCCCAAGGTTTGCTTAACCAACACTTTAATTTCCTTTTTTCTACCTCTATGATTATCTTGTATCTAAGCCTCTGCAATCTGCCCCCTTATCTCAGTGTTTTTGACAGACTTGCATTTTAACCAATCAGTGCTGACTCATAAATAACGCCATAGAAGTTAACAGAATGTTTATCTATATGGCACATATGAACTAGCACAGTCTAGCTGTGAAAAGCTAATGAAATGCTCTGAGATGAGAGGGCTTAGAAATTAGCATATCAGCCTACAAAGGTTTAGCTTTCAACAAAGAATGCCAAGAGAACAAAGCAAAATTAATGATAAAGTAAATTGGAAAGTTATTTAATACTGCCTCCCCTATCTGAATCATGAAACTCTAATTTTGACTAGACTGTCCCTTTAATTTAAAAATATTGCTGCTGATGGGCTAAAGAAGGACAGGCACAAAATGATAAGTAAGCTTGAGACAACTTAGAATGTAATGTAGTATATTCCTTACTGATATATTAATTGCTTTAGCCGTTTCCTAAAATGATTCCCTTTAATTTAAATGTACAATATTATTCACCTAATAATCTTCCCAACATCCAACTATGGGCTACACTACAAATGGAGCGTAACCAATAGAGCAAGGTGCATTATCCCTAGAGAATAGCGCAAATCCAGTATTACAAGTAGGTGGTAGAAAAAGGTTTACCAGAGAATTTTATTGTGGCTGACATTTTTCTAGCCCATCCTTTACTTTGAATGGATAGTTCAGGGTGCACTTTTATTTTCATATTACAAGTGGAGAGTTAAGTGTTGTACTTGAGTGCAACACAAAATAGCATTGGAAAATATAGTACATTTGGAGACTTGAATTTAACACTTTAACATATGCATAACAAAACACATGCAAATGAAAAATAAAGGTTTATTATTGAAAGAAATGTTTTAACAGTGTTTTAAAGGGATTTTGTATAAGACAAGGTGTTTGGACTGGGAAGGACTCAAAGGTGTATATGTATGTGTGTTTATTTGTATGTGTGTAGATATATACTATATGATCAAAATTATGTGGAAACCCTGCTATTTATTGAGTTCAGGTGTTTCAACCACCCCCATTGCTAACAGGTGCATACACATACCCATGACATCTCTATAGAGAAACTGTAAGCAAGATTACAAGTGTTGCAGTGCGGCTATAATGCTGAAAAATTGGCCTTTGCGCGCGGAATGGCAGGTCTCCCGTATTATAAGTCGAGGCGATACGGCTATACCGCTAGTATTTTAGCCTATACCGCATTCTCCATTCCGTAATCAAAAAATGGCTTTTGAATGTGGAATTTTTTAGTTTTTCCGTATTACAAGTTGTTCTGTCAGGCTATTACGCTACGTTATAGCTTATACTGCAATGATCCATTCCACAATCAAACACCAGTAGTTATGTTTTTTGCAAAACAAAAATGTTTTACAAAACTCATAACAAAAATGTTACAAAGTACACTAACAACCATAAACTATCTGCTACCTACCCACATCGCCAACACTAAATTAAAGTATTAACCCCTAAAGATCTGACCCCCCACATCACCAACACTAAAGAAAACATATGCACCTCTAAACTGCCGCCCCCCCACATCCCAAGTACTAAAATAAACCTATTAACTCTTAAACCGCCGGCCCCCCACACCGCGACAAACTCAATATTTTAACTATTAACCCCTAAACCTAACACCCCTAACTTTAAATTAAAGTTACAATATAACTACCTTTAAATAAAAAAAACTTATCTGTGAAATAAAAAAAAATTAAGCTTAAACTATAAATAAACCTAATATAACTATTTTTAAAAACTAAAATAAATGAAAAATAAAAAACCTAAATTACAAAATTAAAAAAACCTAACATAAAAAACAACACTAAAATGATGAAAAATAAAAAAAATCTAAGATTACAAAAAATAATAAACGAAATTATCCAAAATAATAAAAATTAAACTTAATCTAATACCCCTATAAAAACAAAAAAAGCCACCCAAAATAAAAACACTCCATAATCTAACAATAAACTAAAACAATTACAAAGTACCCCCTGACAGTAAACCCCCCCCCTCACCCAACCAACCCCCCAAAATAAAAAAAAACTAAACTATAAAAAACCTAAGCTACCCATTGCCCCTAAAGGGGCATTTGTATGGGCAATCAGCTCTTTTGCTGCCCATAAAAAAAAAAAAATATTGCTGTAAATTTTTATATTCATAACAACCATAATAATACAAACCATTATTATAAAACAAACTTTTTGTCAGAATGTTTGTGTGATCTATAATAACCTTCTTTATAATGTATTAGAGTCATGTTATCCCTAAATTTGGAGTCTTCTATGCTAGTTCTGTCCTTTTTTTTTAATTAAGGCCCTCATTTACATATGCTTCCCATGTTATTTTCATTTATATATATATATATATGTTGCCACTTTTGTTTTTGTTATATGCGTATTCCTCTAGCTCTAGGAGATGATAACATTTATTCTGCCATTGTGGTAATGTGGGACTTTCTCTACTTTTCCAGTTTTCTGCTATGATGACTTTTATGCTGTTACTAGCTATAAATAGGAGACTTCTTTTATATGATGGTAGTTTGGTAGGGATGTTATTTAGCAACCATATACAAGGATCTAGTGGAATCATTACTTCTAACATTTTTGAAGTTTCTTTCAATTGCGTCCCAAATTGACTTGATATTGGGACACTGCCACCAAATATGTGCCATTGTTCCTAGCATTTGACCACATCTCCAACATCTATCCTCTGAGGACGGAAATAGTTTATGAATTCTTGAAGGAGTGAGGTACCATCTTTGTATGATTTTAAGATTTATCTCTATTAGCCTGCTGGAGGTTGAGACTTTAGTTACATTTGAGAATATATGCGACATATCTTTATATGTTATATCTATGTTAAGTTCTTCTGTCCATCTGTCGATATAGTATGGGATGAACCGGTAGACTGAAGAATTGAGTATGATAAAGTAAGAGTTTTCTTTATAGGCGCTGGGGATTTACATAATTGTTCAAAAGGAGTCAATGATCGTAACAAATTTCTTCTATCTTTATGTTTCTGATTATATGAGTGGCATTATCTTAAAATGAACCAGTTATTAAATACCAAGGGGGTGTCAATCAACCCAATCGTCTTTAGTCCGCTTCCTTATAACTTCTGTTTCCAGGCTCGCCGGAAACAAGGGGCATCAAGCTCCATACGGAGCTTGATAAATTGACCCCCAAGAGACCATTATCTATCAATTTCTTAGAGGAGTACAGTTTCTGTACATTTCCTAATTGTTGGATCATTATTATTAGATGAGAGAATATACTTTGTGAGTTTTTTAAATGTTCCCCTGGTGAGAAGTCCACATTGTCTGTCAACGGTGTCATGGATGAAAATCTTGAGGAGACATGTGGGTATTCCACCAAGACTCTGTCCCATACCTAAATTGTTTCCATGATAATTGTGTTTTGCATAATGGTCTGTGGGAATGTAGTGCGTCGTTGCCAACATAGTGATCTTAGATGTCTTATTTCAGAAATGTCATGTTCTAACTTTACCCATGCCTTATGTTGGTAATTAGTGAACCAATCTATCACTCTCTGCATATGTATTGCCTGTCTATATATTGTGAGATTAGGAACCCCCAAACCTCCCCTTTTAATGGGTAAACACACAAGTTATTTTTATTAATTCTGGGTTTCCGTCTATCCCATATAAAGTCAAATATTCTATTCTGCAACGTTGGTAAAAATTTAGCGGTAAGGGGATGGGTAGTGTTTGAAGGAGATATAAAATACGTGCCAAGATATTCATTTTGACAGAATTTATTTTGCCTAACCATGTTATATTCTTTAACCTAATGACTACATATATCTAATGATTTTTTTAGGGGCTTGTAATTGGTTATAAACATCTCCTCAATTGTAGGAGCCAAGTTAATCCCTAAATATTTTAATTGGGTTTTTTGTAATTGAAATGGAAATGTGGTCGTGATTTTTTTGGTTAAGAATGTTAATATCACAGTGTATGGCTAACATCTCTGATTTTGATTTATTAATTATGAAGTTGGAAATCTGGTAGAAGCTATCTAATTCTTGTAGTAGGAGAGGGATAGAAGTAATTGGATTTCTGAGAAAAAAGAGAATATCATCCGCATATAAGGGGATTTTGTGTTCAGTGTCTTTAATTTGGGGTCCGGTTATATTCGTATTTAGTCTTATCTTGCTCACTAGTGTTTCAACAACAATTAACAATTAGCCTAACATAACTATTATACTAAACTATTATACTAAAATTAAAATAACTACCAATTAAATAAACTAAATTACACATTAAAAAAACCTAACACTACTAAAAAAATGTAAGTCTAAAATTTCGAAAAATAAAAAAAACTAAATTACTAAAATTACAAACACTAAATTACAAAAAATAACAAACAAAATTATCAAATTTTTTACACCTAATCTAATAGCCCTATAAAAATAAAAAAGCCCCCCAAGATAAAAATACCCCTAGCCTACAATAAACTACCAATAGCCATTAAAAGGGCCCTAAAGAAATCAGCTCTTTTACCTGAAAAAAAAATACAAAATACCTCCCAACAGTAAAACCCACCACCCAACCAACCCCCCAATATAAAATCCTAACTCTAACAAAAACCTAAGCTACCCATTGCCCTGAAAAGGGCATTTGTATGGGCAATGCCCTTAAAAGAGCATTCTGCGGGGGGCGGAGCCTACACTTGGAGCGGCAGGACGTGTCTCTGTGAAGCTCCTGCTTATATTTTGCTAAAATCTGCTTTCTGGCTGACTGCAGAGGAACATGCTATAGTATTACTTATCTATTTGGAAGCAGGAATTACTACTACACTTAACCAGCGTTTTTGAGCTGATAAACTGACAAGCCTGACCTATGCTCTCCAAGTAAGCAGCGCGCAACTTTTTGTTGTTAGGCCATATCTGACTTATCGACGAGAGGCGCGCAGCTGAGGATCCTGCACAGATCCCCCCCCAGGTTTCTGGGTTATAAAGTACACAGATACTTCTTGGCACATCAAAAATTTATTCAAGATTGACATTTATTTCTGGGGAACCTCAGACAGTCTCCTTATTGAAGCACTCATCTTACCGCTGTCTTTTCCCAAAATGGCGGCACTGGATACATGGGAACATTACATGCAAGCTACTCTAGACAGCTTCCTTTGTGACTTGGTGTGCGATCTGCACAGACTATTGAAGCCAATTCTCCGGAGTACAGCACCGAGGGGAGACTCGAGTTACATAGTCCCTCGGGAGAGGGAGGGAGACACGGCACCAGAGATCAGAGGACCACGGACGACTGGGCAATGAGACCGTGCTCACTGTTTGCCATGGCGGGTGATGAACACCCGGCTTACACTTGCAAAGCTGGTGCGGTTTCCATGGTAAGCGGCAAAATTACACAAGAGATCCAAACTCTGCCACTTAAGAATCCCACGCATACAGCAGCTGTACTTACCTGGAGAGACCCTGCTGAGGGACAACCAGGAACTCAAGACCGGCTGCGAGGCTGCAGAAGCGGCTCATCTGATCTGGTGCTGCGCTACTTCAATGCTTTTATCAAAGGCACTCTACTTACACTGGGGACTTTTGCCCGCAAGATACAGACTGGCCCAGAGACATATATCCAAAAGAGAGGGATCGGTTAGTACACCATCTACGGACTTTTTATGGCCAGCGACCTCTGGATAGAATTTACTGGAAGAGAAGTATTTTAATGTTCTTTTAGCTGCCTACAGATTGATATTAGGACTGCTCTTCTATAACCATCCTTTCATAGGAACTCTTTACTTTGCAGCTACATTCTATTTGTTTGTTAAAATCTAGTATACATGAACTTTAAGGGCGGCACTGAAGCCTGAGACAGGAGAGACTGTATATGTTGGGACATTTTACTCTGTATTGCACCCCACGCTGAGTTAGAGTTAGTGGTCCTGACTATTTCTACGTGGGTACATATTCTCCTCCCCTGCATATAATTGAAGTTTATGATTTGCATGTGAAGCAGTTAATATTGCTAGATATCGCATGTTTATAGGCATTAGTTTTCTGCTAGTTTATTTAAGAAAAGTTTGTGAAGGAGATATTTGTTTAATTCTGTCACTAGCAATTAGTTATTCGTTATCCACATAAGGAGTATTTTCCTATTTTATGAAAAACTTAGTCAGCAACATATACAATAGCCTAAATAAGCTTCCTTTTTTTATACAATGTTCTGTCTAGTTTGAGAGACGTTTTATACCATTAGACAGCTCATTCAATATTTTTACGTGTGAGCTGATGATGTGACAGATTATCTCCACTAGAGGGGAGTAGAGATCTTTCAATGTCCAGTTGGTGTATAGCTAATATAAATGTGCATCGAATCTATACCTACTGCTCAGTTATTCTTGAGACATATCATAACTGTGAGGTTACTGAAATATGAGACTTCATTGATGGCTAAAGTAAGTTTATTTACAGTTCTAGAAACAATATGTGTGTTTACTGTTAAATTGATTATGCCAAGGGCTGTTAATATGCCTCTGCCTAACATCCTCCTGTAAGGTACTTATGCCTCATAGTCTCAATTGCGATTTAGGCAAGCTGGAATCTTATGGTTTACTAATATGTTGATATGCTATAATCACACTAACATTCCCATACATCTTGCAAGGGTTGTGGTATAGTCACAGCTCTTGCTACATAGAGTGACAAATTATAGACTACCAGATCTATATTTCTGTGCATAATTTTTATGAGTATTGAATTTGAGCACAATGACTGATTTTTCCTGTTATACCTATATCTTGCTAATGTAGAGTAATATAAATAACTACCTACTGTTGATGTACTGTCTGCGGCCGAGATGGTACTTTTATAGTCTATTGATAGAGAGAGGTAATTACTCATGGACACACTTATACATTACACGGAGCACCCTATGGCTCTAACTCCCTAGAGCTTAAATGCATAACTCTGGATTTACAGCAGCAATATATCTAGTTAGACCAAATTACACACATATTTATGAAGATCTTATCTCATACCCACCATGGCAGGACTCTGCATCTTACTGAATCACTATAATATAGCACCTGCTACAACTAATTATTTTACCAAGGTCAGCAATGATGGTTCCCCCTATCAAAATAAAGTTCAATACAAATTTTATTCTCTATGCCCTTAAGCTTTCAAATATACGCTTAACCATAGTGAAAATTGATAATCCCCTCCCTTACAATAAGAAAAAATAAGATTCACTGACTGAGACCCAGCAGTGGTCTCTTACAGTTTCTAATAGCCCTCTTTATCTTAATATACTTCCTATAACATTGAGAGATCCAAGAGAGGTTTCATAGTTTGTTTAGAGGGTGTATAGTTGGATAGGCATAATCCACATATTTTGATTATACAAATGTCTTGTAACTTTATTTTTCTTGTTTTCATTTGTTTATGGATTGAATGTCTTGAAATTGCCTCTGTATTTACTCTTTCCTGACATTTCAGCACTGTATGCCTTAAAATGAATCTTAATAAAAAAAAAAAAAAATTAAAAAAAAAAGAGCATGGAAGAACTTCCGGTGGGCGGGCCAAGGGATAGGCAGCTGTAGTGAAGAGCTCCGGAGCTACTACATATTTAAAATCTATTAAGCTGCTATTTAACCCCTTTTGGATTGCTGGTTTTCACTACTGGCTACCCACAAGTGCATTATAGCCTTAACACGTTTGGTGTTCGGCACTCCAAGCACTGGCGACAGACATCTCGCCCCCACCGTTGAAAGACAGCACATGTACGTGCGCCATTCTGAGTGTGAGAGTGTTACCGCAAAGTTCCGACAACCCGGCTGCTGTTGTAAAGGGCTCGACAGATACCCCCACCTGGCTGGGGAGACCACAAGGGTGAGATTGCTGCCTGAAGAGTACCAAGCCACACCACCGAGTCCGGAAAAAACTTCCCTCCTGTGCCGGTACTGGGAAACATCAAGCAAAGAGGACCGATCTAAGGTGCACTTACCTTTAATAACCGAGGTGACAGCTGAGGTAAGCGGGGCTGTCTGGGAGCAGAGACTACCGACTCCACAAGGCCATCAACATACGGCGCGAAAAGCCGCCATCTTGATCACCGCAAGCCGCTGAGAAAGACCAGACCCACGTGGCGGCTGGAAAACAGCGCTGCCCAACTCCACAAAGCACTGCCGCTTCATACCTTGCATCGGCTCGCTAAAGAAGAGATCACCTGTGTGCCAAAGTACCCACAACACATAACCCGAGACCGGTTGAAAAGGTAACTTTATCACCCTGCACATTTACACTTGGTGTGGGACAGACTCTGGTATTTCACTAGACAAGGGAACGTACTTCTTACAGAGTGCCCTGGCACTATCCCTGGTAGTTAAACATGGGGCCTGGACGGTGCTATAATAACACTCAGAAGCTGTAAGAACACTGGGGGAAGCACAGCTTAGGCCACAAACGGCTCAGTTTGCAGAGAACTTTTTACAACATCAGTGGCTCTAATCACCTTATAGCCCTCTCTCATCATTACTAACCCCCTTGATACGAGCCAGTTAAAACTCTCTACAATCAACAGGGATTCCCCCTGGCTGATCCACCCAAAGGTTAGGGGAAGGGGAGACAGAAGAAAAGAAAACAGACTCTCTTATATATGTTTGTTTCTTGCCTGGACTTTTGGTGATTTCATGCAAGGAGGTCCATACAACTAAGACTCTGTTTAGACTGTGCTACTCTACTGTGCCAAGCGTTTCAAAATAACTAGGGTGGTGTTGTATTTTACAGGCTTTTTCTATTGTATTGATTATACCTCTGAAGGGGAGTGGGGTGGTGGGACACTACCTCTGATAGAGATTGTACCCTTGCATGGATAGATTTTTGACTGGGGGCAAAATGTCAGGGAAAAATAAGTCCTCAGGAAAGAACAGGGGGGCTGCTGACCACACACAGGATACGCCCTCTGCTGTGCAGGACTTTAATGGGCTACCTCTAGATACACATGTTGTGGTGCAGCAGCTTTCCTCCATCTTTCTCCCCAGGATTGATAGCTTGCAGAAGGGCCTAGATCACTTAACAGGGGAGATGAAACAGTTTTCGGTTCGCTTTACTGAGATAGAGAACAGAGTGTCAGGGCTTGAGGACACTGCAGTTACTCATGGTACCCAAATTGATGTGCTAGTAAAGGAAAACATTGTTTTACACCAGAGGCTGGAGGATTTAGAAAATAGGTCCCGCCGCAACAACTTGCGCATATTGGGGATTCCTGAGAGCGTCAAGCCCAGAGACCTTATTCACTTTATAGAAAATACCCTGCCCCTAGTGCTTAAACTCATCCCCAACATTTTTAAAGGCAGTGTAGAAAGGGCACATCGGGTGGGACCTGATAGACAGCAGGAGAGGGATAATGCGCAGCCCAGACAAGTGATGGTCAAGTTACTACATTTCCAATTGAAGGTAGAACTGCTGCGTGCTTATAGAAAAATGTCACCCGTAATTTTTGAAGGCTCTAAATTGCTCATTTTCCAGGATTACTCCTCAGAATTAATGAGGAAGCGTAAAGAATTTTCCCCGCTATGCTCACGACTTAACGCAGAGGGTAGGCAGGTTTACCTTTTATACCCAGCCAGACTTAAACTGCTAACTCCCTCGGGCCCTAGATTCTTTGATTCCCCGCGGGAGGTTACTGAATACCTGGGAAGAGAACAAAATAGAAGAGGGAATAGCCCCACTGGCCCATCTCGCTCAGACCCGGGTTGAGAGGGTTTAGATTAATGGCCTTAAATAGGTCTAGGTTTTTCATTTGCAGGATAGTTGCCATATAGGCCTAATGACTGGTTATGATGTTTATTTTTTGCACACAATGTTTTCTTGTTATGTTTATCTGTGAACCTAGCTCAATGTATATGCTGATAATGTTCTTACTCTTGAAGTTTACTATCATGAGGTATGTGACAGTAATCCGGACAACAGGGCTGGAGCAGAGGGACTGCTACTGCTCCAACACTCAAAGCAATGTTAAGTTGGATAAGACACCCCATATTATAAGGTATCTTCTTTTTATTTCTATGGTAATAATGTTACAATATGTCAGACAGATCATGTCAACAGATTGGAGGGTTTGCAGGTACCGAATCAATCTCTCTGTTATAGTACTAAGATTGTTTAGTTGGGTTTATACGCTATCTTGGATCTGTTTATTTTGCCAATTCTCTGATATTACATATTTAACGATCTCTCTAAAGAATGGGACACAAGTTATGCTCCTGGGAGTGGCGTCCCCGGACCCCGTTAGTTTAAATACTCATGACAACTCTGATGAAATAAAAGACCTCCCCATTCTAGAGTACTTAACCTTTCAGGATAATATCAAATATGTGGTTCTCCCTTTTTTTTTTTTTTTTTTTTTTTCCTTCTCTTTCTTTCCCTCACCCTTCTCCTCTCTCTCCTTCTCTCCCCCTCCCTCTCTTCTTTTCCTTCCTGCTTCCCCTGCCCTCTCTATGCCTTCTCTTGTTGCTCTCGGCTTGCCGCTTGCCTTACCCCTCCCCGACTTCCCCCAATGGGGGGACGACTTGAATGGCCACCTTATAGCATTACTTAAATGGCTGTAAGATTAGTGACATGGAACGTGGGGGGAATTAATTCCCCTGCTAAGAGAAGCACCATATTGGCGCACTTGCGACGATTGGGGACTGACATTGCCCTATTGCAGGAGACTCACCTTTCAGAGGTGGAACACGACAAACTCAGACGGGACTGGGTGGGAATGGTGGAACATGTCTCATACACCAACTCGAGCAGAGGTATAGCCATTCTATTTGGGAAAAGGGGAAACACTGAGATTTTAAACACTCACAAAGACAGTGAGGGACGCTTTTTAATAGTCAAAATTAGAACAAATCAAAAGATACTGGTAATCTGCAACATTTATGCCCCGAACTGTAAATCCACAGCTTTTTGGACCAGGCTCATCCAGACACTGTCCCCTTATCTTGGTCAGGATATCATACTCGGGGGAGATTTCAACCTAGCACCAAACCCTGTGTGTGACAGGTGGAGAGACCCAGAGCGGGTATCGGGAGGCGGACAGCCTCGGGATTCTGGTGCCTTTGAAAAGAGGACCTTCTCTAGATTGTCGAACTCCTTGCAGTTAGTAGATGTATGGAGATTGCGGAATGCAGAAAGCAAGGACTTTACTTGTATCTCTAGAGCGTCGCCCACGGTGTCGCGGATAGACCTGTTCATGATTTCTTCCAATATCGTTCCTAGGGTTAGCAAGGCCAAGATACACCCGGTAGTGGTCTCTGACCACGCACCAGTAGAACTTGTGATCTCTATGGGAGCAATGATTGCCAACAAGCAGACTTTGCGATTCCCAGGATTCTTGTACACCTCGGATGCCTTCCTGAAGCACTTAACACATGCCTGGAATGATTTTTACACGGATAACCAAGCCCACCGGGACAATCCAGAATTGTTCTGGAATACTGCGAAAGCAGTCCTGACTGGGGATATCATCTCCTATGTGGCCGCTCTACGGAAAAAGGCCCAGGCCAAATTACAGACGCTACAATTAGCTCTCACTGAAGCCTATCAGGCCTATTGTGGCAAACCGTGCGAGACTTCTAAGGACAGATACCTGGCCAGTAAGAGCGAACTGGATGTGTTCCTTAACCATCAAGCAGTAGGTCAACTTCTTCGAACCAGCGCTAGGTACTATAGAGAGGGGGACAGGTCGGGCAGGTTGCTGGCCTTATTGATAAATAAACGGACGGCTCGCAAGCCCATAGCGGCCATTAAATACTGTAACAGAACCTACAAGACTCCGGAGTCCATTGTGAAGGCTTTGGCACTATACTACTCTAACCTATATACTAGCCAACAAGACACTACTCCGGAAAGGGTGTCAGACTTTTGGAAAGACCTGGAGCTTCCTCAACTCAGAGATGAGCAACTTGAGGCTCTAAACTCCCCGATATCCCCTGAAGAGATTCAAAAAACAATCTCCTCCATGTCCAATGGGAAGGCAGCGGGTCCCGATGGCCTACCCATTGAATTCTTTAAAATGTTGAGGCCCCAAATTACCCCTACTTTAACTAAACTCTATAACCAGTACTATAAGGAAATGACTGCTCCCTCCCAGACATTTACGATGGCACATGTATCGCTGATCTTGAAACCAGGAAAAGACCCCGGTTTCCCTGAATCATACCGCCCCATCTCCCTCCTCAATTCGGATTACAAGATACTCATGAAGATCTTGGCTGATAGATTAAAAGTAATCCTGACAGACATTATTCATCCGGACCAAACCGGATTTATGTATCATAGAACCTCAGTGACGAATGTGCGGAGAGTGTTACACACTATTGCGCATTTCGCAACGACCCCAGAAACCACTGAGGTGAGAAGGAACTCAGAGGCCTTTCTGCTATCCTTGGATGCAGAGAAGGCCTTCAATAGAGTAGAGTGGAGTCATCTCATAGATACCCTGCGGCGCTTTGGCTTCGCGGGCTCATTTCTTACTTATGTCAGAAATATCTATACATCCCCTTGGGTCCACATTATGGCTAACGGCTTATTCTCCCCACGCATCTCACTGCAAAGGGGCACACGCCAAGGATGCCCATTATCCCCCCTCCTCTTTAACATGGCCTTAGAGCCACTGGCCATCAAGTTACGCTCGGCATATCCGGGCATTCTAATAGGCCAGGAGAGACTACACCTTGCACTATATGCGGACGATATGCTTCTATTCGTAGAGCATCCCGCCAAACATATCCCGAACATCCTGGCGATAATTGAAGCCTTTGGATCTTTTTCAGGCTACAAAGTGAATAACACCAAATCGGAAATTTTGTGGTTGCAAAAGGACAGGGTCCAACTGTTCCCCTACCCATTCCAAGAGGCCAAACCTACCTTGACCTACTTGGGTATTCAGTTATCCCCCAGTGGTCAAGCTCTGTATTGCGACAATATCAGCCGAGCATGTCGTGATGCCGCGGTCACGATGGACGGATGGAGAAATCTGCCAGTCTCTCTCTCGGGGCGCATAAGTCTTGTTAAGATGGTGATTCTGCCACGACTGCTTTACCCATTGCTGATGTTACCTTTTCTTATTAGCAGGAAAGACATGGCGGAGTATAACCGGGCTCTCTCGAAATTCTTATGGAGGGGAGGTAGACCGAGAATAGCTCTTGTGAAGTTATATTCACATCCTTCGGAAGGGGGGCTAGGCCTACCCAACCTGAGGTTGTATAATTGGGCAACACTTGGCCGCCTCATGATCGACTGGCAGCTGCAAACAACCCACTTCTACTCTCCAGAACTAGAGAGACAAGCCATGGGTGGTCTTGATTTATCGGTCCTACCCTTCACCCCCCCCAGCGCCCCACTCACACAGTTTACGGACAGCTTCCTCTATGGGGACACAATGAGGGCCTGGCGACTAGCCCTCAAACAGGTCGGCCGCTGCTGTGTGGCGTCTAGATTGATTCCATTGCGAAACAACACTGACTTTCCCCCAGGAACAGACCCCTCTCCCTTTACCATGTGGGCCTCCAGAGGACTGAGCTCTGTTGGAGATGCTGTGGACCTGTCTAGGAAGTGCATTAAAGCTTTCACCGATCTGCAAACTCAATTTGGGCTACCACGAGCCCACTTTTATGCATACCTACAAATGAGACACTTTATAGACCATCTGATAAGAGGGGACCCACATTTCTGGGAGCCTCATGCATTTGTCAGAACTGTGTCCTCATTTAAATTAGGCAACTTTTCCATTTCGGAAATGTATAGAACACTCTTAAGCTTCATTGAATCTAAAAACATAACTTTGTTGGCTGATAAATGGAGTGGGAGTGTGGAAAGGGAAGACCTCACGGAATTAATCCAGCAGAGTATGATGTACGCTCGGAGAGCGACTTTATCCATGTCCCTGAGGGAATCTCAGTTTAGATTACTACACAGGGATTACATTATCCCTCAAAGATTGACCAAATGGAGACCCGGCGTAGTGAATGAATGTAGCAAGTGCAAATTGGCTAACCCAGACTTTCTTCACTTCTTTTACACATGCCCAAAGATCAGACAGTTCTGGGGCAAGGTTGCCTTTTGGATTACGAGCGCCATTAAGCTTGGAGTTCAACTAGAAATAGAACAAATTTGCTTCTTGGAATGGCGCGATCTCTGTTTCAGAGATACTCTCTTATTGAATACCATTATTTTAATTGCTAGGAAGACCATCTTGGGTGTCTGGGCAGAGAGTACTAGCCCCACCTTCAATGCATTCAAACACCGATTACACAAACAACTGCTCATTGAACAGCTAGACACTAAACTAGACACTACTAGGAGACTTAAACAGTTTATACTTAAATGGCGACGATACATCGAATCATTGAGCTTGGACTCCCAGAGACTAATTTTAAACCCCTTTGCACATACTGAATATATGCTGACAGCTTCCCTAAGAGGCGAGTGGGGATTCTTGTACCAATCACGTGATTATGGGGTGGGAGAGAGGGAAAACATGACCATATAAACGCTTATATGTGACTCTAGGACCCTATCCACTACAGCCTTCACCCTCTTCCCTCTTCCCCCTTCCTCTTTCCTTTTTTTTTTTTTTTTTTTTTTTTTCATAGAGTAGGTACTATAACTATTACAAGTCTTGCCAAGAACCCAACAGATTACTAACCACATGAAGGTGTCACAGTTAATTAATGGATGTATAGAAGTTCAGTTAAATTAATAATGTTCCCCAAATAGGGGAGGAGGAAAAGAGGACAAGTAAAAGATGGATTATGATATAATTTAAACAGTTGTTTTGCTGTTTATTGAAGGCATGCATGTATCAGATGAATATTCCTTTTGTTGACTCCAGACCTGCGAGTCTGCATTGTATAAGTTCACATGTACTTGTATCCTTTTTCTTGTTCTCAATAAAAATAGTATTTTAAAAAAAAAAAAAAAAAAAAAAAAAAGAGCATTCTGCTCTTTTAGATTGCCCTGAAAAGGGCATTCAGCTCTTTTACGTAAAGCCCAAACCCTAATCTAAAAAAAAAAAACACCCAAAAATATTTTTAAAAAACTAACACTAACCCCCGAAGATCCACTCACAGTTTCTGAAGTCCAGACATCCAGGCGGCGAGAAGTCTTTATTCAGGTGGTGAGGTTTTTATCCATCCAGGCCGCAACTTCTATCTTCATCCAGGCGGCGTCTTCTATCTTCATTCTGGCGGCGTGGTGCGGGTCCATCCTTGAAGACATCCGGCGCGGAGCATCTTCTTCATATGGTTACCGCCGTACACTGAATCTTCAATGCAAGGGAGCCTTTTCAAAATGTCTTCCCTTGCATTCCTATTGGCTGATTTAATTTTTGAAATTCAAATTAGCCAATAGGATGAGAGCTACTGAAATCATATTGGCTATTCAAATCAGTCAATAGAATTTCAGTAGCTCTCATCCTATTGGCTGATTTTAACAGCCAATAGGATTTAAGTAGCTCTCATCCTATTGGCTAATTTGAATTTCAAAAATCAAATCACCCAGTAAGAATGTAAGGGACTTCATTTTGAAAAAGGCTCCCTTGCATTGAAGATTCAGTGTACGGCGGTGACTGTATGAAGAGGACGCTCCGTACCGGATGTCATCAAGGATGGACCCGTTCCGTGCCACTGGGATGAAGATAGAAGACGCCGCTGGGTTGAAGATAGAAGACGCCGCCTGGATGAAAATAGAAGAAGCAGACTGGATGGATGAAGACCTCACCGCCTGGATGAAGACTTCTCGCTGCTTGATGACCGGGCTTCAGAAACTGTGAGTGGATCTACGGGGGTTAGTGTTGGGTGGTTTTTTTTTTTAGATTAGGGTTTGGGCTTTATGTAAAAGAACTGAATGCCATTTTCAGGGCAATGTAAAAGAGTTGAATGCCCTTTTAAGGTCAATACCCATACAAATGCCCTTTTTTCAGGGCAGTGGGTAGCTTAGGTTTTTAATAGAGTTAGTTTTTTTTATTTTAGGGGGTTGGTTGGGTGGTGGGTTTTACTGTTGGGGTGCTTTGTATTTTTTTTTCAGGTAAAAGAGCTGATTTCTTTAGGGCAATGCCCTACAAAAGACCCTTTTAAGGGCTATTGGTAGTTTATTGTAGGCTAGGGGGTGTTTTTATTTTGGGGGCTTTTTTATTTTTTAGGGCTATTAGATTAGGTGTAATTGTTTTTATGTTTGATAATTTTGTTTTTTTATTTTTCATAATTTAGTGTTTGTTATTTTTCGTAATTTAGTATTTTTTATTTTTTGTAATTTTAGACAAATTTTTTTAGTAGTGTTAGTTTTTTTAATGTGTAATTTAGTTTTTTTAATTGGTAGTTATTTTAATTTTAGTATAATAATTATGTTAGGTTAATTGTTAATTTTTAATTGTTAATTTTAAAATTTACGGCTAGATTACGAGTTCTGCGTTAGGGTTAAAAAGCAGCGTTAAGGGGAAAGGGTCTACCGCTCACTTTCTTTCCGCGACTCGAGGCTACCACAAATCCCTTTACGTCAATTGCGTATCCTATCTTTTCTATGGGATTTTCCTAACTCTGGTATTACGAGTCTTGGAAGAAGTGAGCGGTAGACCCTCTCTCGCCAAGACTCCAACCGCAAAAAAAGTCAGTAGTTAAGAGTTTTATGGGCTAATACGTGCCAAGATCAGCCAATCGGATTGACCTCGCATTCTATTGGCTGATCGGAACAGCCAATAGAATGCGAGGTCAATCCGATATATATACTGTTATATATATATATATATACGCTTACGTAAAGGAACAGTGTACACCAATTGTCATATAACTGCATGTAATAGACACTACTATAAAGACAAATATGCACACATACTGATCTAAAGTAAAAAAACTATTTAAATTTAATTTAGCAAATCTTAGTTTAACACTGTTGATGAGGTTAGGCTTGGACACCCATTGAAAGTGGCTTGAAAAAACAAAAAGAGCAAACACTCCCCTCTCCTCTACTTCCCTGCATATGAAAAGACAGATAACATAAACAGAAGCCAGCAGGAGTATGTAAACTTATGTATACATCTGGCACTGTGGGTCTTGGTAAGCAGTCTGACAATCTGCATAATGTTATTAAAAACTAATCTGAACTATACACTTTTGGGGGTCTAAATATCAAAGCGTCAATCTCAGTGCATTCGCTGGCATCAATACGCTTGCCAGACATCGCTGCTGCGGATCTGAATACATTCCCCTTATTTATCAAAAAAGCCATCAAAAACACGCGCGTCAAGAGCATCGAACTGTTGTTAACTAACAGTCATTGATGACGTGGTTATTCAGGGTTTTCCCAACTTTATTTATATCCTTTCATTACTGTCCATGAACATCCACATTTTCTCTAAAGCTATTCTTTTATTTTTCAACTGTTAATGTCCAAGAAATAGAGAGATATATACAAACAATATCTCATAGAAAGTTATTGTTATATTGATTTGTTATACAAAAAAAAATCTGTTATATGATACTTTCACATAAATGAATGTGTATTTGTATTTCTAGAAGTCATGATATGCTTTATCTCATTTTTTATTTTTATAAATGATTATTAATGCTAGAATTTGTACATATATCTTTGCACATACTTGTGTATATATATATATATATATATATATATATATATATATATATATATATATATATATATATATATTTGTGTGTGTGTGTGTGTTATGTCAGAAATATTTGCAAACATATTTACATGTCCCTAAAATTCATTCATTTTTTTTGTTCTAAACATTGTTGTCTTTCATATCTCTGTGTTTATTTATACAACTATATGTATATAGTGGAAATTTATTATTATTCTGAGTAGGAATAATTGTGAATATAACATGTAATCAGAGTATCATATGTATTTATTTGCAATCAATGGATATTTTAAGAGCTGGGCCAGTTTTCTCTCTGTAACGCCTCCTGATTGGAATCTAGTTTTAAACCCCCCCCCCCCCCCTTCACAGGTGTGAAAATTGGCTGGCATATAAAATGACATTTCTTACTGAAAAAGAAATTCAAGAGAAGGAAGAAATACACTGAAAATAACATGACAGTAAAGAGGTGATTTTAATTTCTGCTATATCTGAATCATGACAGTTTAATGTTAGGTGGGCTATCCCTTTGAGCTATCAGCTTAAGATTATTTTTAATCAAACATCAATTCGAATTTTAAAATCCTTGTCTAAAATATTACACTGTGTGTCTTAATGTCAGTATCAATATTTATCTTTAATTCTAAATTCACACATACATACTTTCAGTATAATACACAATGTAACCAATGGCACCTACAAGTTCTGATGAGTGATCAATTACACAAGTATCGAGCATTTTGATTAGTTAGTGATAGTTTAAAATGTATATTTGAATCAGATTGGCTGATGTCATAAATCATAAACAATTGTAGGTGGGCCCAGCAAACTAGGATGCGGCCAGTTGGCCAGGTGCACGTTGGATGAGCTAGCGACCATTAGCTCTACATATGTACAAAAAGGCAGTTCCACAGCACCTTAAATAAAATGTCCTTTATTAAACTTTCATGGACAGCATAACATGCAACGTTTCGGGAACATTATCCCTTAATCATGCATACTTCACAATACACCTGAGCCTTGATTTAAAGGCATATCCAACCAATCACTGGTTACCTGTTCATTCCTGTCAATATGTATACTTAACAATGCCATCTAGTGGACAATGAAAATATGTATTCAATGCTTTATATGTGGATAGTGGGTGTATTTGAAATTTTTGTGTCTATGTAAACACAATATTAATACATAATACCTCAAACATTAAAATCAAAATACAATATCCAAGGCATATCCAACCAATCACTGGTTACCTGTTCATTCCTGTCAATATGTATACTTAACAATGCCATCTAGTGAACAATGAAAATATGTATTCAATGCTTTATATGTGGATAGTGGGTGTATTTGAAATGTTTGTGTCTATGTAAACGCAATATTAATACATAATACCTCAAACATTAAAATCAAAATACAATATATATACACACATAAAAAATATAAAAATTGATACAAAAATAAATGTACATTTTTATATGTAGAAACTGTATAATACAATGATCAAAGTACTAAGATCTCCAATATTATAAGAAAACATTGGCACATAATCCAGACTTGTAATAAACACATAGATATATTCAAGGAATATCCTATTATGGCACATCGAAGGGTCAAGAATTTGAGTGACATTTTGGTACACTCGGACATGGGTACTAAGTGTGGTAGTAAAACCAGATACATCACTGAAAAGAACACAGGGTGTTTCCCATGCCTGAATTGTTCTAGTTGCCATTCAATAATAAAGGGCAAAGAATTTGTACATCCGCGGAGTGGACATAAATTCAAGTTAAAATCTCATTATACATGTAATTCTACTTTTGTAATATACATGATAAAGTGTCCATGCTCTAAAATTTATATAGGGGAAACTACACGTAGGATGAGAGAGAGACTAAATCAACATAAGTCCAATATTAGAACAGGTGATCTTCAAGCCCCGGTAGCATGCCATTTTCTAGAAAATGGTCATCAAATTAATCAAATAAGATGGCAGATAATAGACCATGTAGATAATGCCTAGAGGTGGAGGTGATAGGGAGCGTATCCTTAAGCAAAAGGAAGCATATTGGATCCACAAGTTGGAATCCATGTATCCAAATGGTTTAAATAGAGAGTTGGACCTATCAGTCTTCCTGTAGTTATATTGTGTGTTTTTGTATTCCATCTCAAGATATAGATATAGTACTATCAAGAAGTTGAAATATTTTGAAATATACACCTTTAACATTGTTCTTTTTGTATATACTAATTAAGGGAAGAAGCCTTACAGTTTCTACATATAAAAATGTACATTTATTTTTGTATCAATTTTTATATTTTTTATGTGTGTATATATATTGTATTTTGATTTTAATGTTTGAGGTATTATGTATTAATATTGTGTTTACATAGACACAAAAATTTCAAATACACCCACTATCCACATATAAAGCATTGAATACATATTTTCATAGTCCACTAGATGGCATTGTTAAGTATACATATTGACAGGAATGAACAGGTAACCAGTGATTGGTTGGATATTCCTTTAAATCAAGGCTCAGGTGTATTGTGAAGTATGCATGATTAAGGGATAATGTTCCCGAAACGTCGCATGTTATGCTGTCCATGAAAGTTTAATAAAGGACATTTTATTTAAGGTGCTGTGGAACTGCCTTTTTGTACATGTCATAAATCATGTGATTATGCATATTCCAATCAAAAGTGGTTGAAAAATTCACTAGTGTGTGGGTTGTTTAGGAGTTTGCGTCACAATTGGTGCAAAAAGTGTTGCGTCAAAATTGGTGAGAAGTGGAAAGTGGGACTTCTATTACATGGTGCACATAGATTTTTCACAGAAAATAAAAAGGAAATTAACTATATTAAGTTCTGTATTTCATTTTTATCTCTATATCTATGCAACAAATTTGTAGAAATATTGTCCCCTTGCTTTGCAATGAGAGACAAATTTGTAACATAATCCATAATTAGTAATGTATTTTTAATTTTTATTCCTATATCTACTAGTGCAACAAATGTGGAGCAATAATATTGTTTGATTTAAAAAGGGCATACCATGTTAATAGAGTTTCTAATTTGCTTTTATTATGTAATATACTTTATTCTCTTGCATCATCGAACATAAGCTTTCTGTGTTTTAAGACTCCCATTAAAATCTATGGCATCCGCGACCTGAAGGGTGGCGGATTGAAAACTAGGTATGCTGCGTCAGAATAGACATGAGCGTACCTGTTAAATGTTTGATAAATTTGGAAAAGGTTTAAATAGAGTCAAATCTGAATTAAAAACATCTGTAATGATGCAATTATCGATCTGAATCGGATTGAGATTGCGGGATCGTATATTATGTCACAATTTTCAACATTTGCGGATCTTGACGCTTTGATAACTACGGCTGATCAATCTCGTGACAAATACGACGCAGAATTCAGGCGTATTTTCGGTTGACGCTTTGATAAATAGACCCCTTTAAATAACACTCCCTGATGGGCTATCTAAATGGATCATCTACAAAACATTTATGATATGAAAAATCCAGTGTACAATGTCCCTTTAATACAGCAATATTAAAAAATATGTGAAATAAAATATTACTGATAAGTTCATTAACACAGTGGGGTGAACGTGTTTTGAGAAATGGAGCAATGCGCATCTCCTTTGGGAAATGTGACATTGGGGGTAGCGTGTTTTATGAAAAGGGAGCAATGAGCATCTCCATTGGAAGTAAAGACTTTGGGGTGAATGTATTTAATTAATAGGGAGCAATGCGCATCTCCTTTGGAAGCAATAACCGTGAGGTGAGCATATTTTATGAAAAGGGAGCAATGCACACCTCCTTGTGTAAATGTGACAGTGTGCTGCAAATGTTTTTTGCAAGTGGCGGTTTTGGTTGAGCCATGGTTGAATATGAGTGTGCTGCAAGTATTTTTTGAAAGTGGAGGTCTGTACATTTCAAATCTGTAATTATGACAGTGAGCGCATTTAAATGTGAGGTTTGATTATGATAAACTGTCATAACAGTGTTACACTTCAGATATTGCAAATTTCCTTTTTTTAAGTTAACTTAAAACACTGTAGCAGAGGATCTCTTTGAATATTTTGCTGCCTCGTGGCACTTTCGATCATCAGGGCCATAGTGTCTGTGTAAAGAATTCTATATATTTAATTAGTTGTTATTAAACTAAATTAAAATGCTAGAGCTAAAGGAAGGGAAAGTTTAATGCACTTTTAATGTTAGATATGTTCTACAACAGTGCTCGACAAATATGTTCAAAATCTGGGAGCCAGAATATATATGTATTTTTTTTTATTATTGTTAAAAAATAAATATACGGCTAGGATAAAGATTATATATATATATATATATATATATATATATATATATATATATATATAGCTTCATCCTTACCGTATATTTATTTTTTAACAATAAAAAATATAAAACACTGTATGTGTGTATATATACGCTTGCCATTTTAGAAAAACCTTCTTTTTTTTTTATCTGCTGCATGGTTGCCTTTCAACTACCCCACTAGCAGATTTAACAGGGTGGAGAGTGTAAGTGCAAAGTCAGTGGAACCAGGAGAGAGAGGGAATAGGAGACAGAGCTTGAGGTGCAGAACTTTGTATCAGCAGATAAATGCTTGGCAGATTCACTCCACTCCTGGCATATATGTCTAGTTAGAGCAGTGATTTTCAAACACTATGCCCCGGCACACTAGTGTGCCGTGAGAGATCGTCAGGTGTGCTGCTATAAATTGGTCCCTTCTTGCTTAAGTGCACTCCTGAAGCGGAACAGAAGCCGGTAGCTGCTGCTACCCTACGCACTCATCCGGACACGCAGGGACTCTCTCAACTCCCATACAGTTCTCCGGAGGGTCGGGGCTCCGCTCCGGAGATTTCACTTGCCTCAGCTTCATTACAAAAGTTCCTACCAAGGAGATCTGAGCAAGAGAAGACACGTCAAGTCAGTGCGCATTTGGGTGGTGGCGCATGTATTTGAAGGCATCTGCTATCTGCTACGATAGCCACGAGGACTACTGAGAGATCTAATAAAAAACAGAATTTATGCTTACCTGATAAATTACTTTCTCCAACGGTGTGTCCGGTCCACGGCGTCATCCATAATTTGTGGGAATATTCTCTTCCCCAACAGGAAATGGCAAAGAGCACAGCAAAAGCTGTCCATATAGTCCCTCCTAGGCTCCGCCCACCCCAGTCATTCGACCGACGGACAGGAGAAAAAACAGGAGAAACCATATGGTGCCGTGGTGACTGTAGTTAAAGAAAGAAATTCATCAACCTGATTAAAAAACCAGGGCGGGCCGTGGACCGGACACACCGTTGGAGAAAGTAATTTATCAGGTAAGCATAAATTCTGTTTTCTCCAACATTGGTGTGTCCGGTCCACGGCGTCATCCATAACTTGTGGGAACCAATACAAAAGCTTTAGGACACGGATGAAGGGAGGGCGCCAGTCAGGTTACCTAAACAGAAGGCACCACGGCTTGCAAAACCTTTCTCCCAAAAATAGCCTCCGAAGAAGCAAAAGTATCAAATTTGTAGAATTTGGCAAAAGTGTGCAGGGAAGACCAAGTCGCTGCCTTACATATCTGATCAACAGAAGCCTCGTTCTTGAAGGCCCATGAGGAAGCCACAGCCCTTGTAGAGTGAGCTGTGATGCGTTCAGGAGGCTGCCGTCCGGCAGTCTCGTAAGCCAATCGGATGATGCTTTTCAGCCAAAAGGAAAGAGAGGTAGCAGTAGCTTTTTGACCTCTCCTCTTGCCAGAATAAACGACAAACAGAGAAGACGTTTGTCTAAAATCCTGTGTTGCTTCTAAATAGAACTTTAAAGCACGAACTACATCTAAATTGTGTAACAAACGTTCCTTCTTTGAAACTGGATTCGGACACAAAGAAGGCACAACTATTTCCTGGTTAATATTCTTGTTGGAAACAACCTTTGGAAGGAAACCAGGTTTAGTACGCAAAACAACCTTATCTGAATGGAACACCAGATAGGGCGGATTACACTGCAAAGCAGATAACTCAGAAACTCTTCTAGCAGAAGAAATAGCAACCAAAAACAGAACTTTCCAAGATAACATCTTGATATCTATGGAATGTAGAGGTTCAAACGGAACCCCTTGAAGAACTGAAAGAACTAAATTCAGACTCCAGGGAGGAGTCAAAGGTCTGTAAACAGGCTTGATCCTGAACAAAGCCTGAACAAAAGCTTGAACATCAGGCACAGCTGCCAGTCGTTTGTGTAACAAGACAGATAAAGCAGAAATCTGTCCCTTTAGAGAACTCGCTGATAATCCCTTATCCAAACCTTCTTGGAGAAAGGAAAGGATCCTAGGAATTTTGATCTTACTCCATGAGAATCCCTTGGATTCACACCAACAGATATATGTTTTCCATCTTTTATGGTAAATTTTTCTAGTTACAGGTTTTCTGGCTTGTACCAGAGTATCTATTACAGAATCCGAAAACCCACGCTTAGATAAAATCAAGCGTTCAATTTCCAAGCCGTTAGCTGGAGGGAAACTAGATTTGGATGTTCGAATGGACCATGTACTAGAAGATCCTGTCTCAAAGGTAGCTTCCATGGTGGAGCCGATGACATATTCACCAGGTCTGCATACCAAGTCCTGCGTGGCCACACAGGAGCTATCAAGATCACTGAGGCCCTCTCCTGCTTGATCCTGGCTACCAGCCTGGGAATGAGAGGAAACGGTGGAAACACATAAGCTAGGTTGAAAGTCCAAGGCGCTACTAATGCATCCACTAGAGTCGCCTTGGGATCCCTGGATCTGGACCCGTAGCAAGGAACCTTGAAGTTCTGACGAGACGCCATCAGATCCATGTCTGGAATGCCCCATAATTGAGTCAACTGGGCAAATATCTCCGGGTGGAGTTCCCACTCCCCCGGATGGAATGTCTGACGACTCAGATAATCCGCTTCCCAGTTTTCCACTCCTGGGATGTGGATCGCAGATAGGTGGCAGGAGTGATCCTCCGCCCATTTTATGATTTTGGTCACTTCTCTCATCACCAAGGAACTCCTTGTTCCCCTCTGATGGTTGATGTAAGCAACAGTCGTCATGTTGTCTGATTGGAATCTTATGAATCTGGCCTTTGCTAGTTGAGGCCAAGCCCTGAGAGTATTGAATATCGCTCTCAGTTCCAGAATGTTTATCGGGAGAAGAGACTCTTCCAGAGACCATAGCCCCTGAGCTTTCAGGGAGTTCCAGACCGCGCCCCAGCCCACTAGACTGGCGTCGGTCGTGACGATGACCCACTCTGGTCTGCGGAAGCTCATTCCCTGGGACAGGTGGTCCTGGGTTAGCCACCAACTGAGTGAGTTTCTGGTCTTCTGATCTAATTGAATCACTGGAGACAAGTCTGTATAGTCCCCATTCCACTGTTTCAGCATGCACAGTTGTAATGGTCTTAGATGAATTCGCGCAAAAGGAACTATGTCCATTGCTGCAACCATCAACCCTACTACTTCCATGCACTGAGCTATGGAAGGTCGTGGAACAGAGTGAAGAACTTGACAAGCGTTTAGAAGTTTTGACTTTCTGACATCTGTCAGGAAAATCTTCATTTCTAAAGAATCTATTATTGTCCCCAAGAAAGGAACTCTTGTCGACGGAGACAGGGAACTTTTTTCTATGTTCACTTTCCATCCGTGAGATCTGAGAAAGGCCAGAACGATGTCTGTGTGAGCCTTTGCCTTTGAAAGAGACGACGCTTGTATCAGAATGTCGTCCAAGTAAGGTGCCACTGCAATGCCCCTTGGTCTTAGAACCGCTAGAAGGGACCAGAGTACCTTTGTGAAAATCCTTGGAGCAGTGGCTAGCCCGAATGGGAGAGCCACAAACTGGTAATGTTTGTCCAGAAAGGCGAACCTTAGGAACTGATGATGATCTTTGTGGATAGGAATATGTAGATACGCATCCTTTAGATCCACGGTAGTCATAAATTGACCCTCCTGGATTGTAGGTAAAATCGTTCGAATAGTTTCCATTTTGAACTATGGCACTCTGAGAAATTTGAATTCTAGAAGATAACCCTGAGAAACTATTTCTAGTGCCCAGGGATCCTGAACATCTCTTGCCCAAGCCTGAGCGAAGAGAGAGAGTCTGCCCCCTACTAGATCCAGTCCCGGATCGGGGGCTACACCTTCATGCTGTTTTGGTAGCAGCAGCAGGCTTCTTGGCCTGCTTACCCTTGTTCCAGCCTTGCATCGGTTTCCAAGCTGGTTTGGTTTGCGAAGCATTACCCTCTTGTCTAGAGGCTGCAGAGTTGGAGGCCGGTCCGTTCCTGAAATTGCGAAAGGAACGAAAATTAGACTTATTCTTGGCCTTGAAAGGCCTATCTTGTGGGAGGGCGTGGCCCTTACCCCCAGTGATGTCTGAGATAATCTCTTTCAATTCTGGCCCAAAAAGGGTTTTACCCTTGAAAGGGATATTAAGCAATTTTGTCTTGGAAGATACATCCGCTGACCAAGACTTTAGCCAGAGCGCTCTGCGCGCCACAATTGCAAACCCTGAATTTTTCGCCGCTAATCTAGCTAACTGCAAAGCGGCATCTAAAATAAAGGAATTAGCTAACTTTAGTGCGTGAATTCTGTCCATAACCTCCTCATACGGAGTCTCTCTACTGAGCGACTTTTCTAGTTCCTCGAACCAGAACCACGCTGCTGTAGTGACAGGAATAATGCACGAAATAGGTTGCAGGAGGTAACCTTGCTGTACAAAAATCTTTTTAAGCAAACCCTCCAATTTTTTATCCATAGGATCTTTAAAAGCACAATTATCCTCGATAGGAATAGTAGTGCACTTGGCTAGTGTAGAAACTGCCCCCTCGACCTTAGGGACTGTCTGCCATAAGTCCTTTCTGGGGTCGACCATAGGAAATAATTTCTTAAATATAGGAGGGGGGACAAAAGGTATGCCGGGCTTCTCCCACTCCTTATTCACTATGTCCGCCACCCGCTTGGGTATAGGAAAAGCTTCGGGGTGCACCGGAACCTCTAGGAACTTGTCCATCTTGCACAATTTTTCTGGAATGACCAGGTTGTCACAATCATCCAGAGTAGATAGCACCTCCTTAAGCAGTGCGTGGAGATGCTCTAATTTAAATTTAAATGTCACAACATCAGGTTCTGTCTGCTGAGAAATTCTACCTGAATCAGAAATTTCCCCATCTGACAAAACCTCCCTCATGGCCACTTCAGATTGGTGTGAGGGTATGACAGAGCAATTATCATCAGCGCCCTCCTGCTCTACAGTGTTTAAAACAGAGCAATCGCGCTTTCTCTGAAAAGCAGGCATTTTGGATAAAATATTTGCTATGGAGTTATCCATTACTGCCGTCAATTGTTGCATAGTAACAAGCATTGGCGCGCTAGAAGTACTAGGGGTCTCCTGCGTGGGCAAAACTGGTGTAGACACAGAAGGAGATGATGTAGAACTATGTCTACTCCCTTCATCTGATGAATCATCTTGGGCAACTTTACTATCTGTGGCAGTACTGTCCTTACTTTGTTTGGACGCTATGGCACAATTATCACACAATTTTGAAGGGGGAGACACATTGGCTTCCATACATACAGAACATAGTTTATCTGAAGGCACAGACATGTTAAACAGGCTTAAACTTGTCAATAAAGTACAAAAACCGTTTTAAAACAAAACCGTTACTGTCTCTTTAAATTTTAAACAGGGCACACTTTATTACTGAATATGTGAAAAACTATGAAGGAATTGTTCAAATTTAACCAAATTTTCACCACAGTGTCTTAAAGCATTCAAAGCATTGCATCCCAAATTTCAGACCTTTAACCCTTAAAATGAGGAAACCGGAGCCGGTTACAGTTTTAACCCCTCTACAGTCCCAGCTACAGCCTTTGCTGCAACTTTACCAAACCCAGGGGGGTATACGATACCAAATGAAGCCTTCTAGGAACCTTTTCAACTACTTTCAGACCCACACACATGCAGCTGCATGTCCTGCTCTCAAAAGTAACTGCGCAGTAATGGCGCGAAAATGAGGCTCTGCCTACTACAGGGAAGGCCCTTCCTGACTGGGAAGGTGTCTAAACCAGTGCCTGACGTAAAAAAACGTTCCCCAAAGTTTATAAAGTGTGAATTTCAACATTAAGCTGTATAAAATGCCCAAATAAAGCAATCGATCTAGCCCATAAAAGTGTCTACCAGTTTTATAGCCCATATTAAGCCCTTTATTCTGTTTGAGACTAAGAAAATGGCTTACCGGTCCCCATGAGGGGAAATGACAGCCTTACAGCATTACACAGTCTTGTTAGAAATATGGCTAGTCATACCTTAAGCAGAAAAGTCTGCCAACTGTTTCCCCCAACTGAAGTTATCTCATCTCAACAGTCCTATGTGGAAACAGCAAACGATTTTAGTTACTGCTGCTAAAATCATAATCCTCTCACAAACAGAACTCTTCATCTTTTTCTGTTTCAGAGTAAATAGTACATACCAGCACTATTTTAAAATAACAAACTCTTGATAGTAGAATAAAAAACTACAACTAAACACCACATACTCTTCACCATCTCCATGGAGATGCTGCTTGTTCAGCGGCAAAGAGAATGACTGGGGTGGGCGGAGCCTAGGAGGGACTATATGGACAGCTTTTGCTGTGCTCTTTGCCATTTCCTGTTGGGGAAGAGAATATTCCCACAAGTTATGGATGACGCCGTGGACCGGACACACCAATGTTGGAGAAATATATACGACACTCTGGAGGGTTGGGGCTTTGCTTCAGAGGTCAAGCAAACAGCTGCAGTTCTTTTTTATTGCCCCCCCCCTGTTGCAGAAGCCTGTTAGTGCTGGGGGTGGATAGCTCACATATTCCTGTGGCCTACTCTGAGGCCTAGGAGCCTACATTTACTTGTTTCCAAGCTTCTGAATGGGGTAACTGACCAGGAGGTACGTGTTACTTACAGTAGTCCGGATTGATAGTCACCTTGAAGAATAGAGGAGAGTGGGCCGATGTTGCGGGACTGGCTGCCATTTTTTTTTATGTGTCTGTGGAGGTCTTTTGATTAATTGCGGCCTACATACTCCGACAGTCGCAGTTTTACTTATCCACTTACTTCCTCTTCCTGGATTCTCAAGCTCAGGGAGAATTTCCCTGGAAAGTAATTATATTGTTCCAAACATCTGCTTTAACTGGGTGAGACCTTTCTGTTTACATCATATGCATTTTATGCCATTTGCCCTCCTTGCTTAACGTTTGTAATTTTTCAGTTTACTCTCATCATTGCCTGATTGACTTGACAAGCCCTGATGCTCTTTTGTGGGCCCCATATTTATGCTTATCCTACACTGATTGTGAAACTCTTATACTGATGCCCCCAAGGCTTAGGGACTTAACATTAGGATCACTTGGGCCCCAGTAGTTTCTGCTTTTGGGCTCAATACTTGTTCACTGATTACTGCCCTAACAAGTGGAACTTTTACTTGCATGGAACTACTGCATATCACCTAAGAATTTATTTTTATCACTGGTACCCCCTTAACAGCCTCAATACGTGGAACTTTGGATTGTTATTATTGTGCCTCTAGCTTTGGCAATACAGTTGTAGTGACTGTCATGCTAATAAAGCTTAATTGAATTGACTAAATTGTTCATTTATATATATATAAATAAATATATATATATATATATATATATATATATATATATATATATATATACATATATATATATATATACATATATATATATATATATATACACACATATATATATATATATATATACACATATATATATATATATATACATATATATATATATACACATATATATATATATATATACACATATATATATATATATATATATATATATATATATATATATAAAAGTAGAAGCATAGAGACAAGACCTGGTGTTGATCCCTGTAGTCCCACGCCACAAAAGCCAGCACACGAGATTTAAGCAACACACCTTCCTTTAATACAAAGCATAACGTTTCAGCTCCCACTGGAGCCTTGTTCACATGCAATAATTCATCACGATAGATCAGGCATATTACAACATACACAAGAAAAACCCTTATATACCCCCACCCACCAATCGGAAAGCCACATCAAAAACCGCCAAATACAAAGCTAATTGATACAGCTGTGTGTCAAGCGTGTCAAACCTGGACCGCAAGCCAAAATGCGTGTCCATGGTAACCTGCTCGTGGGTATAATGCTACTGCGCATGCGCGCTTGACGGAATAGTGCGCGCGTACGCAGTGACGACATGGCGTCAGAACTGGTTGTCATGGTAACCCCAAGCAACATATGCTAGAACAGCGGAACAACACGCTACTAAAGAGAAATAATGTATACACGTCAACGCATTCATGTATGGGCACCAGGGCAACACAGCGCATTACACACCTCATTAAACTAAAGATCTAATATTGATCGATGCCATAAACATATGTTAATAGACATATGCCTAGTAAATGACAAGAACAGGTCAGAATAACTATAGGATACACAAAAAAATGTGAATTACATCCGATTGGACAGTGAAATTAACTTATTTATATCAATTTTAAAACATGTTGTTTTACTAATTGCTAGCCACTTATATGGTTATGAGTATCAGATCTGTTACTTAAATGGGCTATATCATGCCACTAGTATATTCCAATTAGGAATTAAAAGTAATTTAGATCATTCATATATTTATCAAAAGCACATAGTGACTAACAAGAGAAAAACTAAAATATATATACAAAATTTTGCAGCGTGTATCTAGGGTATGGTAGGAACATCAATAATGAGATGAGAAGAGACCCACAGTCATTTATAGAAGCAACTATAGTCAATGGACATATTTAAGCCACGAGGTGCTATAGTGTCAAGTCGGTAGATCCACCGTGATTCCATTTTTAGTAGAGCCTTGGCTCGATCTCCCCCACGTCTATTTTTCGGTACGTGGTCAATTAGAATGGTCCTCAATGAAGAGATAGAATGTCCAGCTTGTGCACAGTGGCGTGCCACCGGTTGGTCAGAGGTGCCTTTTTCCAAATCCAATCGAATGGCTGTCTTATGGTTGGCCAACCTCTCTCTAAATGATGTGATTGTTTTGCCCACATAATACAGTGAACATGGGCAAATGATCACATAGATAACATAATCCGAAGTGCAAGTGAGCCGATGACGTATCTGGAAGGTTTGATTTGTGTGTGGGTGATGAAACTTATTTCCAATGATCATTCCATTACAAGTGATGCAATTTCCACATCTATAACATCCCTTCTTCTTAGGGGGTAACCAAGTTTGACTTTGGTAACTAGTAATGGGATCAGTCTTCATCAGTATATCACGAAGATTGCGCGCCCTCTTATACACCAATCTTGGCGGCGGTGTTACTCCGAATGGTAATGTGGTGTCAGTTGACACAATCGGCCAGTGTTGCTTAATTATGTCTTGTACTCTTCGTGAAGCTGGGGTGTACGTAGTAATGAAATTCATCCGTTGTTCGACCGGCTTGAGTGGTTTTGTTAGCAATGATTGTTGGCTGAGTGCTAATGCTTTATCACCTTGTTCTTTAATCAGCGATTCAGGATAGCCTCTGTCGATAAATTTTTGTGCCATTGCTTCTAGTTGAGCCTTCTTGTGGGTCTCCTCGGTGTTATTGCGTACAACACGCAGGAGTTGAGATGAGCTTACCCCCTTTTTTTGAAAGGATGGATGAAAACTATTATAGTGTAAAGTTGAGTTTTTGTCAGTAGGTTTGTTATATAGTGTTGTGAAGAGTCTAATGCCAGATGGTGTATCCTTCGTATAGATCTCAAGGTCCAAAAAATGGATACCTTTGTCATTACAGTCCATCTTGAACCGTACAGTAGAATCAAGACTATTAAGATTATTAAACCAAGAGGTTAAAGACTCTTTGTCACCCCTCCATATCATGAAAACATCATCAATGTAGCGCTTGAAGAACCTGATGGAGCCCCGCTCAGCAAAAAAGATATGCTCCCGTTCATACATCGACATATATATATTTGCATAGGAAGGGGCCATGTTAGACCCCATGGCTGTTCCAAGTACTTGCAAATAAAAGGTGTTCTCAAATCGGAAGTAGTTTTTTGCTAAGCAGAGCTCCAAAAGCTCCAACAAGAACTCCACTGGTGGGCCACAGTAGTAAGAATTACCTGATAGGATTCTCCTGACCATCTCCATCCCATGTGAATGAGGGATAATGGTGTATAAATTCACAACATCCAATGTGACTAAAATGTCACCCACCTGTATATCATTCATCTGGGATAGAAGATGTATAAGTTCAGAAGAGTCCCTCAGGTAGGAATCAGTCGATTGGACAACAGGTTGCAGGAAGTGATCAATGTATTCAGCGAGAGGCTGGAGAAGCGAGCCCCTCGCCGATACTATTGGACGACCTGGTGGGTTAACCATACTCTTGTGTATTTTGGGCAATAAATACAAAATAGGACTAATAGGGTTCGCAACCGTTAGATAACCAAAGGTGTTCTCATCAATAAACCCTGCATCCAAAGACATACACAAGAGTTTGTCAACCTGTTCTTTAAATTTGGTGGTAGGATTAAATGTCAACTTTCGGTAGGTTATACCATCTTCTAATTGTCTGAGTGCTTCACATCTATACATATGATAATCTAATACCACAATGGCACCGCCCTTGTCGGCTTGTCTAATCACAATGGTGCTATCGTCAGTTAGAGTTTTTAAAGCACTTCTTTCCATTGTGGTGAGATTATCATATGTATTGTTCAAATGAGATTGACTCGCACTGATGTCCGTGTTGACCATACGTGTGAATGTTTTAATCGTTGGGTGAGTAATAGGAGGTTCAAAAGAGCTCCTAACTTTAAATGGTTTAGGTTCATACTCAACACTATTTTTAAAAAACTCTTTGAGTTTTAGTTGCCGTTGAAAACGGTGCAGATCAACACGGATATCAAGTAAATCAGTTTTTGGAGTAGGGATAAATGATAAACCCTTGTTAAGAAGTGAAAGCTCAGCATCAGACAAATTCCGTGAACTCAAATTGTACACTATTGTTTCTTTTTTCGATTTACAACTTTTTTGGTGTTTCCTCCCCCCCCTCCTATAGTGTCTGGATCTGTGGCTGTGGGTAAAGGGGGCCTCTGTGTAGATCTTGTGGATACTCCACTGCCACTATCTATTTTTTGTGAAGTGCTAGTAATTTCACTACCTGAGGACTCACCCCCACTGCTATCAATAGTGTCAAATTTAACACGTTTATTCTTAGAAAACCTGCCCTTTTTATTGTAAGTAGTTTCATTTTTCCCATACAACCATCTGTAAACCTTTCTGTCTCTGTAGTCATTCTCGACCGTGTTATATTTTTTATTTTTAAATGTCAGTAATTCCTGTTTGTATTTGGAAACCTGTGTTGCCAATTTATTCAACCAGTCAGTCTCAGAGTCATTACTTAATATATGTAGGAGTTTGTCTTTAATGAGTGTAATATCATTTTTCACTATCGTTTTTAATCTAGATACTTCTTCAATTACCAAAAGCATTAGGTCATGTGAGCATTTGTTTAGGATTCCGCACCAGCGCCTGCAGAAATCCATATTAATCCTACCTAAGGTTGGAATATTTTTAACTCTGAAACCTCTTGGTATAAACTTTTCTTTATGGTATTTTGAAAGATATACTGCATGAAGGTAGTAATCAACCTCTTTCTTTTCTAAATGTAATAATTTATGATAAATATTAAGTGGGGTCTCACCTTTCGTCTCATCCAACTCCTGCATGTCAGATTATCATATGTATAGATGTGAAGCACTCAGACAATTAGAAGATGGTATAACCTACCGAAAGTTGACATTTAATCCTACCACCAAATTTAAAGAACAGGTTGACAAACTCTTGTGTATGTCTTTGGATGCAGGGTTTATTGATGAGAACACCTTTGGTTATCTAAAGGTTGCGAACCCTATTAGTCCTATTTTGTATTTATTGCCCAAAATACACAAGAGTATGGTTAACCCACCAGGTCGTCCAATAGTATCGGCGAGGGGCTCGCTTCTCCAGCCTCTCGCTGAATACATTGATCACTTCCTGCAACCTGTTGTCCAATCGACTGATTCCTACCTGAGGGACTCTTCTGAACTTATACATCTTCTATCCCAGATGAATGATATACAGGTGGGTGACATTTTAGTCACATTGGATGTTGTGAATTTATACACCATTATCCCTCATTCACATGGGATGGAGATGGTCAGGAGAATCCTATCAGGTAATTCTTACTACTGTGGCCCACCAGTGGAGTTCTTGTTGGAGCTTTTGGAGCTCTGCTTAGCAAAAAACTACTTCCGATTTGAGAACACCTTTTATTTGCAAGTACTTGGAACAGCCATGGGGTCTAACATGGCCCCTTCCTATGCAAATATATATATGTCGATGTATGAACGGGAGCATATCTTTTTTGCTGAGCGGGGCTCCATCAGGTTCTTCAAGCGCTACATTGATGATGTTTTCATGATATGGAGGGGTGACAAAGAGTCTTTAACCTCTTGGTTTAATAATCTTAATAGTCTTGATTCTACTGTACGGTTCAAGATGGACTGTAATGACAAAGGTATCCATTTTTTGGACCTTGAGATCTATACGAAGGATACACCATCTGGCATTAGACTCTTCACAACACTATATAACAAACCTACTGACAAAAACTCAACTTTACACTATAATAGTTTTCATCCATCCTTTCAAAAAAAGGGGGTAAGCTCATCTCAACTCCTGCGTGTTGTACGCAATAACACCGAGGAGACCCACAAGAAGGCTCAACTAGAAGCAATGGCACAAAAATTTATCGACAGAGGCTATCCTGAATCGCTGATTAAAGAACAAGGTGATAAAGCATTAGCACTCAGCCAACAATCATTGCTAACAAAACCACTCAAGCCGGTCGAACAACGGATGAATTTCATTACTACGTACACCCCAGCTTCACGAAGAGTACAAGACATAATTAAGCAACACTGGCCGATTGTGTCAACTGACACCACATTACCATTCGGAGTAACACCGCCGCCAAGATTGGTGTATAAGAGGGCGCGCAATCTTCGTGATATACTGATGAAGACTGATCCCATTACTAGTTACCAAAGTCAAACTTGGTTACCCCCTAAGAAGAAGGGATGTTATAGATGTGGAAATTGCATCACTTGTAATGGAATGATCATTGGAAATAAGTTTCATCACCCACACACAAATCAAACCTTCCAGATACGTCATCGGCTCACTTGCACTTCGGATTATGTTATCTATGTGATCATTTGCCCATGTTCACTGTATTATGTGGGCAAAACAATCACATCATTTAGAGAGAGGTTGGCCAACCATAAGACAGCCATTCGATTGGCTTTGGAAAAAGGCACCTCTGACCAACCGGTGGCACGCCACTGTGCACAAGCTGGACATTCTATCTCTTCATTGAGGACCATTCTAATTGACCACGTACCGAAAAATAGACGTGGGGGAGATCGAGCCAAGGCTCTACTAAAAATGGAATCACGGTGGATCTACCGACTTGACACTATAGCACCTCGTGGCTTAAATATGTCCATTGACTATAGTTGCTTCTATAAATGACTGTGGGTCTCTTCTCATCTCATTATTGATGTTCCTACCATACCCTAGATACACGCTGCAAAATTTTGTATATATATTTTAGTTTTTCTCTTGTTAGTCACTATGTGCTTTTGATAAATATATGAATGATCTAAATTACTTTTAATTCCTAATTGGAATATACTAGTGGCATGATATAGCCCATTTAAGTAACAGATCTGATACTCATAACCATATAAGTGGCTAGCAATTAGTAAAACAACATGTTTTAAAATTGATATAAATAAGTTAATTTCACTGTCCAATCGGATGTAATTCACATTTTTTTGTGTATCCTATAGTTATTCTGACCTGTTCTTGTCATTTACTAGGCATATGTCTATTAACATATGTTTATGGCATCGATCAATATTAGATCTTTAGTTTAATGAGGTGTGTAATGCGCTGTGTTGCCCTGGTGCCCATACATGAATGCGTTGACGTGTATACATTATTTCTCTTTAGTAGCGTGTTGTTCCGCTGTTCTAGCATATGTTGCTTGGGGTTACCATGACAACCAGTTCTGACGCCATGTCGTCACTGCGTACGCGCGCACTATTCCGTCAAGCGTGCATGCGCAGTAGCATTATACCCACGAGCAGGTTACCATGGACACGCATTTTGGCTTGCGGTCCAGGTTTGACACGCTTGACACACAGCTGTATCAATTAGCTTTGTATTTGGCGGTTTTTGATGTGGCTTTCCGATTGGTGGGTGGGGGTATATAAGGGTTTTTCTTGTGTATGTTGTAATATGCCTGATCTATCGTGATGAATTATTGCATGTGAACAAGGCTCCAGTGGGAGCTGAAACGTTATGCTTTGTATTAAAGGAAGGTGTGTTGCTTAAATCTCGTGTGCTGGCTTTTGTGGCGTGGGACTACAGGGATCAACACCAGGTCTTGTCTCTATGCTTCTACTTTTGTCTACATTTATCTTGGCCGTGCATTCGAGTGGTTGTTACATTGGTGAGTGCTGATCTTTCTTGTAAATATATATATATATATATATATATATATATATATGCTGTATTAGGCTACAATGTGTGATTTAGTAAAATTTTGGAATGGTGGTATGCCGCAGGATCTTTTAATGTAAAAAAATGTGCCGTGACAAAAAAAAAGTTTGGAAATCACTGAGTTAGAGTACGCTGTACCTCCAGAGTGTCCTGTGGCCAATTAGCTCCTGCCAGTACTCAGATCATCCAGACCCGCTACTCCTCTGCCATCACAGAGCAAAGCCTATCCAGCTTCCAGTTTAGGCCATATACTAATCTTGCTCCTGTTCATTGAGCACCAACATAAAGCACAGGCTAGAGTCTCCCTGCATCGGACGTATCTTCAATATCCATCAAGACCGGACTGCTTTTTCATTGGCTGTGTAGCATTCTGGGACTTATAGTTCCCTGCCACGTAGCCTAGAAAGGATCTAGTCGCACCAGGCAGAATTTAAGGTGCAGCTGGCAGAGGATGTGAGGGGCAAATGTGAGGAACTCAAGGGAATTTTAGGGGCTTCAAACAAGGGTGCCAGGGCCTAATTTAAAGGTGCCAGTGGCCTGGCGCCCGGGTTAGTTTTGAATATTAGCAAAATGTGCTTATTGTGTTGTTATCTAAAATAAGGTTTGTTCAGTAAAAGTTGTTTAACATTTAAAAGCTAAAGGAAAAGCTAAAGGAAATAGAGGCATTCTCAGAAAGAGATAATGGTGTCTTATTCTCTTGCTTTAAAGACAACTTCAACTCTTGCACCCTTCATGGTGTAGGGGTAATATTTTACTGTAATAAACATAAAAAAATAAAACTGCTTGTTAATATTTTCTTTGTCCTCACTGAAATGTTTAAACAGTCATGTTTTTCATATGGCATTTCTGTTTTATTATTCATTCAATCATTACAATCTTCTCTATCTACAACAGAGTCAATAATAGCATGTATGCAGTTTAACATTATAGCTAGATTACCAGTGTTGTGCTTAATGGGATAGTCTAGTCAAAAACTATAGAGCATGCAATTTTAAGCATTTTTTTTAGTAATTCTAATTTTCTAATTTACTCCTATTATCAATTGTTCTTAATTCTCTTTGTATCTTTATGTGAAAAAGCAAGAATGTAAGCTTAGGAGCCAGCCCCTTTTTGGCTGAGCACCTGAGTAGCGCTTGCTGATTGGTATCTAAATGTAGCCACCAATCAGCAAGCACTACACAGGGTGCAGAACCAATAATGGTCCGGCTCCTAAGCTTACATTCTTGCTTTTTCAAATAAAGAAGAGAATAAAGAAAAAAATGTTAATAGGAGTAAATTAGAAAGTTGCTTAAAATTGCACGCTCTATCTGAATCATGAAAGTTTAAATTTAGTTTTCATATCCCTTTACGTTAGTGTTGGTCGCAACTGTGCTAACTAGTGTGCATATTACAAGTTGAAAGTAAACAGTTGCACTTGAATGCAAAAGAACACAGCGTTCCAAGACAAACACTTGCTAGCCACAGTAAAATTTAGTGGATGTTCCATCATGCTGTGGGGCTGTGTGGCCAGTGCTGGTACTGGGAATCTTGTTAAAGTTGAGGGTCACATGGATTCCATTCAATATCAGCAGATACTTGAGAATAAAGTTGAGGAATTAGCCACAAAGTTGAAGTTACGCCGGGGCTGGATATTTCAACAAGACAACGACCCAAAACACTGCTCAAAATCTACTTTGGCATTTATGCAAAAAAACAAGTACAATGTTCTGGAATGGCTATCCCAGTCCCCAGACCTGAATATAATTGAAAATCTGTGGGGTGATTTGAAGCGGCTGTCCATGCTCAGCAACCATCAAACTGAACTGGAGATGTTTTGCAAGGAGGATTGGTCCAAAATACCTTCATCCAGACACTAATTTACAGGCTATAGGAAGCATCTAGAGGCTGCTGTTTCTACCAAAGGAGGCTCTGCTAAATATTGATGCAATATTTCTGTTGGGGTGCCCAAATTTATGCACCTGTCTAATTTCATTTAGATGCATATTGCACATTTTCTGTTAATCCAATAAACCTAATTTCACTACTAAAGCATTACTGTGTGCTTCACTTATTTGATATATCAAAATGTAATTGCTGATAATTACACCCAATTATTTATAAATGAAAATCATGGAAATTGTCAGGGGTCCCTAAACTTTTGCATACAACTGTACATTCACACCCAGCACCACCTTAAAAAGACAAAGCAATATTATGCTGAGTTCTACAACAGCAGCTCTACAACACCCAGTGCTGATATGTGATGTGAGACAGGTGCTGATTTGTACAAACACAATGTACACTAGCTTGCATGCCAACTAGGGGCTCGCTTCCATTGAGCCATTAAAAATGGAGCCGTAAGTTAGCGTTGTGTTAACGCTTCCACACGATTCCAGATTTATAAAAAATTAATAGGTTACTATGGTAACCCAACCTTAAACTACACTCGATCGCATATACGGCGCCACATACAAGTGCGGCCCGTATAGATTAAAATCAAACACCTAACGCATGTGCAATATCTACCTCTCAATCGCAACCCCCCCACCACAATAACTAATATATTAACCCCTAATCCGCCAACCCCCAAGCCGCAAAGTATCTATCAACGTTATTAACCACTAAACCGCTATCCCCCACATCATAAACGATCTATTAAATCTATTAACCCCTAATCCGCCATGCCCCCACAATGCAAACTATCTATTAAATCTATTAACCCCTAATCCACAATGCCCCCACAACGCAAACTATCTATTTAAACTATGAACCCCTAATTTGCCATTAACCTAATAAATCTATTAACCCCTAAACTGCCAAACCCCACAACGCAAATAACTAATTACTAAGACCCCTAACCTAACACCCCCTAAATTAACCCCATTACATAAATTAAAATAATCCTAAATTACAATTAAAATAAAAAGCTAACATTACTTAAAAAATAAAAAAAACTAAGTTTAAATAAAGCTAAAATTACATAAAAAGTCTAACATTACATAAAATAATAAACAAAATTATCAAAAATTAAAAAATTAAACCTAATCTCTATGAAAATAAAAAAGCCCCCCCCAAATAAAAACACCCCCTAATCTAATACTAAACTACCAATAGCCCTTAAAAGGGCCCTTTGTAGGGCATTGCCCTAAGTTAAACAGCTCTTTTACCTTTTAGGTTAGGGGGCTTAGTGATTAGTTATTTGTGTTGTGGGGTTTGGCAGTTTAGGGGTTAATAGATTTATTAGGTTAATTGTGATGTGGGTTAATGGCAGATTAGGGTTTAATATATTTAATTGATAGTTTGCGTTGTGGGGGCATTGCGGATTATGGGTTAATAGATTTAATAGATATTTTGCGTTGTGGGGGCATTTCGGATTAGGGGTTAATATATTCAATAGATAGTTTGCGTTTTGGGGGCATGGCGGATTAGGGTTAATAGATTTAATAGATTGTTTGCGTTGTGGGGGCATTGCAGATTAGGGGGTTGATAGATTTAATAGATATAAAATGAGGAAAAGGAACATGCTAGGTCTCTTAGTATATCCACGGGTTTATTGGGATACAGGCTTCAATAAGCAAAGGTAAACTCCTTTCATCTGAGTTTGCAGCTATACTCGACCACCTTAATCCCAACAGCCACCCACTGAAGCCACCCACTGAAGACTATCTGCCTTAAAAGCAGGCACCCTATACTACCAGACGACTTCAGGAGACCTAAGCCTATAAGTTTTCTGGGTCTTTCTTTCCTCTGGACTCCTCATTTTAATGGAGCAATACGAGACCACCAGGACTCCATTATGGCCTATCCCTTTATGTTCACAAAACCATGGTGTTAAAGGATAAAGTGACTCTGTCATGCAAGCCTTTCACCATGCATACCAGACTTAAAGGGGCATTCTAGTCAAAATTTAATTGCACATAGATTTATTACATCTTTGAATAGAAACATATTTGCAATATAAATGTATTTGCAAAAAAGCTTCTAGTAAAAGTTATCACTGTTTCAGTGTTAACATTTTTCTCTGCATGTGAAGCATAGCTAGATATTCTCACTGCACCCACATTTTAAATAATACAGCTTCTCAGATCATCAGTGGGGCTTGTATCACGTCAGCAATTAACAAAAAGAGTCATTACCAGATGGTATAAATCACTTTAGGCTCTCTGAGTAAGTGCTGTGTTTAAAATGCTGGTGTACGGTGCATACTTAAATACACTTTTGAAACATCCACCTGCAGGACAGGTAGTGATAAGTACACTTATTTAACACCGCAGATAGTTTTGGAAGTGGAGGGCCCTCTAGTGGGCCTGTAACAAAAATAAGGGATAACTGAGTTGAAGTATGGAGGGTACTAGGCAGTTACATTGTTGTGGGTGTTTCTGCTTACCTTTATAGGTCCTGGCTGCAGTGGATTCGGCCCTCTTTGTTCCTGGTTCCAGACTTCAAGGGAACTTTCCTTCTGTTTGCGGTGTGGAGAAGATGGAGCGTTCCAAGAGAAAGTCTGTGCCGCTAAAGCATCACCGGGAGGTCGTGCAGGAGGTTCAGGCTCTGAGGATGTGGTACCCCCTTCCCCTGTGGCTAGGCCCCGGGCAGCCCCATGCTTAAAAGTAGGCCCACGTTGAGGAGAGGACTGGGCCTAGGGGACCTGGCTGCAGGCCCTGGGTCCCAGTCCTCTGCTGCAGGTCACTCTTCCCAATCATTTGATGCCCCAAGTACTCTAGGGGTCTCCCTACTATCTCCATCCCCCCTTCTTGGTGCAGTATATGCGGGTGGTTTAGCGCCTGCATCCGGCATGGACACATCTCCTGGGGTCTCCCATGAGGTCCCTCATTATCATGATCCCTCCCTTAGGGTTCCACCTGTTTTCTAGCAGACAGGCCGCAAACGAGCGCAGCTGCTGCCGTTGAGACTTCATGGCAGCAGCAGCATCAGGCTCTTCCCCCTGTGGCCTTGTCTTAAGTCATTGCCTTAGCCCAGGTCTTCATGGGGACCTTGTCCCGTGAGGGCATGGGTGATACGGGCGGTGTACAGGTCGGGGGTGGGGCGGTAGCGTGGCACAGGCTCCTGTAGTCCCTGGGCCTCTGTTGGATCTTAGCCCCGTCTCTTCAGGCGCAGCATCGCATGCTTGCTCCCTGAGTGAATCCTCAAGCGGGGAGGAGCATGGGCGCGGTCGGGTAACTCGACAGCAGTGTAGCAGGAGCAGGTCTGCGCATGGAGCAAGCAACAGTAAGTTGGGAAGGCTCCGTGTGGATGTCTCCTGATGGGGGGGGCTCCTGATGTGGAAAAAGGGCTTCTCAAGGGAGAAAGGCTACTGGAAAAACTCCAGGAGGGAAGCGCGCAGCAAGGTTAAGGCAAAGGGGGAGGGGGGCTGGCAATGAGGCCGGGATTCACAGGGGGATGACTGTGGAGGGGCAGGAGAGCATGGTTGTGGACACTGAATTTCTCAATGTGTCAGGCATGGCATCTGGGGTTGCTGATAGAAGGGGGGATGCAGGGATACATGTGGCACAGGGTGTAATACATGAGGCCAATAGGGAAGGCATGTGTGGGCCTTAGGGCCAGGCTTACAGTGTGACTGAGGTGATTTAGGAAGGCAGTTGTGGCTGCATTGGGAATGTGTTTGCAGGGGGATCAGGGCAGGATTGCAGGGAACCCCTCAGGGTCTATCCACGGATCAAGCTGTGCCGGCTATGGCATCGTGCCCCAGACAGGAAGCCACAGCTCTTACAGCCTCAACCCCCGCCGCAAAGCTGACACGCCACAACCTCAGGCAAAAGGAGCTGCGCCACCATTGGACCCAGCTGTGAGTACCTACTGCATACATCTGCACATGTAGATTTAGGTACACCTTCCAGTGGGTCAGACTCTGAGAGTGAGGGTGACTTAGGCTTAGTTGGGAAGGGCCAAAAGGAGATGTTTAAGAAAAGGCCCCACAGCGGTAGGTAACCAGGTGGTCCCCTTGTCACAGGCTGCTAGCGTAGGGCAGGCAGGTGTGGGGGTGGTAGCAGTGTCAAGGAAGGTGGCGTTGCATGAGGATACATACCCATGTTTGGTGCACTCCTTGTACGGGCATTTGAAATCAAAGGTGATGAAAAAGATTCAGGATGGGCGATATGTCAACATCTTTGAACTTTCACCAGAGGCGTGCAGGGCCAGAGAGTGCGTGGCAGATGGCACTGGCCCTAAGAAAGTGTAGCGGCCAGAGACTTACGAGGAGTGGCAGCGGTGCTTTAGGGTGCTGGCATCCTGTTATGTGGACAAATGGCAATTTCAGGGTCACAATTTTTTTTAAGTACGAAGATACCAAAGATGATATTCACTCAAGGTTTAAGGAAGGCGCATGGCGTGAGTATGACACGGCTTTCCGTAGCAGGATGGTGGGAAACCCCCTCCTGCATTTTGGGACTCAGGGTCTCCACCTGTGGTCCAAACTGGTGTTAAAGGCTGTGGCGCTTAGCTCCCCGGTGTAACGCCAGGGGGCGAGTCGTCCATCCCCTCGGCCAAAACGGCGGGGCAGGGAATGTTGGAAATTCCAGGATAAACAATGCGACAAGGGGGCGAACTGCTCCTTTCGTCACATTTGCAAATTCTGTAGCGGACCACACCCTGGGGTCGACTGTAATAGGAGAAAGGAGCCTGGCACCGAGAAGTCAGTCTCAAAAGGGGGCCTTGGTTACAGGCCATGGCTGGCAAATTACCCGTGGGTGGGCGCACGTGGTGGAGTCCACGGTTCACCATAACCTTAAATCGGCCTATGAATTCCCTGAGGTAGTCAGGGAAAAATTGGGCAAGGAAGTCGCTTTGGGCAGGGTAGCTGGCCCCTTTTGGGTGCAGCCTCTTCCCGATCTGGTGGTGTCCCCATTGGGGGTAGTCCCTAAGAAGGACACAGGCAAGTTTAGACTTATTCACCATCTGTCCTTTACGAAAGGGGCATCAGTGAATGACGCCATTGACCCGGAAATTAACTTGGTACATTATCAGTCCTTTGACGACACATTGGTGATCATCAGGGGCAAGGGAAAGGGGACGCTGATGATGAAGCTGGACATAGAGTCTGCATTTCGGCTGTTGCCCCTGCACCCGTCTGCATTCAGACTCATGGGCATGAAGATGGATGGTGCATTTTATGTGAACAAATGTCTTCACATGGGGATAGTACAAAGGGCGTCCGGGGGTGGGGCCATGGCCCACTACCTGGATGACTTTCTGTAGGTGGGGAGGCCGACTCTGACGAGTGTGCTTGCATGATGGCAAGATAAGATGGGGAGATTTGGGGTGCCTTTGGCAGATGAAAAGATGCAAGGCCTCTGTACCTGTCTTACCTTCCTAGGGATTGAAATAGATACACGGGCTGCGGTTTGCAGGCTTCCTTGGGATAAGGTCGACTGCCTGCTGCAGGTGGTTTTGTCCGTGGTTAGCGCTGACTCTATTTCCATCAAGGAACTACTGTCCTTGCTGGGGTTGCTGAATTTTGTAGGTCGGGCAATACTGATGGGTAGAATCTTTAATAGGCGGCTGGAGATTCAGCTGCAGGCTCCTAGGGGGCATAGAGCTAGAATCAGGGTGTCTACCGAGATGAAGAAGGACTTCAAAGTTTGGGAAGAATTTCGGAGGAAATTCAATGGTGTCTGCCTATGGAGGAAAGACCCTATTTCTAATCAAACGCTGCACCTCTTTACGGATGCGGCGAGGGTTTTTGGGTATGGTGCTTACTTAAATGGCGAATGGAACATGGCTCCTTGGCCAGAAGATTGGGTTGGGTTGGGTTTGACTAAGAAACTGACCCTGTTGGAACTTTTTCCAATCAAAGTGGCAATTGAGCTGTGAGAAATTGGCTAATCGGTCTGTAATTTTCTGGTTGGACAAGATGAGTGTGGTTTACGCCATAAATCGTTTGTCGGCCTTATCCCCGAGGGTGGTCACATATTTTGAGGCACCTAGTGTTGTGCTGCTTACAGCTGAACGTTCGCTTTACAGCCCGGCATGTGTCTGGGGTGAAAATGTAGTGGCGGAAACGCTATCTAGGTTTCAATGGGAACAGTTTAGGAGGGCAGAGCCAAGGGCTGAGCAAACTGGTCTAACTTACCCCCTTTTTTTGGCAGATGGCGGGGGCTGGGAAAGTGTCATCCACCTAGTGAGGGCTTCTTTGGCACCTAAGACATGGAGTACCTATGAAAACCATTGGAGGGCTTGGGTCTGCTTTGCCAGTCGACAGGGGTTCCAGGTCAAATCGGCTACACAGGCATGTGCTTTATTGGTTAGTAGGCTTGCGTAGGCAGGGGGTGTCTAGATTAGCAGCTCAGGGCAGGTTGTCTGCTATCTCGTTCTTTAACAAAACATTTGGGATTGCTGACTATTCAGACTCGTTCTTAGTGAGACAGGTCTTGAAGGGGTGGGGGTGGATGTCCCCACACGACAAGGACCATAGGGATCCCATCACACCATTTAGATTGTGTGAGCTAGTGAGGAAACTGCAGTCAGTGTGCTCATCAAGGTACGAGGCTTTGCTCTTTCGGGCAGCTTTCTCGTTTGCTCTGGTGGGGGCCTTGAGAGTAGATGAATTGGTGGCTACATCCAGGGTAGGCAAGGTTGGTGGTGTAAAATGGGAGCATGTGCAGGCAGCAGAAAGTGGTTTGTTACTGCTAGTCCCCAGGTCTAAAATGGATCCAGAGGGAAAGGGGGCCTGGCTCCCGCTGCACAGATATGAATTCCCGGAATGTTGCCCGGTTTGGAGTTTCGAGGAATATTGTCACGAGACCACACAGTCTTTGTCGAATTTTCAATTTAAGAAGGTTCTAGCTAGGGCAATGGCTGCAGCGGGCCTTGACCCTGCGAGATTTGTGTCCCATTCATTTAGGATTGGGGCTGCAATGAGCGTGGCTAGCAGTGGGTCCTCTGAGGTGGATATCAAGAAGCTAGGGCGGTGGAAATCAGGTAGATTTAAGTTGTATATTCGATCATTGGGGGACATGCTTCATTAGGACCAGGCCCAAAAAGGGGGGGGCACAGGGCTATGATGGTTTGGGTAGTAGGGTGTTGTTGAAATTCTCTGCTTCCAAGGGTAGCATGTTGGCTCAGCATTTTATCATGTTATTTCAGGCAAGAATTCTACCCCAATGCGAGTCTGGATAGTGGGGAACTTAATCGTGCATTGGGCGTCCATCAGGGCTTTGCAGCGGCTGGACGGGCAGCAATTGGGATTTCCCGCATCCAGAGCTAGCATTTGGTGACTGGGGCGCAGGGGTTTAACGTGGGATGAGTTGCCTACCCTTCTTCAGGATGCTCACAGGAGGTGGGGGCAACCTCACATTATTGTACTGCACCTAGGGGGGAACGACATGGGGTCTGTTCCAGTTTTGGACCTAATTAGGAGAATGGCTTCGGACATACGTTGGGTATGCGCTTGGCTTAAGGATGTCAAGATTGGGTGGTCCAACGTGGTTGCACGACTGCATTGGAGGTACATTGTTACGCAGAGGGTTGTGTACAATGTAAGGAAGAAGCTGAACAGGGAAATGGGGAGAATGGTCACGGCATTAGACGGTTTTTCCATAAGGCACGATACTCTAATGGCTGACAATAAGGCTCTCTATCGCCCTGATGGCATCCATCTAACGGATGTGGGATTAGACATTTTCCTTGGGGATAATCGTAAAGCTCTTCTCTCTGTAGTTTAAAAAAAAAATAATATATATATATATATATATATATATAAATATATATATATGTTATTGTGTTAAGTGAGCTGGTCAGTTGTGGTGGCAAGAGGCGGCTGACTCTTGTGGCGGTCAGTCAGGGCCCAGAGAGCGGGCAGGGAGAGAGAAGAGTGATGCCCTAGGATGGGGGAGGCGACGCCCGCTAGGTGCCGACCTAGGGGTTACTCCCCACTATGAATTGTAGGCCAAATAGCTCTACCAGCTTACAGCTTTCTCTCTCTGCCAATTTATAGATTTTTTTATTTGCTGTAATTGTAGCTTAAAGGGACAGTCTACTCCAGAATTTTGCTTAGACTGTCCCTTTAATTTATACTTAGTTAATTTGTTTTTTTAAAGTAGTGTTAGGTTTTTAAAAATTAAATAGTAACTTTAGTATTTTGTAAATTAGGTAATTTGGGTTCATTTAGGGGGTGTTAGGTTAGGGGGTGTTAGGTTAGGGGGGGTTAGGTTAGGGGTTAGGTTTATTGCGTTGTGGGCTTTGGGGGTTTAGGGGTTAATACTTTAATAAGTTTATTGTGTTGTGGACTTTGGCGGTTTAGGGGTTAATAGTTTTAATGGGTTCATTGCATTGTGGGTTAATGGCGGATTAGGGGGTTAATAGTTTTAATGGGTTTATTGCGGTGTGGGTTTGATGGCGGATATAGGGGTTAATAGTTTAATTACGCTTATTGCGCTGTGGGGGGTTGTCGGTCTAGGGGTTAATACATTTATTATTAATAGTGAGAGGGGGGAATTGCGGATATAGGGGTTTTACGTGTTGGGCTTATTTTTGGGAGGCATGTTAGACTGTTACGGGAGATTTGAATTTTTTTTACTTTTCTTCGGCGCCGGCAGTTTCTAAAGTGCCGTACGTCACTGGCGACTCCAGAAATTTGTATTTACACTCATTTCTGGACATCGCTAGTTTATCCGACTTACGGCACTTTATGAACTGCCGGCGCCGTATATGTAATAGCCCGATGTATGAGGTGAAATTACGGGTGGCGCGGGTTGCAGCGTTTGCGCTGAAGCCTGCGCCGTATATGTAATCGCTCCCATAGAATCTATTATAAAATGTTCCCTTATGTTTGGCACATTATTTTTCTGTTTCTTACTTTTCAAAGTTATCTTAATGAAAATAAATGTGTATTATAGTATATATATATATATATATATATATATATATATATATATATATATATATAAACAAGCTGTACTTTATGGTTTATGGAGTTATCTGAGATATTTTACTGTCTATTATGACCTCTGCACAAGGACCAAGTAAGGTGTGTCCATACAAGCAGGTGTAAAGGTACAATATGAAACTCACCAGCAATAATAACCTCAATACTAAGCTGCTAACCACATCCATAGTAGGTATCACTTACCCCCCACTCATAACTGTAAGACTTCATGGTACTGTGAACCACTGACACCGCCTGAAGCTGCCACTGCTCCTCTCAACATTTCACATGCATTAGTTCTCCCACTTCGCACTCTCCTATAAGCTGTTGCTCTCTACAAATAGCGTGCTAAGCTGCCTCCAAAGTTCCTGCTCTCTTCTGCAGCTAGCGTGAGAACTCAGGAAGCCAACTGTTGGACTTGTTTTGTTTTATTTTTGGCTGGGAGCAAATTGGGGGACAAAGCAATAAATAATGGAGAACATTAAATGTTTTACTAAATTATGGGAGAATCCAGGCAATACTGGAGGGTTGGACACTCTATTTTACAGTATAATATATATAACACACTACATACAGATGCCAATTAAACCCACAACTACCCAACTCTCAGGTTTATTATTCATATACAAGTTTCACTATTGTATTGTGGCAAATGAGGTTCAGCTTCAGTTCATACATGTAAATTGTATTGTCATTCAACACTGTTTAAAGGGGTCATTTACATTATACCTACTCTTCAGATGGTGATACTGATTTTAATATAGAAAACAGAACCTTTGACTATCACCGTGAAGTATAGTAAATGCCTCTTAGTGAGACTGTTTTTAAACAGTGATTTCATCCCTTTAGAACATTTTACCGGCAATCTCAATCGTAATGCAGACACCTTTATCCATAGAGTTATTGTGACAATGCTTTTAGCATCCGGCCCAAAGTGAGATAACATTTTCCAGTACAATGTCCTTTTAAATGTAATATTCCTCCCATTTGGATTAAACTTCCAGCAACTTTTTCAGGGGAAAATTAGTATCTCAGAGTATGTTGCTTAGCAACTCTAACAAGATGGTTTAAAAAATTGATTTGGCTCTTCTAAGTCACACCTGTGATCAACTCAATCAACACAAAAGACATACACAAATATGTACTAAATAAATTTATTTACATCTGTGTAAAATTTCTAAGTTTAGTTAACCCGTTACCTGCAGATGACTACACATAGTCATCGCTCCTTTAATGCTTTAAGTGTGGTTGATGACCTTGTGCCATTATCCTAGGAGGCGGATTTCAGAGCTGGTCACCCCCCCCCCCCTTATACTTGCAACCACATACAAGGTGGAAGAGGAAATTGCAATCACCAGGGTATGGGATTTGTGACATCACCAACCCAGGAAACCAAGTGCTGGAGAAGCTTAAAAAGACAGTGAAGTCAAAACTAAACTTCCATAATTCAGATAGAGTAGATCATGTCATGTATGTTTTACACAACTATCCAGTTTACTTCTATTATCTAATTTGCTCTGGTATCTCTATATTCTCTTGGTATCCTTTGTTGGAAAGGATACCTAGGTACGCTCAAGAGAAACAATGCACTCCTGGGAGCTACCTGCTGATTGGTGGTGGTATATATATGCCTCTCGTCATTTGCTAACCTGATGTGTTCAGCTAACTCCCAGGAGTGCAATGCTGCTCCTTCAACAAGGGATAGCAAGAGAATAAAGCAAATTTGATAACAGAAGTTGTTTAAAATTGTATGCTCTTTCAGAATTATAAAAGTAAAATTTTGTGTTTAATGTCCCTTTAAGGGAGGTGGATGGGGGTAAGTATTAAACCCCTTTCATTTCAGCTCCTCAAGCCCTAGAAACCTCCTGCTTTGTCAAATGATGGTTAACTTGGGGGTATAAGGTGTAAACACTGTGGTGACACTATACATTGTCTGTAGCTTGGATTTAGAGTTTACATTTGACCTGCATTTTATTTGAGAGTAAATATAAATTCGAATTTTGTTTTCTGTAAAATGTAATGAATTTTAGAGACATGATATTTACTTTTTGTCTTGGTCCCATCTAAATGTTTTTACAAACAAAAGCTTTACAGTACTATTTAATAGCTGCCATAGTAAGGTAAAGTGATTGACTTCTGCTCCTTTATAAATGGAATATAATGTACATTTTATAAAGATAGTAATTTTCTTGCACATTATTATTTTTTTTTCTTTTTCAAAGGATTTGTTTCTGTGAATGTGTTACACCCAGAGCTGTAGCTTGCCCTATACATAAATTTTATTCTGAATTGTTCTGGAATTTGTGTTTGCATTTATTTGCATGGGATTTGAACTTTAAATTAATAGTCTAGTACAATTCAATTTTGGTTTTGTTTGAATGTTCACTTTTGTGAGCAAATGTTTCATATTGTATGGGAAATTGTGTAGAATTTAAAGTTAAGAAAATACAGTTTAACTTTGGGAATATGCTAAGCCATAAGCAGTTTAAAGCATATTTTATTTTTCCCTCCCTCTTCTTTCATTTCTTTGTTTGTAAGTAGATAGTTCAGATTTTTAATTAAATTAGTATAGAATACAAAAAGGTGTAACCTTTGTTTGGGTATCAAAGTTAAAAATTAGCATTTTCCTGTGTTTGGAACCAAAACTACAGTTGAAATTAGCATTTCAAAAAGTTCTATAGAAACTTCCTGTACTTACCTGAAAACAAATAAATGTGCAATTTGCTTACAAACTGGTTTATGGGGTTTTAAGCCTTAATACATTTATTTGCCTTAAAGGGACAGTCTACCATAGAAATGTTATTGTTTTAAAAGATAGATAATCCCTTTATTATCCATTCCCCAGTTTTGCACAACGAACACTGTTATAGAAATATACCTTTTATCACTGAAGAATGTACCTTGTATCTAAGAACATTCTGTTACTGTTTATTATCTATTGTCTTGCAGTTAGCATTGTTTTGGGCTAAATCTTAAAAAACTCCCTCGCCTAGATTTAGAGTTTTGTCGGTAACGACCCGCGTAGCTAACGCTGGCTTTTTTCTGGCCGCACCTTTTAAATACCTCTGGTATTGAGAGTTCACAGAATGGCTGCGTTAGGCTCCAAAAAAGGGAGCGTACAGGCATATTTACCGCCACTGCAACTCTCGATACCAGAGTTGCTTACGGATGCGGACAGCTTCAAAAACGTGCTTGTGCACGATTCCCCCATAGAAAACAATGGGGCTGTTTGAGCTGAAAAAAAACCTAACACCTGCAAAAAAGCCGCGTTCAGCTCCTAACGCAGCCCCATTGTTTCCTATGGGGAAACACTTCCTACGTCTGCACCTAACACTCTAACATGTACCCCGAGTCTAAACACCCCTAACCTTACACTTATTAACCCCTAATCTGCCGCCCCCGCTATCGCTGACCCCTGCATATTATTTTTAACCCCTAATCTGACGCTCCGTACACCCCCGCCACCTACATTATCCCTATGTACCCCTAATCTGCTGCCCTAACATCGCCGACCCTTATATTATATTTATTAACCCCTAATCTGCCGCCCCCAACGTCGCCTCCACCTAACTACACTTATTAACCCCTAATCTACCGACCGGACCTGAGCGCTACTATAATAAATGTATTAACCCCTAATCCGCCTCACTCCCGCCTCAATAACCCTATAATAAATAGTATTAACCCCTAATCTGCCCTCCCTAACATTGCCGACACCTAACTTCAAGTATTAACCCCTAATCTGCCGACAGGAGCTCTAATAAATTTATTAACCCCTAAAGCTAAGTCTAACTTTAACCCTAACACCCCCCTAAATTAAATATAATTTAAATCTAACTAAATAAATTAACTCTTATTAAATAAATTATTCCTATTTAAAGCTAAATACTTACCTGTAAAATAAACCCTAATATAGCTACAATATAAATTATAATTATATTATAGCTATTTTAGGATTTATATTTATTTTACAGGTAACTTTGTATTTATTTTAACCAGGTACAATAGCTATTAAATAGTTAAGAACTATTCCCTGAACTATTCTCTGATTCCCTCTTCTTCTAAATAATCACATTTTAGAATATTTTTATAATTTTTCCTCAATTTAACATTGTATGCTTCCATTGCTTTAGCTAATTGTTTTGGGAAGATATCAGTAAAAAGGCTTCTTTGCTTTACTTTGTTCACTTATTTATTTATTGTTTTCTCCTTTTATCTCCCTCAATTATTATTGATGGTTTAAACACCTTTTAAAAGAGAACTATATATTTATTTATTTTTATTTATTTTTTCTTTTCGGTGTTACCTGTGATCTGCTAAATTTTTTGGGAAAAACTATATTTCACAGGAAATTTGTGATTATTTTGACAATTATATTCATAAATATAATGGTCCATTCCTCATCCCAGAAGCTTAAAACAACAAGTGCAAAAGTGTTTTAGATATATTAACACAGGTATTAACTCTTAAAAAGATTAAGAATAATAAAAGAAAATGTATGATAGCGCAGGCAGTGATTTCAACAATAAGGGGACTAACAAACATTATTGGAGACCTGACAGAGCAAAATAAAGACCTTAAATTAAAGTTAGACAACACACAGACTGACAGAGATTGTATTAAGCTGTCTGCTTTATCTAACACCATACAGATCAGTAAATTACAACATCAATTAAAATTAACAGAACACAGCAGAAAAGAATACTCAAATAAAATTACTTAGTTACAAATGAAAATAAAACAAGAAGAAAAAATAATTAGTGATATTTCTGGGAACAATGCAGATAGTGATCACTTACTGCCACAAAGGAAAGAGCCAAAACAAGTAATAAAACAAGATAAAATGCAAGTGGGCCCCACTAAAAACCCACGTTCTGTTCCAATTGCCCCTGTCATAATATCTGAGAATTTTAACACCCTGAAAGTTCCTACAGGTTTTTCAAATCAGACCAGGCCAATGACTGTAGCAGCACAATCCCCACAAACAGCTTTAATAACTTCTCACATTGGTTTCACAAGGGATCTGAAAAAGCCATAAAATTAGGTATGAGCATGCAGGAATGGACAGATATAAGGTTCCCTGCTTACTTGAATCACAACTGCAGAGTTTAAATAAATTATATATGTTTCACAACTGGAGTACAGGCTATTATATCAGCATAGACTGTATTTACTCAGAGTGATTTTTATAAGGAATTGCAGGAAGACTTTATATGGTTATATATTGTTGTTATACGATATAAGTAATATGTAACTGAAAATAAGTAATAGTATTAATAACATCTTTTGACATTTGCATAGTTCAAGCCCATATAAGAGAGATAAAGTTCATTGTAATAACCACTGAAATGTGAGAGACAAGTTGTATACAAACTGCAGGTGCTGACAGGGGCGTGTCCTGCTGCGAGACACAGCACACTGAATAGTGTTTGCAGCGTCGATAACTGAACACAGACTAGATAGTGTATTGAGAGCTGTGAGACACGCTGAGTTGCGAGGAGCTGTTTGACACGCTGAGATATGTAAAGCTGTGTGACGTCACAGAAAGTCCGTTACTGTCCGGTATTGAAATGAATCAAAGAATGGTTATAACATAATTATGAAACATACGTTGCAAATGTTAGAAGTTTTTCAGAGACAAAGTCAGTTTAGTAATGTTCAAGAGAAAACATGACATTTGAAATTAGCCGTTAGATTAGGCTTCCAAAAGAAAGTAGAAGTGATACAAATACCGTAGCGATAGTAAGTAGAATCCTTTTGTTGGTAACAAAGTATAATTTCCTGTAGAGATGTTAAATTGAGATAGAATGTTACTTCTTGGAGTAGTTTGCTGATAAGTAGTTGTTATCAGTCCTTAATGAAACCAAACTGCAGCTGGTATTTTTATTCCAAAAGTTGGAGTGGTAAAAGTAAATCTTCTCTTAGTATGAATTTAGCTTATAAGAAACAGAGCACTGATTTTAGCAAACAATACTCAACAACTAAGCACTTGTTTGGGACGTGGTGATGCCTTAAGTACCGGTGAGGAAGGCGAGTTGAAGCAAAAGGTAAAAGCAGCACTGGAATCCTTACAACAGAATTGCTTCAAAATGCCATGGGCCCCTATGCCAACAGGTTATTAGGATTCACCTCAAGCATATTTGATCAGGCTGTGAGAATAGTTAAAACCTTTTTCAATTTTACTAGTCTAGAAAAAGAGATTAGTGAAATTACCATGAGACCTCTAGATGGGCCATTTGAAGAAGCACAAAGAGTTTTATTCTGGTGTGTGCTGCGCCAGCCACAGACCCAAATGGTCTGGGGGTCATCAGCTCATATACAGAGGGAACTTGAAGCTCTCCCCAGAAAATGTCAGGAGTTTGTAAAGCTGTATGATCCAAACTACACAAACTTAGATATGGTGCTCACTAGAGCTGAGAGGGGGGAATTATCACCCATACACCATTAAGGCAATTTCTGCAGTGAAGCAGTCAATGAAGAATAATCTGAATATTCACAGGCAGGAATCAGAGAGGGGTAACAGAAGGAATGTTTGTGGATATCAGAATAGTAGAGCATCAAATACAGGAAACTGGAGAGACATGAATTTAAATGGTGATATTAACAGAGGAGAAAATAAGTATAAAAATTGGAGGCTGAGGTCAAATGAGATGAACAATAAGGCCAACTTAAGTAACTGGGAACTCAAGCAAAAAAACAGGAGAATGAGAGATGAAATTGGGTTTCTAAAGAAACAAGTGACAGAGCTGGAGGGCTCAAATTAAATCATTCATTTTTGTTTATAAGCATATTTGTTTGCAGTACATTTGTATCGTGTAATGTGTACTTTAGTTTTAAGTTCAATTAATAATTTTAAGTGTTTTTCATTAATAAGTTTTTAATGCCAATATTTGGAATATATAGTTAATTCCACATGCAATAACATTTCTATGTAAACTGTCTGAAGTCTTATCTTGCAGGAAGAAAACCACCTTTCCTTCCAGTTTTTCCCCAATAACACATATTATAGATTGTTGTTTTTCAGGTGTCTTCAGGACTGATCTTACCATGATGCTATGATGGTGGCGTTGGACAAATTAAATAAGTATAACGTATCACAATGGAGATGTAAAATGGGCATTAGGCCAAAATAATAAATATATAGCATAAAGGGGTAAATAATAATATAGGAGATTTGGTAAAGCAAAAGCATGGACCAGATGCCAAAAGATTACAACAAAGAACTTCAGTGACCCATGATAACTTGTTTTACAGGCACAATTCACACTTTATTAATAAAGATTTTACTACACGCATACCCATCTAGTGTACCCACACTCACATACTCATACATGAACTTTTAATTTTTCCCAATATTAACACCATTGTATAAATGTTGCTAATGGGGTTTAGCATAGGATTTTGTGTTTCTATGTATAATTTTAAATTCATTTTTTTAATGAATTGTATAAAGTTAGACTAGGAATTGACAGTCCTAGGAAAGTACAGAAGAGCTCATATTGCCGAGGGAATGATATTCCTAAAGGATGGTGGGAGAATTTTCCCTGTAAGGTTTTCGCTTCCACTGTGTTCTTCTGTACTAGTGGGTATAACTAGAAAATGGGGCAACATAGGAGAAGAAAAAGTGAGGGAATGTGGTGACATTTTATCACAGGAATATTAAAATATAGCTCACAGATTTTATACCTGGCAATTCACATAGCTGGTTTTCTTTTGTCTAGCGTCTGTCTAAGTAGGACACTCCCAATAGCATTTGAGAGGCATTTGATAAACCACTCCCTATTGAATTGGGGTATAAAATACTGTAACACCAAAACCTCTCTCCCCTTTTCTTATCTTACTTATCCTGGAAAGATGGCTGATGGTGGACACCTTGGAAAATGTGGCTAAGTATATTCCTATGATTATTTTAGCAGTATTGGACAAATTGGGGTTATTGTAGTAGAGTTGCCCTGTCTTAAATTGGACTGTTGCTGTAAAATAGATTTGTATATATACCTGTAAATATTTCTCATATTATTAACATATATTGATTCCTAAATAAACTGTTTGGAAATAATGGAGACCCTCTCATAGAGTTTATTTCACAATTGATTTATGTTGGTTTTAGTGGTTTCACCATAGATTAAAATTATATTTAGTAGAAAGTAAAGATATTTTAAATGAATAAATAACCACAAACACAATAAAAAAAAATAAAAAAATACACTATCTTTTAATGAGGAGGTCTCTATGCACTTATAATAGAGACCCCTATGACCCCTTGTTTTATACCAAAAGCAGGGCTTTATAATAATGCCCCTATTTAGTTTTTAATAGCTAAGTGATCATTGTGATAATATTGAATTCCTTGCATGAATAAAAATGCATTTATTTGAGTAGAGACTCATCATATCAAAGTTATATACCCAAAGGCAATTATTTATATATTTAACCCCTTTTTTAACGGAGTTTAGAAAAAAGCACATACTATTGTTCACAATTCTGTTTATTAAAATTTTAATAAATAACATAATTTATGTAAGAACTTACCTGATAAATTCATTTCTTTTATATTGGCAAGAGTCCATGAGCTAGTGACGTATGGGATATACAATCCTACCAGGAGGGGCAAAGTTTCTCAAACCTCAAAATGCCTATAAATACACCCTCACCAAACCCACAATTAAGTTTAACGAATAGCCAAGTAGTGGGGTGGTAAAGAAAGGAGTAAAAAGCATCAAAGGAATTTGGAATAATTGTGCTTCATACAAAAAATCATAACCACCATAAAAAGGGTGGGCCTCATGGACTATTGCCAATATGAATGAAATGAATTTATCAGGTAAGTTCTTACATAAATTATGTTTTCTTTCATGTAATTGGCAAGAGTCCATGAGCTAGTGACGTATGGGATATCAAATACCCAAGATGTGGAACTCCAAGCAAGAGTCACTAGAGAGGGAGGGATAAAAAATAAACAACAGCCAAATGCTGAAAAAATAATCCACAACCCAAATATAAGTTATTCTTATGAAGAAAAAACTTAAAACAGCAGCAGAAGAATCAAACTGAAACAGCTGCCTGAAGAACTTTTCTACTAAAAACTGCTTCAAAAGAAACAAATACATCAAAACGGTAGAATTTAGTAAATGTATGCAAAGAGGACCAAGTCACTGCTTTGCAAATCTGATCAACTGAAGCTTCATTCTTAAAAGCCCACGAAGTGGAGACTGACCTAGTAGAATGAGCTGTAATTGTCCGAGGCGGGGCTTGACCCGACTCCAAATAACCTTGAAGAATCAAAAGCTTTAACCAAGAGGCCAAGGAAATAGCAGTAGCCTTCTGACCTTTCCTAGGACCAGAAAATATAACAAATAGAATAGAAGTCTTCCTGAAATCTTTAGTAGCTTCAACATAATATTTCAAAGCTCTTACCACATCCAAAGAATGTAAGGATCTTTCCAAAGGATTCTTAGGATTAGGACACAAGGAAGGGACAACAATTTCTCTACTAATGTTGTTAGAATTCACAACCTTAGGTAAAAATTCAAATGAAGTCCACAAAACCGCCTTTTCCTGATGAAAAATCAGAAAAGGTGATTCACAAGAAAGAGCAGATAGCTCAGAAACTCTTCTAGCAGAAGAGATAGCCAAAAGGAACAACACTTTCCAAGAAAGTAGTTTAATATCCAAAGAATGCATAGGCTCAAAAGGAGGAGCCTGAAATGCCTTCAAAACCGAATTAAGACTCCAAGGAGGAGAAATTGATTTAATGACAGGCTTAAAATGAACTAAAGCCTGTACAAAATAGTGAATACCAGGAAGATTAGCAATCTTTCTGTGAAATAAAACAGAAAGAGCAGAAATTTCTCCCTTTAAGGAATTTGCAAACAAACCCCTATCCAAACCATCCTGGAGAAACTGTAAAATTCTAGGAATTCTAAAAGAATGCCAAGAGAAATTATGAGAAGAACACCATGAAATGTAAGTCTTCCAAACTCGATAATAAATCTTCCTAGAGACAGATTTACGAGCTTGTAACATAGTATTAAATTACCAAGTCAGTGAAACCTCTATGACTTAATACTAAGCGTTCAATTTCCATACCTTCAAATTTAATGATTTGAGATCCTGATGGAAAAACAGACCTTGAGACAGTAAATCCGGCCTTAACGGAAGTGGCCAAGGTTGGCAACTGGACATCCAAACAAGATCCACATACCAAAACCTGTGGGGCTATGCTGTAGCCACCAGCAACACAAATGATTGTTCCATGATGATCTTGGAGATCACTCTCGGAAGAAGAACTAGAGGCGGGATGATATAAGCAGGTTGATAACACCAAGGAAGTGTCAGCGCATCCACTGCTTCTGCCTGAGAATCCCTGGACCTGGACAGGTATCTGGGAAGTTTCTTGTTTAAATGAGAAGCCATCAGATCTATTTCTGGAAGAACTCACATCTGAACAATCTGAGAAAATACATTCGGATGGAGAGACCACTCCCCTGGATGTAAAGTCTGACGGCTGAGAAAATCCGCCTCCCAATTGTCTACACCTGGGATATGAACCGCAGAAATTAGACAACAGCTGGATTCCGCCCAAACAAGTATCCAAGATTCTTCTTTCATAGCTAGGGGACTATGAGTCCCACCCTGATGATTGACATATGCCACTGTTGTGATATTGTCTGTCTGAAAACAAATTAACGGTTCTCTCTTCAACAGAGGCCAAAACTGAAGAGCTCTGAGAATTGCACGGAGTTCTAAAATACTGATTGGTATTCTCGCCTCTTGAGATTTCCAAACCCCTTGTGCTGTCAGAGATCCCTAGACAGCTCCCCAACCTGAAAGACTCGCATCTGTTGTGATCACAGTCCAGGTTGGTCAAATAAAAGAGGCCCCTTGAACTAAACGCTGGTGATTTAACCACCACGTCAGAGAGTGTTGAACATTGGGATTTAAGGATATTAATTGTGATATCTTCATATAATCTCGGCACCATTGAATCAGCATGCAAAACTGGAGAGGTCTCATGTGAAAACGAGCAAAAGGAATCGCGTCCGATGCTGCAGTCTTGAGGCCTAAAACTTCCATGCACATAGCCACTGAAGGGAATGACTGAGACTGAAGGTGCCGACAGGCTGAAACCAATTTTAAACGTCTCTTGTCTGTTAGAGACAGAGTCATGGACACTGAATCTATCTGGAAACCTAAAAAGGTGACCCTTGTCTGAGGAATCAAAAACTCTTTGGTAAATTGATCCTTCAACCATGTTTTCGAAGTAACAACACAAGTTGATTCATGTGAGATTCTGCAGAACGTAAAGACTGAGCTAGTACCAAGATATTGTCCAAATAAGGAAACACCGCAATACCCTGTTCTCTGATTACAGAGAGTAGGGCACCCAGAACCTTTGAAAAGATTCTTGGAGCTGTTGCTAGGCCAAATGGAAGAGCAACAAATTTGTAATGCTTGTCTAGAAAAGAGAATCTCAGGAACTGATAATGTTCTGGATGAATCGGAATATGAAGGTAAGCATCCTGCAAGTCTATTGTAGACATATAATGTCCTTGCTGAACAAAAGGCAGAATAGTCCTTATAGTCACCATCTTGAAAGTTGGTATTCTTACATAACGATTCAAAATTTTCAGATCCAGAACTGGTCTGAATGAATTTTCTTTCTTTGGGACTATGAATAGATTTGAATAAAACCCCAGGCCTTGTTAATGAAAAGGAACCGGCATGATTACCCCTGAAACCTCCAGATCTTAAACACACTTCAGGAAAGCCTGAGCTTTTACTGGATTCACTGGGATGCGTGAGAGAAAAAATCTTCTCACAGGAGGTATTACTCTAAATCCTATTCGGTAATCCTGAGAGACAATGCTCTGAATCCATTGATTTTGGACAGAATTTATCCAAATATCCTTGAAAAACCTTAATCTGCCCCCTATCAGCTGTGCCGGAATGAGGGTCGCACCTTCATGCGTATTTAGGGGCCGATTTTGGTTTCTTGAAAGGCTTGGATTTATTCCAATTTGAGGAAGGCTTCCAATTGGAAACAGATTCCTTGGGGGAAGGATTAGATTTTTGTTCCTTATTTTGACGAAAGGAAAGAAAATGGTTAGAAGCCTTAGATTTACCCTTAGGTTTTTTATCCTGAGGCAAAAAAACTCCTTTCCCCCCGTAACAGTTGAAATAATAGAATCCAACTGAGAACCAAATAAATTATTACCTTGGAAAGAAAGAGATAGTAATCTAGACTTAGATGACATATCAGCATTCCAAGATTTAAGCCATAAAGCTCTTCTAGCTAAAATAGCTAAAGACATGGATCTAACATCAATTTTGATAATATCAAAAATGGCATCACAAATAAAATGATTATCATGTTGCAGTAAGCTAACAATGCTAGATATGTCAGAATCCAATACTTGTTGCGCTAAATTCTCCAACCAAAAAGTTGAAGCAGCTGCAACATCAGCCAAAGTAATTGCAGGCCTAAGAAGATGACCTGAATATAAATAGGCTTTCCTTAGATAAGATTCAAGCTTCCTATCTAAAGGATCTTTAAAGGAAGTACTATCTTCCATAGGAATAGTGGTTTGTTTAGCAAGAGTAGAAATAGCCCCATCAACTTTGGGGATCTTTTCCCAAACCTCTATTGCAATCAATGGTAAAGGATACAATTTTTTAAACCTTGCAGAAGGATTAAAAGGAGTACCTGACTTATTCCATTCCTTAGAAATCATGTCAGAAATAGCATCAGGAATAGGAAAAACCTCTGGAGTAACCACAGTAGGTTTAAAAACAGCATTTAAGCGTTTACTAGTTTTAATATCAAGAGGACTAGCTTCCTCAATATCCAAACACTTCTTTTAACAAAGAACGCATATACTCTATTTTAAATAAATAAGTAGATTTGTCAGTGTCAACATCTGAGGAAGGATCTTCTGAATCAGATCCTCATCAGAGGTGGATAATCCATTATGTTGCCGGTCATTTGAAATTTCATCAACTGAATGAGAAGTTTTAAAAGACCTCTTATTAGTAGTGATGTCGCGAACCTAAAAATTTAGGTTCGCGAACGGCGGACTCGAACTTCCACAAATGTTTGCGAACCGGGCAAACCTCCATTGACTTCAATAGGCAGGCGAACTTTAAAACCCACAAGGACTCTTTCTGGCCACAATAGTGATGGAAAAGTTGTTTCAAGGGGACTAATACCTAGTGATGTCGCGAACCTAAAAGGGTACTAACACCTGGACTGTTGCATGCTGGAGGGGGATCCCTGGCAAAACTCCCATTGAAAATTACATAGTTTATGCAGAGTCTGCTTTTAAGCCATAATGGGCCTAAATCAACTAACATTCCCAAATTGTTTGCAATAACGTGCTTTAAAACATCAGTTATGATATTGTATCTATCAGGTAGTGTAAGGGTTATGGCCGCATCACAGTGACAGAGCAAACTCCAAGGGTTACGCACCGCAATCAACCGCAAACAGTCCACTTGCACAACCACGAGATAGATAGATTTGATAGATAGATACATAGATAACATAGCTCAATCGATGCAATATACATATGATCGATACACTGTACATAGCTCAATAGATGCAATATACATTCGATCGATACGAATTACATCGATCAATAGATGCAATATACATTTTATAAATATGAATGACATCAACCAAAATATGTAATATACATTTTATAGATACGAATTACATCGATCAATAGATGCAATCTACATTTGAACGATACGTTTGATAGTTCGATCGATTTGATATATAAATAAATGGATTTGAAATATATATAATTTCCCTGACAGAGTATAACAATAAGACATGCGGTCTGTGACCCGTGGTGTGTTAAGTAGTACTATTCTTAACATTTTACTACAACCTGTTACTCCCCCTATCAGATGAGGTCTATATGGCCTTCATTTGTGGAACCGGGAGATGGAAGAAGATGATTGTTCTGTCCTCCTACTTCAAATTTGTCAGAAACACAAGTGGCTGTCTCAAAACATCACGGACAGAAGATAGATAGATAGGATAGATAGATAGATATACATAGATTGATAGTTAGATAGAATCGATAGAAGAGAAATAGATAGATTTGTTAGACATATAATTACCCTGATAAAGTCTAATAATTAAACATGCGTTCTTGGACCCAACTAGGTTGTGTTAAGTAATAGTATTCTTCGCACTTTCATCCCTGTAACTCCCCCTATTGGTGGAGGTCTATATGGCGGTTATGATTACCCTGACAAAGTATAACAACAAGACACGCGGTCTGGGACCCATGGTAATTTTGTTGTGTTAAGTAAAACTTTTCTTATCACTTGAATCCCCCTTACCCCCCCCCCCTTTTGTTGGAGCTCTATATAGCCTGCATGATTAGCCTGACAAAGTATAATAATAAAACATCTGGTCTTGGACCCATGGTAATTAGGTTGTGTTTAAGTAGTACTATTCTTATAACTGTAATCCCTGTTACTCCCCCTATCAAGGGAGGTCTATATGGCCTGCATGATTACCCTGACAAAGTATAACATCAAGACACACGGTGTTGGACCCATGATAACTAGCTTGTGTTAATTAGTACTTTTCTTAGCACTTTAATCCCTGTCCCAGCCCCCCTATCGGGGGTGTTCTATATGGCCTGCCTGATTACCCTGAAAAAATATAATAATAAGACATGCGGTCTGGTACCCATTTTAACTAGGTTGTGTTTTAAGTACTACCATTCTTAGCACTTTAATCTCTGTAACTCCCCCTATTTGGTGAGGTCTATACGGCCTGGATGATTACCCATACAAAATTTAATAATAAGACATCTGCTCTTGGTCTGGGACCCATGGTAACTATGTTGTGTTAATTAGTAATGTCCTTCGCATTTTAATAGCTGTTACTCATACTCACCCTATCGGTGGAGGTCTATATGGCCTGCATGATTACCCTTACAAAATATAATAACCAAACATATGCTCTGGGACCCATGGTAAGTAGGTTATATTAAGTAGAACTGTTCTTTGCAGTTTAATACCTGTTACAACACCAAATGGTGGCAGGTCTATCTGGCCTTCATGATTAGCTGCACCCAAACCCAAAAAAAGTAGGCCTGGCACACAGGCTTGGAAGGCAGTAGAAAAGTGCAATTCTATGGCACGAGCAAACTGAGGATTAAGATCAACAATCAAATATTTTTAATTTTAATTAGTAACTATACTGTCTGTGACAACAATTATGATTGGTGTAAATAGTTGGCTAGACGGCCTGGCACAGAAGGCTGGCAGTGGCAGGCAGGAGGTAAATGCAATTCAATGGCACTAGGAGACAGAATATTTGCAGTCCAAAAAATTATGATTTTTATTTTTTTATATACTGTTACAAGAATTATGATTGGTGCCACTAATTGGCTAGTTGGGCCTGGCACACAGGCTGGCAGATATGAGTCGTGGATGGTAGGTAGGGCAGCAATTTAACACAGTATGCTGTGTAAGTGACAAAAACACAGGCCTGATAGAAAATTAAGTTAGATTACACTAGCAAAATATTTTTAAATTTTAGATTTTAATATTAAAATTATGTTAAGAAGTGCAATGCACATATGACTCTATGAGTGGTCGCACTGGCTGGCTGCTACGTAGGGCAGCAATTAACAACAGTATGCTATGTAAGTCAGATAGACAGTTAGACACAGGCCTGATAGAAAATAAAATTAGATTACACTAGCATAATGATTTAAAGACTTTTTTGGGGGAATTTAAAGAAAAAGGTTAAGCACATACATATGAGTCGTGACTGATAGCCTTGGAAGGGCAGCTATTAAAAACAGTAGGCTATGTAAGTCAGATACAAACACGCCTGATAGAAAATACTATTAGATTACACTAAAAAAATGATTTAAATTATTTTTTGGGGGGGGAAATTAAAAAAAGGTTAAACACATATGAGTCGTGGCTCATAGACTAGGGAGGGCAGCAAGTAAACACAGTAGGCTCTGTATGTCAGCAAAACACACAGGCCTGATAGAAAATTATATTAGATTACACTATCAAACAAATTTAATTTTTTTTTTTTTATATTTAAATTAAGGTGAAGAAGATATGAGTGCTGGGGGGCTGCCTGGCACAGACCAATTAACCAAAAGACTGAAAAAAATGAGGTATATTAATGCTGAGTGAGCTTGACAGACACAGGCCTGATAGTAAATGTAATTAGATTACACTAGCAAAATATATATATATATATTTTTTTTAAATTTAAAATAATGTTATAAACGGATATTAACACTGGTGGCTGGCACAGAGCAATGAACCGGAGTATATGCTGTGTGACACAGGCCTGATAGAAAATGAAAAAAAATTACACTAGCAAAATAATTAAATTTTTTGGTTAGTTAAATTTAAACTAATGTTGTTATGGAGGTATCAGTGGTGGCAGTAATCACAGCATATGCTGTGAGCCTTAAACACACAGCCTGAAAGCCAGGCAAATGCTAATAAAAAAAAAAAAAAAAAAAAACGGCACGAAATATAGCCCTAAAAAGGGCTTTTTGGGGTGCTGTGCTTGCAGCAGAGATGAGTGGAGTCCTTCTGGACTGTAGTGGACACTAAATACACTAGCCTAGCTATGTATTTCCTATTAATGTCAGGAGCAAAAACACAAAACGTCCTCTCATTAAGAAAGCAAGGTCGTTATGAGTCTAAAATGGCGGGTTCCGAGTAGCTGGGAGGGTCTGTGAGGGAGTGTCTGATGTTGATAGGCTCTAATGTGTCAGATGTCTGGGACATAAAGGGTCAAAGTTTCCTCAATGATGACACATAGGGGCCATGTGTTCGCCCACAAACGCGAACGCGAACAAGCTATGTTTGCTGTGAACCGTTCGCGGACGAACAGTTCGGGACATCACTACTAATACCTGGACTGTGGCATGCCAGAGGGGGATCCATGTCAAAACTCACACGGAAAATTACATAGTTGATTCAGAGTCTAGTTTTAACCCATGAAGGGCCTAAATCACCTAACAATTCCTAAATTGTTTGGAATAACGTGCTTTAAAACATCAGGTATGATGTTGTATCGATCAGGTAATGTAAGGGTTACACCCGCTTCACAGTGTAACGCACCGCAAACAGTCCATTTGCACAACCACGAGATTGATAGATTTGATATATAGATACATTGAAGGCGACTTCAATTAGATTACACTAGCAGACTGATGTTTCACAGTCAAAAAATATTTTTTTTAAATATTTACACTACTGTTATAACAAATATGATTGGTGGCACTAGTTGGCCAGTGGGCCTGGCACACACGCTGGGAGGAAGGCAACTGCAATTAGATTACACTAGATGACTGATGTTTCTCAGTCAAAAAACAGCAATTAACCACAGTATATGCTGTGTAAGCCTGTCACACAGGCCTGATAGAAAATGAAATTAGATTACACTAGCAAAATGATTTAAAAGTTTTGTTGGTTAAATTTACACTAATGTTAAGCAGATATGAGTGGTGGCTGGCACAGTGCAATTAACCACAGTATATGCTGTGTGAGCCTGAGACAAAGGCCTGATAGAAAATGAAATTAGATTACACTAGCAAAATGATTTAAAAGTTTTGTTGGTTAAATTTACACTAATGTTAAGCAGATATCAGTGGTGGCACTAATCACAGTATATGCTGTGAGCCTCACACACAGGCTGAAAGCCAGTCAAATGCAAATTGTAGGTCAGAGTGAGAATTTTGAATTTAATTCTGCTGTGAATGGGGAGCCACTGAAGGGACTCACAGAGGGGTGCTGCAGATACAGAGCTTCGGGAAAGGTGGATTAGCCTAGCAGAGGCATTTAGGATGGATTGAAGGTGGGAGAGGCGTGAGAGAGGAAGGCCAGTTAGTAGGTTGTTATAGTAGTCAAGCCGGGAAATTACTAGGGAATGGATTAGCTGTTTAGTAGTTTCAGCACTCAGAAAAGGACGAATTTTGGAGATATTGCGTAGGTGCTTGCTACAGGATGAAGAGAGCGATTGGATGTGGGGTATGAAGGACAGATTGGAGTCAAGTGTTACTCCTAGGCAGCGGACTTGGGGTGATGGGGAGATAGTTGTGTCACCGACAGTGATAGTAAAGTTAGAAACTGGAGTAGAGTTAGTTGGGGGGATTAGAAGAAGCTCAGTCTTGGACATGTTGATTTTTAGGTAGTGAGAGGCCATCCAGGAAGAAATGCCAGATAATCAGTCACTGATGTGGGAAAGGAGAGAAGGAGAGAGTGCAGGGGTGGATAGGTAGATCTGAGTATCATCAGCATAGAGGTGATAGTTGAAGCCATGGCTACTAATAAGTTTACCCAGTGAGGAAGTATAAATAGAGAAGAGTAGAGGGCCTAGAACAGAGCCTTGAGGTACTCCAACAGAAAGAGGCAATGGAGAGGATGAGTCGCCAGCAAATGAGACAGAAAAGGACCTATTAGAGAGATAAGAGTGGATCCAGGAGAGGGCAATGTCACAGAGCCCAAGGGAGCTGACAGTCCGTAGGAGGAGAGGATGGTCGACAGTGTCAAAGGCAGCAGACAGGTCAAGTAAGATAAGTATAGAATAGTGGCCATTGTTTTTAGCAGAAAGAAGATCATTAGTAACCTTGGTGAGGGCAGTCTCAGTTGAGTGTTGGGGACGGAAGCCAGATTGCAGGGGGTCAAGCAATGAGTTGGAGGATAGGAAGTGTGTTAGGCGATCAAAAACTAGTTTTGACTTTAAAAGCTAGCAGAAGTAGTGATATGGGGCGGTCGTTTGCAGGAGAATTGGGGTTGAGGGAGGGTTTTTTGAGGATGGGGGTGACATTTGCATGTTTGAAGGATGATAGAAATGAACCAGTAGTAAGGGATCGGTTGAATATGTGAGTAAGAGCTGGGGTGAGGGTAGAGGACAGAGAAGGTATTAGATGTGAAGGGATAGGGTCAAGGGGGCAGGTAGTGAGGTGTGAGGAAGATATTAGGGAACTCACTTCATTCTCAGTGGTTGAGGGGAAGGTACTGAGAGTGTTGGAGGGGGTGACTGGGGGTGGAGATGAAAGGTTTCAGTCTTGCGGTGGGATGTTACCACTTATGGTAAGTGTTTTGTTGAAAAAGTAGTTTGCCAAGTCTTGAGCACTAAAGTCAGATGAGGGGGGTGGTGCAGGTGGATAGAGGAGAGTGTTGAAAGTGGAGAAGAGACGTTTAGGGTTTGAGGAGTGAGAAGATATGAGAGAAGAGAAGTAGTTTTGCTTGGCTAAGTGAAGGGCAGAGGAATAAGAATAAAGAATGAACTTATAGTGTAGGAAATCGGGATCAGAGCGGGATTTCCTCCAGGCACGTTCAGCAGCAAGGGAGCATTTTTGTAGATAGCGCGTTTGCTGAGAGTGCCAGGGCTGGAGCTGACGACGTGGGTTTTTGCATATTTGTGGAGGAGCAAGGGTGTCGAGTGCAGAGGAGAGAGTATTGTTATAGTGGCTTGTAGCAAGGTCAGGGCAGGATACCGTGGAAGTGTGGGGAAGGCGTTTTTGAATTAGGTTAGAAAGTTGGAGAGGATCCACAGTGTGCAGATTTCTACAGGTGCGGAGGCGAGGGTAGAAATAGGTTTAGCCTGTACATTGAGATTATAGGTGAGCAGATGGTGGTCTGAGATGGGAAATGTGCGACAGGTGACATCCGAAGGGGAGCAGAGGTAGGAGAATACCAGATCAAGAGAGTGTCCGTCACGGTGAGTAGGGAATAGGGTGGATTGTGAAAGACTAAAGGAGTTTGTGAGTGAGAGAAGTTTAGAGGCAGCAGGGGTAGATGGGTTATCAATGGGGATGTTGAAGTCCCCTAGGATTAGAGCAGGTGTATTTGTAGAGAGAAAGTGAGAAAGCCAGGCAGCAAAGTTGTCGAGGAATTGGGAGGTTGGTCCAGGGGGGCGATAGATAACTACCACCTTGAGGGACAGGGGGGAGAAAATGCGGATGCAATGGACTTCAAAGGAAGAGAAGGAGAGAGATTGATGAGGATGGAGGTGCTGATAGGAGCAGGAGGGGGACAGTAAGATTCCAACACCGCCACCATGTCTTTCACCTGGCCTAGGTGTGTGGCTAAAGTGGAGACCGCCGTGCGTTAGAGCAGCAATGGAAGCAGTGTCAGAGGAAGAAAGCTAGGTTTCAGTAATTGCTAGAATATTGAAAGCATTAGAAACAAACAGGTCGGGATCGTGAACAGTTGTAAGTTTGTTACAGACAGAGCGTGCATTCCAGAGGGCACAAGAAAAGAGAGGGTATAAGCGCTGTGGGTTAATGGAGATGAGATTGTTGGGATCTTGTGACCTTGAGTTTGTATTGTGGGAGACTGAGCGAGAGTGTAAAAGTGTGGTGATTGCTGCAGGGCCAGGGTTAGGAGAGATGTCACCAGAAGCAAGCAGTAGTAGCAGCGAGAGTGACAGAAGGTGAGAGTGAGACTTGTAGGAGCGGGTATGACTAGACACAGGAGAGTTAGATGGGGAAGTATTGCTAAGGAAACAGAGTAGTTCATGAGAGGACAGCATAGGGGATGAGAGGAGGGAGGGAGAGATAAGGATAGTGTGGGGATTATTGATGTTATAAGGGCATGCAGTGAGTTTTAGGAAGATGGCAGTCAGATAGAAAGATCAGAAAGGACATAGAGAGCATTGTGCAGGTGTATAGTTAGTAAGGATTACCTGTTAGTGGGGGTCTGCAGTTTCCCCTCCAGTTTCTAAACTCCAGTTCTTAACTCGACCACTTAAAGGGATGTGGGATAACAACCAGGGCAAGAAATGCAGAGAAGGAAATGCATACCAGTATATTGAAAAAACATTAAAGGGACGTGGGATAACAACCAGGGCAAGAAATGCAGAGAAGGAAATGCATACCAGTATATTGAAAAAACATTAAAGGGACGTGGGATAACAGCCAGGGCAAGAAATGCAGAGAAGGAAATAAATACCTGTGGAGAGATGAGATGATGAATAGTTAGAACAATGCTTTGTGTTATAAGTAGAGCATTCTAGATGATAGCATTATGGATTTAACTCCAGTTCTTAACTCAACCACTTATAATTCAGAGCCACTTTGAATCTCAGAGCCAAGGCCTCAGAGCCAGCGCTCAGCTGTATATAGTAGTAAAATTAGGGTTGGAATGATTTGATTCAAGGCAGCTGTGTTACAAGTAGACTAGTTAGGAAGACTGGAGTTACACACTTGTAAATTAGATGGGGGGTGAGCAAATAGCTGTGGAATGCACACAGAAATTATACAATGGAGCTGATAACAATTATACAGAAAAAGTAATAAATTCAGACATCAGAGCAAATGCATAACAACCAGGGCATGAAATGCAGAGAAGGAAATGCATACCAGTATATGTAAAAAAACATTAAAGGGATGTGGGATAACAACCAGGGCAAGAAATGCAGAGAAGGAAATGCATACCAGTATTTTGAAAAACATTAAAGGGACGTGGGATAACAACCAGGGCAAGAAATGCAGAGAAGGAAATGCATACCAGTATATTGAAAAAACATTAAAGGGACGTGGGATAACAACCAGGGCAAGAAATGCAGAGAAGGAAATGCATACCAGTATTTTGAAAAAACATTAAAGGGACATGGGATAACAACCAGGGCAAGAAATGCAGAGAAGGAAATAAATACCTGTGGAGAGATGAGATGATGAATAGTTAAAACAATGCTTTGTGTTATAAGTAGAGCATTCTAGATGATAGCATTATGGATTTAACTCCAGTTCTTAACCCAACCACTTATAATTCAGAGCCACTTTGAATCTCAGAGCCAGCTCTCAGCTGTATTTAGTAGTAAAATTAGGGTTGGAATGATTTGATTCAAGGCAGCTGTGTTACAAGTAGACTAGTGTTACACACTTGTAAATTAGATGGGGGGTGAGCAAATAGCTGGGGGATGCACACAGAAATTATACAATGGAGCTGATAACAATTATACAGAAAAAGTCATAAATTCAGACATCAGAGGAAATGCATAACAACCAGGGCATGAAATGCAGAGAAGAAAATGCATACCAGTATATTGAAAAAACATTAAAGGGATGTGGGATAACAACCAAGGCAAGAAATGCAGAGAAGGAAATGCATACCAGTATATTGAAAAAACATTAAAGGGACGTGGGATAACAACCAGGGCAAGAAATGCAGAGAAGGAAATGCATACCAGTATATTGAAAAAACATTAAAGGGACGTGGGATAACAACCAGGGCAAGAAATGCAGAGAAGGAAATGCATACCAGTATATTGAAAAAACATTAAAGGGACGCTGGATAACCACCAGGGCAAGAAATGCAGACAAGGAAATGCATACCAGTATATTGAAAAAACATTAAAGGGACGTGGGATAACAACCAGGGCAAGAAATGCAGAGAAGGAAATGCATATATGTGGAGAGATGAGATGATGAATAGTTAGAACAATGCTTCATGTTGTTAGTAGAGCATTCTAGATGATAGCATTATGGATTTAACTCCAGTTCTTAACTCGACCACTTATAATTCAGAGTCACTTTGAATCTCAGAGCCAAGGCCTCAGAGTGAGCTCTCAGCTGTTTATAGTAGTACAATTAGGGTATGACACTTTATCTGCATGTAAAGGTTTATCATGACAACTAATACAAATGACATTAGGAGAAATAATCTCCACAATTTTACAACAAATGCACTTAGCTTTGGTATAACCGATTTCAGGCAGCAAAGTTCCAGCAGATACTTCTGAGGCAGGATCAGATGGAGACATCTTGCAGAATGTAAAAAGAAAAAACAACATATAAAGCAAAATGATCAATTTCCTTATATGACAGTTTCAGAAAGGGGGAAAAATGCAAATAGCATAGCCCTCTGACATAGAAAAAGGCAAGAGGCAAAAGCAATGGGGCAATAAATAATGAAAAAAAGTTTGGCGCCAAGTATGACGCACAACATAACTGAAATTTTTTTCTGGCGCCAACCATGTCCGGAAATGACACACTCGCGTCACTAACGACGCAACCCTGTGTGAACCCCTGCGTCAACTACAACACCGGAAATGACGAAATAGCATCAACAGACGTGTCTTTTCGCACCAAAAATTTCTTGCGCCAAGAATGACGCAATAAAGTGTAGCATTTAGCGCACCCGCGAGCCTAAGACAGCCCGCAATTTAAAACAAGTAGTCCATTGAGAAAAAAAGACTAAACCCCAGGTAAGAAAATATTTCTCAATATTAACTTTCCCAAATATGAAACTGACAATCTGCAAAAGGAAATAAATTAACCTGACTCATGGCAAATATAAGTATAATACATATATTTAGAACTTTATATAAATGCAAAAAGTGCCAAACCATAGCTGAGGTGTCTTAAGAAAAATAAAAACATACTAACCAAAGACACCCATCCACATATAGCAGATAGCCAAACCAGTATTGAAACGGTTATCAGTAGAGGTAATGGTATATGAGAGTATATCGTGAATCTGAAAAGGGAGGTAGGAGATGAATCTCTACGACCGATAACAGAGAACCTATGAAATAGACCCCGTTAGGAAAATCACTGCATTCAATAGGTAATACACTCCACGTCCCTCTGACATTCGCTGTACTCTGAGATGAATCAGGCTTCAAAATGCTGAGAAGCGCATATCAACATAGAAATCTTAGCACAAACTTACTTCACCACCTCCATAGGAGGCAAAGTTTGTAAAACTGAATTGTGGGTGTGGTGAGGGGTGTATTTATAGGCATTTTGAGGTTTGGGAAACTTTGCCCCTCCTGGTAGGATTGTATATCCCATATATCACTAGCTCATGGACTCTTAACAATTACATGAAAGAAATATGCATTTTTAAACACTTTTTGTTGTAGAATAGAAATGCAATGACGTATACATAAAATAATAATAATTGTACAGTTTAAATTTGCTGGGTCTGTGGAAAAAAATATATACTTGTGTTTCACAATGAAAACTAACTTACAGTAGGGCTTACATGTGACCAGCATCTTAAAACTACAAAACAGTTCAGCACATGGATGGAAATGGGTTAATGCAGTTTTCTTCATAGTTTTAATCAATGATTTTATATAATATATACTTTAATATTCATAATATATCAGTATTTAAAAAAACATTAAACACCTCTTGGCCTTATGTAAAATATGCTTTGCACGTACAGGGCTAGATTACGAATGGAGTGCTAACCGCTCCGCACAAGCGATAAGGGGTATTTCACGGCTCTTTGCATGCGTCGGAAGTAGCGCATGTATTACGAGTTGAAAGTAAACGCGTTTGAGCTCAATCAAAATTAATGCACATCAGGTTAGCGCGACTTCAGAGCTCTTGTTAACTGTTATGCGAAACAAAAAAGTTGCACAAAACACATAAAAATTACACTTAACAGTACAGTTACAGTCATAATAACAATAATAAAAATTATTAAAAAAATAAATTGCAATAAAATGTTATAAGGGCTCAGGTTAGAAAGACCTGCAAAGGGCTTTAACGCAGATATACATACATACGCATGTCTAAAAATGTATGTATGTATGTGTATATACATATATGTGTGTGTGTGTATATATATATATATATATATTTAGCCAGAAGAAAATGCACTCTCAGGACTTTCATAAATAAGTTACTTTTATTTCTGTAACGTTTTCGGAGGTCTTGCCTCCTTCATCAGCATCAGATGAAGGAGGCAATAAAAGTAACAGAAATAAAAGTAACTTATTTATGAAAGTCCTGAGAGTGCATTTTCTTCTGGCTAAATATTTTCTACAAATTTGCACCCAGGCAGTTTTCCTCTGTGGGCGAGTTCTGGTGTTTTGGATACATATATATATATATATATATATATATATATATATATATATATATATGTGTGTGTGTACAGATGTAACTATGTGTTATAAGACATACGTATATAGAAAAATATATTTAATAATAAAAGGTAAAAAAAATTCTATGTGAAGAACATAGTAATGTAAAATATGCATTTTGTGCTTTGGGTTTTGCGATTTAGATTTTAATGCAGTTGAGTTAGCGCACATGAAAACTTAGTAATCTTAAGGCATGTTATTGAAATATTACATATAAAAATAAAAATTACTGAAAATTATTAAACATACTGTAAAAATATAGATATATTCTATAGATTATTTAGAATATTTTAGAGCATGTTTAATAATTTATATATTTTTTATATTTGAAATGTAATATTTCAATAACGTGCCTTAAAAGTACTAAGTATTAATGTGCACTAACCCAACCTTGATTAAATTTAAATTGCGAAGCACTATGCGCAAAATGCATATTTAACATTCTTATGTTGTTCACATAGAGCAAGATTACAAGTTGTGTGGTATGGCTTTAACGCTTAAAAAATGCCGTTTAAGTGCGGAATGGTCAGCTACTCGGTATTGCAAGTTGTATGGTATGGCTATTCAGCTAGCATTATAGCCTATACCGCAAGAATCCATTCTGCAATGAAAGACTAAGGGGCTGAATTATCAAGCCCCGAACGGAGCTTAATGCCCCATGTTTCTAAAGACCGCTGCTCCATAACCTGTCCGCCTGCTCTGAGGTGGCGGACTGACATTGCCGGAAATCAAGCCAATCCAATACGATCGGGTTGATTGACACCCCCTGCTAGCGGCCGATTGGCTGAGAATCTGCAGGGGGCGGCAGACATGATCAACAATATCGGCTCATGTCCGCTCGCACCTTCTTAAATATGCCCCAGTAGTTATGGATTTTGCAAAACAAAAATGTTTCACAAAACTCATAAAAAATATGATACAAAGTACACTAGCACCCATAAACTACCTATTAATCACTAAACCACCACCCCCTGCATTGTAAATACTACAATAAACCTATTAGCCCCTAATCTGCCACCCACCCACATTGCAACAAACTAAATTAAACTATTAACTCCTAAACCTAACACCCCCTAACTTTAAATTAAAGTTACAATATAACTACCTTAAAATAAATTAAAAATTTCCTGTGAAATAAAAAAAAACTAAGCTTAAACTATAAATAAACCTAACATAACTATTTTTTAAGAAGACAACCCAAGGTATTGATCTAGGCCAATTTTGGTATATTTCATGCCACCATTTCACTGCCAAATGCCATCAAATAAAAAAATGTTGTACTTTTTTCACAAACGTTGGGTTTCTCACAGAAATGATTTACTTACTGCTTCTGCAATCATGGCAAAAAAGTTTGTAAAAGTTTCTCTGAGATGCCCTTTGTTCAGAAATAGCAGACATATCTGGCTTTGCCATTGCTTTTTGGTAATTAGAAGGACGCTAATTGCAGCTGCTCACCACACTTCAATTATTCCAGGCAGTGAAGGGGTAAATTAGGTCACTTAAAAGGTTAATGTTAGCTTTAGTGTAGAGATTAGCCTCCTACCTGACACTCACCACCCTCTTATCCCTATCTGATCCCTCCCAAACAGCTCTCTTCCCTCCCCCACCCCCCACTGGTCACCCCCATCTTAAGTATTGGCAGACAGTCTGCCAATAAAAAAAAATAAAAGTTTTTTTTTAATATATATTTTTTTTTATTTTTTTCTGCAGTTTAGGATTGCCCTAACCCTCAAACCTCCCTGATCCCAGCAAAAAAAACCTTTCTAAACCTCCCCTGCCCTAACTATTGTCACCATCTTAGGTACTGGCAGCTATTTGCCAGTACCTGAAAAACGTTTGTTTTAAAATATATATATATATATCTTTTTATTTATTATCATTTTTTTTCTTTTCCGTAGCGTAGTGTTCCCCCCACCACCACCCCACCCCAATCTTTATTTTAGGGCCCCCTCACCCCCTTTTCCGTAGTGTAGTTGCCCATCCATCCCTGTCCCTTTAAAAAAAAATCCTCCAGCGTAGGGCCCCTCCCACTTTCTCCCAATCCCTCACGCCTCCCCTGCTGGGCCACCCGACCGCCTTCCACCCACACCTCCTGCCGGCTCCAGCATAAGATTGTTACAGACGGTGACACACACAGTGTCACCGTCTGTAACGATCATGCATCTGCCGATCATGCTCCGGCTCCATATGCGGGAGATGCCTGAAGCTTCAGGAGCTCCAGATCTTGGCTTTAACAGCTGAGACTGCTGGAGCATCCTGAAGCGACAATGTATATATATGTGGTGCGGTACGATAGCCAAAGTACCGGACAACGTATATATACGTCGTTTTGGGTGAAGGGGTTAAATATATATTTCCATATATATCTGATACTGTTCATGTAAAATAAATATCTATACCTATATATCTATAGGAATAAATCTACAGGTATAGGTTTATACAAATATATATATATATATATATATAGAAATATGTATTCATAAATAATAAGGACATATTCTGCTATGTTAAGAACATTGGAATGTGAAAAATTAATACTTAATGTTTGGTTTAGTGCTCTTGAATATATGCGGTCAGGTTAGTGCACGAGTATGGGTGTTAGGTTTTTTAAAGTTTTTGCGATCCATTGAAGTCTAAAGGAGAAGAAGTTGACTCGATCACAATAATTTTTGCACTTGGGTTTACAATCGCAAAAACTTTCAACTTGTAATACGAGCGCAACCCCACGCTTTCATTGGATATGGATAGCATCTGTTTGTCCATTGGCCGTATGCATCATTACTCACTCTGATGAGTGTGTAATGCCCGCCCCTTCTCTCACACGAGAGAAGGATCTGTCAGTCACCCCAAGCGATCAAGTTTGGGTTGATTTCTCTTCACCACCTCGGAGTTGGCTAAAACTGTAAGAAGCTGCTTCTTACATTGCAGGAAGCAGGCGTGCATGTGCAAACCTGCCCTGCAAGGGCTCCGGAGCACCATACACATTGGAGTCAAAAAAATTATTATTCATATGGTTGTGTGTGTTTGACATGTTTTAAATCTGGTTTGAAACACCAATCAAAATAGACATTATAACACTATACTACTAGGTGAGGCTGTCAAAAATTAAATGGCTGCATAGAAAGGACCAAAAGCGGTTTACAAGTTTAATTGAAACTATAAAAATATTTTTTTGTATTTATTTTTTTATCTACAGCCATTTACCAGCTAATTGCCTAAAAAAAAAATATTATTACCAGTGGAATCTCTGCCTTTGTATTGCAGATTGTACACCAAGTGCATCGCGAACATATAGGTTATAAAGTTCAATCATTGACTGACTTTTATAACCATGAAAACATTACCACCTATGTTTCTGATGATATATATTTGCCTTTTACTCAATAAATAAGGCTACATATTACAGCAAACCACACCCATCTTTATCTCTCTACAAATCAACTCACTTTACCTGCATATTTCACATGGATCAGCTATGCATAGGAACTTTGTCTGTTTTATACTCACTGAATAGTATGAAGAATTCATCATCTAAACAATTAGAATGGCTATGAGAAGGAACTATTTTCCATACTTACCGTTTCTGCTATTTGTGATATCATTTTACAGCTTCTATATACAGATTCAAAAGAGAGAATTCTTTTGTGTTTGGTAAGTCCATTTTTAACAAAATTTGAATATAATAATTTTATGCTAAATTTGCTTTGATATTTAAAAAAAATGAACAGTATCCACTGAAATAAAATACTCTAATTTTTAAATTGTTTTCAAAATTATAGAAAAAAAACCTCTCTACTTCATTCAAGATTTATTTGGTAAATCTTTTCATTTTTCCATAAACTTGTCTTTTCCTCTAATTTAAAAATTACTCCTTGAAAAAAGGTCTCACATCATAATAGCTAGATTACATATTGAGCACAAAATATCACTTTTCATTAGTGAAAGCGATATTTGCCCTCAAATTAGTAATAGCAGCGCATAGAAATGTGACCTGGTATTACAAGTGAGGTGCAATGCCTCGTTCTCATGCCATGATGGCCAGCAAATTTAAATATATATATGTATATGAATATATACATATAGATTTATGTGTTAATATATGTATATACACATATTAATACATAAATATATATGTGTATAAGCATATACATATATATTTACTGGGAACACACAGTCCCCATAGACCGTAATGTAAAGTCATTACAGTGCCGTTTTTTTTTTTTCTACCACCCCACACCCACCATTTTTAACCCCTTAAAACTGACTTCTGCAGTAATTAAATAAAAAAAATAAAAAAAATGCTACTATTTTCACTACACTGAATTTTGGTGGCAATTTGTAATGGCTGGTTATTTATTTTGCACCCGTAAATGTAAATTAGCGCTCCACTTGTAATCTAGCCCAATATCTATAATAATCAGCTTGAGAACTGTTTAACTCACTATGGGCCAGATAAAGAGTTGAGCGCAAACGTCTGCGCACAAGCGATAAGGGGTTTATTGCAGGTGTTGGTGCTCGTCGTGTTTACTGCTGGTATTACAAGTTGAAAGTAAACGGAAACGCTTGAGTGCAATCTCAATTTACACTAGAATGATTATCGCATCCTCAGAGCTCTGGTTGCATTGGAACTCTTTGCAGTTAAGTAGATGAAAACATGTAAAAACATATTCATGCAATATTCATATTTGACAAAGTGTTTTAGTGTATAATTACTGTAAATATTTCACATTCCAATGTTCTGCACATAAGGGAATATGTTCTATGTATTTCTAAATGGATGTTTCTACATTTATCTGTAAAAATCTATACCTATATATAATTATAATTGCGCGAGAATAGGGTGTTAAAAATTTTTCCCACTTTTTTCTCTCTATTGACTTCTATGGTGAAATAAGTGAATGCGCACACGATATTCTAAGTTCGGCTTTTTGCGCTCGTCAGCTTAGTGCAAAAGCAAAAACAGTTTACTTTCAACTCATAGGGGTATATTTATTAATGTGCGAGCGGACATGACACGATGTAGCATATCATGTCTGCCGCACATCGATAAATGCATACGCTGTCGACATTTATCATTGCACCAGCAGTTCTTGTGAACTGCTGGTGCAATGCCGCCCCCTGCAGGTTCGTGGCCATTCGGGCCGCTAGCAGGGGGTGTCAATCAACCCGATCGTATTCAATCGGGTTGATTTCAGTCCGCAGCCTCAGAGCAGACGGACGAGTTATGGAGCAGCGGCTCGCCGGCAACAAGGGGCATTAAGCTCCATACGGAGCTTGATAAATCGGCCCCATAATATGAGAGCAACCCGACTAGTGAAAAAAGCCGACTTCTAGCACAGTTAACACTTGAGAGGGAGCATTAATTAGCGCTCCACTTCTAATCTGGCCCTATGCAGGGTTCTCTGTGAAGAAGGGACTCCTTCGTTACAATATAAGGTCTAAAAAAATCCCAAAGATTTTATGTGATTTCTAAGACTTTATTTGACTTCAGCCAATGTCTAAATACACCTGTCTCAAATTTGAAAAATAATGTCATAAGCACTAAATTTTATAAATCAAATCTTACTATGGCAACTGTGTTCACCTTTATAAGAAGATGAATAATTTAACATGTATTTTTAGATATAGATAATAGATAGCTACTAGATATATAGATAGATAAATAGATAGATAGAAATCCAAACGATAGAGTGCACAGCGGCTCACAGATCTAGTCCAAACGAGAGATAAAAGTCTCAACAATGTATTTCAAAAAGTTATAAACATAACGATATGGTCAGCACACATAAAAGCAACAGGTTATGGTCACTGCATACCTGATGACCAGACCGCATCTTACTTTATTTCAAATATTTAAAGGTACAACATCTTTTAATTGAAAGAACGTTTATAACCTATTGGTGGCTCATTCGATATCCCTATGTGTTTATTGCCTATAACATGAATAGATATTTTTCATACATGTCACTTATTTAATTTTGTATAGTTTGTTAAAGAAAAAGCTTTTTGTTCAACTATCTTTAAGCTTATTACAATTTGATATTTATATTTACATCACAAACATTAAAGGGACAGTAAAGGTTCAGAATAATGTTATATAATTCTGCACACAGTGCAGAATTATATAACATTATTTAAGCGGTAACTTCAAAAATTTAAAAGTATTTTCAGATTTTGCAGTGAACCTTGGACTCCGCTCCAGGATCTACTGAGCGGGTCTTGGATATCCAAAGCACTTTGCGAGCTTGCTGGCTAATTACAGCACGCCTGGTTATGCTATTGAAATAAATAAAGTTCGCTCCTGCTACTAGACCAGATTGGGAGCGAGCTACATTTATTCCAATAGTGCGGCCGGGCGTGGTGTGACTAGTCAGTAAGTCCGCAAAGCACTTTAGATATCCAAGACCCGCTCAGTATATCCTGGAGTGGAGTCCAACGTTCACTGCAAAATCTGAAAATACTTTTACATTTTTAAAATTACCGCTTAAATAATGTTATATAATTCTGCACTGTGTGCAGAATTATATAAAATTATTCTGAACCTTTACTGTCCCTTTAACGCAATATGATTGATGATGATGATTACCAAATTAAGAAGGTAGATACATAGTTACATATAGCCTATTTCCAGAGACATTAATATAGAGAAAGAGATACATATATAAATTACACAGCTATGTGCCCGAAAGGAACCCACACACACACAAAAATGTTTTTTTCCTTAAAGATTGAAAAGTGTAATTTCATATTATTAATTTAAACCTTGTGTAAAAGAATCTACAGGCAATATAATATAAATTGACTTTAAAAATTCATGCAAATTGATAGTTTAGAGATAGATAGAGATCCAAGTCCCTTCTCATATTGAGTCCCTAAGGACTGCTAGTTTTCAAGGATAAAATCCTGAATACCTCCCTCTTGTTTAATTTACTTTCTCTATTGCCTCCCCTTTTCCAAACGGGAACATGGTCTATGCCCTGTATTGTGAGCAAAGTGGTGTCAGAATTGTGAAGCAATTTAAAGTGTCTAGCCACTGGGGTATCTGAATCTGGATGCTTTATTGATCTTAAGTGTTCTAAAAATCTGTCTTTTATAGCCCGTTTAGTTTTCCCAACATACTGCTTTTTGGACATTTGGCATGTCAACAAATAAATGACATGGGTGGTTGAACAATTAATAAAATAATTAATGTTGTGTTCATAATCTGTTATACTGGATTTAAATGTGTTTCCTTCAATTACATGTTTGCATGTTTTACAAGAATTCCTTCTACACTTGTAGAAGCCCTTTCTAAACTTTAACCAGCTCCTATTTGCTTTTAAGGGTAAGTCAGAGGGAGACAAGTGGTTTACCAACGTTTTGCCTTTTTTGGGAATAAAATCAAATCCATTTTATATGATTTCTTTAATTACTGGATCTGAATATAGAATTGGAATTGTTTCTTTAATTATACTACAGATAGTGTTAATTTTATTTTTTGTGTCTTATTAGTTTTTGTAACATTTGTACTTTAAGAGTTCCTTTCTTGTAACTCCCCCAATGCTTTCTTTTGCTTTATTTAAGATGGTCTCTTCATATCCCCTATCTTTCAATCTTGTTGAAATTGTTTCTGCTTGTTTTAAATAGTCATCATGTCTGGTACAGTTTCTTTTGGCTCTAATGTATTCACCTTTTGGTATAACTCTCACTACATGCCTAGGATGGCATGTATTAAAGTGCAAGATGGTATTTCCAGCAGTTGGCTTTCTATATAGAGTAGTATCAATTGTTTTGCTGTTTTCACTAACATGGATAGTCAGATCCAGGAAGTTAATTGTGTTTGGACTATGTTCTCCTTCAAATGTAATACAACATTTGTTGTCATTAAGATATTTGCAGAAGTAGTCAGCTCTGTCAATATTTCATTCAAAGATGTAAAATAGGTCATCTATATACTTGTAATAGTATTTAATTTCACCTTGAAATGGATTCTTTTCCCCAAAGATGTGGAACAGCTCCCACCAACCCATAAATAGGTTGGCATAGGAGGGGGCACACCTGACCCCCATTGCTGTTCTATGTCGTTGGAGAAAGTATTCAGTTCCAAACATAAAAATATAGGTGTTAGAAGATATTCTATTGCTCTCAATAGAAATGATCTAGTTTTTGGTTCATAGTCACTGTAATTGTTGAGAATTTTTTTCATTGCAACCATACCTTTCTCATGTTGTATGCATGTGTAAAGTGATGCCACATCCACAACCAAAAATTGAAATGTAGGTTTAAATTCTACAGAATTTAATTTAGACAACGCTGTTTTGCCCTGTATATAACTATGCAGATATTTTACTAATGGTTTTAAAAAAAGTGTCTACAAGATCTGATAAGGGTTCATTAAGGGAATCTATCCCAGCAATTATTGGGCATCCAGGATGACAAACCAGATCCTTGTGTATCTTGGGAAAGTAGTGAAAAATGGGAGTTACGGAACGTTGTGGTATAATGGCATCTATCGTTGATGCACTGATTATGTTGTTGTGTCTTGCCATTAAAATTATACCTACCATTTACTTTTTATACTGTTGAGTAGGATTTGATTTTAATTTAATATACACATCTCTGTCATTTAACTGTCTTTTTGCTTCTGTACTGTAATCTGACTAATTTAAAATAACCACATTACCTCCCTTGTCGGAAGAGCTAATAATAATGTCTTCATTATCTGCTAGTGTTTTCAATGCCTGTCTCTCTTTAGATGTTAGATTTTTGTGTTTTTTAGTTGTTTTCTTTGTAAGATTTTCATTAAGGATACTTAATCTATCCTCTACAGTCTTCTGAAAGATATCAAGTACCTTAGGTCTAATATGTACAGGGTAAAAATTACTTTCTTTCATGTAATTGGCAAGAGTCCATGAAATAGTGACGTATGGGATATACAATCCTACCAGGAGGGGCAAAGTTTTCCAAACCTCAAAATGCATATAAATATACCCCTCACCACACCCACAATTCAGTTTTTACAAACTTTGCCTCCTATGGAGGTGGTGAAGTAAGTTTGTGCTAAGATTTCTACGTTGATATGCGGTTCTCAGCATTGTTGAAGCCCGATTCCTCTCAGAGTACAGCGAATGTCAGAGGGACGTGAAGGTAGTATCACTTATTGAATACAATGATTTCCCTAACCGGGGTCTATTTCATAGGTTCTCTGTTATCGGTCGTAGAGATTCATCTCCTACCTCCCTTTTCAGATCGACAATATACTCTCAATTTACCATTACCTCTACAGATAACTGTTTTAGTACTGGTTTGGCTATCTGCTATATGTGGATGGGTGTCTTTTGGTAAGTATGTTTTTTATTACTTAAGACACCTCAGCGAAAAAATATGTCTATGACGCAACTTCATTTCATACTTGACGCCGAGACCTTTCACACGGTTGTGTCATTAGTGACGCGAGTGTCATTTCCGGTTATTTTTGGCGCCAAAAAATTTTGTTACGTTGTGCGTCATACTTGGCGTCAAACTTTTTCATTATTTCAATATCCCATTGATGTTTGCCTCTTGCCTTTTTCTCTATCAGAGGGCTATGCTATTTGCATTTTTTCCCATTCCTGAAACTGTCATATAAGGAAATAGATAATTTTGCTTTATATGTTGTTTTTTCTCTTACATTTTGCAAGATGTCTCAATTTGATCCTGCCTCAGAAGTTTCTGCTGGAACATTGCTGCCTGACATCGGTTCTACCAAAGTTAAGTGCATTTGTTGTAAAATTGTAGAAATTATTTCGCCGAATGTCATTTGTAATAGTTGTCATGATAAACTTTTACATGCAGATAGTGTATCCATCAGTAATAGTTAATTGCCAGTTGCAGTTCCTTCAACTTCTAATGTGCATGATATACCTGTAAATTTTAAAGAATTTGTTTCTGATTCTATCCTGAAGGCTTTGTCTGCATTTCCACCTTCTAATAAACGTAAAAGGTCTTTTAAAACTTCTCATTTAGTTGATGAAATATCAAATGACCAACAACATAATAATTTATCCTCTTCTGATGAGGATCTATCTGATACAGAAGATCCTTCTTCAGACATTGACACTGACAAATCTACTTATTTATTTAAAATAGAGTATATGCGTTCTTTATTAAAATAAGTGTTAATTACTTTGGATATTGAGGTAACCAGTCCTCTTGACGTTCAGTCTAATAAATGTTCAAATGCTGTTTTTAAACCTCCTGTGGTTTCTCCAGGGGTTTTTCCTATTCCTGAGGCTATTTCTGATATGATTTCTAAGGAATGGAATAAGCCAGGTACTTCTTTTATTCCTTCTTCAAGGTTTAAAAAATAGTATCCTTTACCAGCAAAATCTATAGAGTTTTGGGAAAAAATCCCCAAAGTTGATGGGGCTATTTCTACTCTTGCTAAACGTATCACTATTCCTATGGAAGATAGTACTTCCTTTAAGGATCCTTTAGATAGAAAGCTTGAATCTTATCTAAGGAAGGCCTATTTATATTCAGGTCATCTTCTCAGACCTGCAATTTCTTTGGCTGATGTTGCGGCTGCATCAACTTTCTGGTTGGAGAATTTAGCGCAACAGGAATTGGATTCTGACTTATCTAGCATTATTCGCTTACTGCAATATGCTAATCATTTTAATTGTTATGCCATTTTTTATATTATCAAAATTGATGTTAGATCCATGTCTTTAGCTATATTAGCTAGAAGAGCTTTATGGCTTAAATCTTGGAATGCTGATATGACATCTAAATCTAGATTACTATCTCTATATTTCCAAGGTAATAATTTATTTGGTTATCAGTTGGATTCTATTATTTCAACTGTCACTGGGGGAAAAGGAGTTTTTCTGCCTCAGGATAAAAAACCTAAGGGTAAATCTAAGGCTTCTAACCATTTTCTTTCCTTTCGTCAGAATAAGGAACAAAAACTCAATCCTCCCCCAAGGAATCTGCTTCAAATTGGAAGCCTTCCTCAAATTGGAATAAATCCAAGCCATTTAGGAAACCAAAGTCAGCCCCTAAGTCCGCATGAAGGTGCGGCCCTCATTCCAGCTCAGCTGGTAGGGGGCAGATTAAGGTTGTTCAAGGATATTTGGATAAAATCTGTCCAAAATCAATGGATTCAGAGCATTGTCTCTCAAGGGTATCAAATAGGATTCATAGTAAGACCTCCTGTGAGAAGATTTTTTCTCTCACGTATCCCAGCAAATCCAGTAAAAGCTCAAGCTTTCCTGAAGTGTGTTTCAGACCTGGAGTCTTCAGGGGTAATCATGCCAGTTCCTCTTCAGGAACAAGGTTTGGGGTTTTATTCAAATCTATTCATTGTCCCAGAAAAGGAGAATTTATTCAGACCAGTTCTGGATCTGAACATTTTGAATCGTTATGTAAGAGTACCAACTTTCAAGATGGTAACTATAAGGACTATTCTGCCTTTTGTTCAGCGAGGACATTATATGTCCACAATAGACTTGCAGGATGCATACCTTCATATTCCGATTCATCCAGAACATTATCAGTTTCTGAGATTCTCTTTTCTAAACAAGCATTATCAATTTGTTGCTCTTCCATTTGGCCTAGCAACAGCTCCAAGAATATTTTCAAAGGTTCTGGGTGCCCTACTCTCTGTAATCAGAGAACAGGGTATTGCAGTGTTTCCTTATTTGGATGATATCTTGGTACTAGCTCAGTCTTTACGTACTGCAGAATCTCACACAAATCAACTAGTGTTGTTTCTTCGGAAACATGATTGGAGGATCAATTTACCAAAAAGTTTCTTGATTCCTCAGACAAGGGTCACCTTTTTAGGCTTCCAGATAGATTCAGTGTCCATGACTCTGTCTCTAACAGACAAGAGACGTTTAAAATTGGTTGCATCCTGCCAGCACCATCAGTCTCATTCATTCCCTTCAGTGGCTATGTGTATGGAAGTTTTAGGTCTTATGACTGCAGCATCGGACGCGATCCCCTTTGCTCATTTTCACATGAGACCTCTACAGCTTTGTATGCTGAACCAATGGTGCAGGGATTATATAAAGATATCACAATTAATATCCTTAAATCCAAATGTACGACACTCTCTGACATGGTGGATAGATCACCATCGTTTAGTTCAAGGGGCTTCTTTGGTTCGGCCAACCTGGACTGTGATCACAACAGATATGAGTCTTTCAGGTTGGGGAGCTGTTTGGGGATCTCGGACAGCACAAGGGGTTTGGAAATTTCAAGAGGCAAGATTACCAATAAATATTTTAGAACTCCGTGCAATTCTCAGAGCTCTTCAGTTTTGGCCTCTGTTAAAGAGAGAACTGTTCATTTGTTTTCAGACAGACAATATCACAACAGTGGCATATGTCAATCATCAGGGTGGGACTCACAGTCCCCAAGCTATGAAAGAAGTATCTTGGATACTTGCTTGGGCGGAATCCAGCTCCTGTCTAATCTCTGCGGTGCATATCCCAGGTGTAGACAATTTGGAGACGGATTATCTCAGCCGCCAGACTTTACATCCAGGGAAGTGGTCTCTCCATCCAGATGTGTTTTCTCAGATTGTTCAGATGTGGGGTCTTCCAGAAATAGATCTCATGGCCTCTCATCTAAACAAGAAACTTCCCAGATACCTCTCCAGGTCCAGGGATGTTCAGGCTGAAGCAGTGGATGCGCTGACACTTCCTTGGTGTTATCATCCTGCTTAAATTTTCCCGCCTCTAGTTCTCCTTCCAAGAGTGATCTCAAAAATCATCATGGAACAATCATTTGTGTTGCTAGTGGCTCCAGCATGGCCACACAGGTTTTGGTATGTGGATCTGGTTCGGATGTCCAGTTGGCCACTTCCGTTACGGCCAGACCTACTATCTCAAGGTCCGTTTTTCCATCAGGATCTCAAATCATTAAATTTGAAGGTATGGAAATTGAACGCTTAGTACTAAGTCATAGAGGTTTCTCTGACTCAGTGATTAATACTATGTTACAAGCTCGTAAATCTGTCTCTAGAAAGATTTATTATAGAGTTTGGAAGACTTACATTTCATGGTGTTCTTCTCATAAATTCTCCTGGCATTCTTTTAGAATTCCTAGAATTTTACAGTTTCTTCAGGATGGTTTGGTTAAGGGTTTGTCTGCAAGTTCCTTGAAAGGACAAATCTCCGCTCTTTCAGATTTATTTCACAGAAAGATTGCTATACTTCCTGATATACACTGTTTTGTACAGGCTTTAATTTGTATTAAGCCTGTCATTAAATCAATTTCTCCTCCTTGGAGTCTTAATTTGGTTCTGAAGGCTTTACAGGCTCCTCCATTTGAACCTATGCATTATTTGGACATTAAACTACTTTCTTGGAAAGTGTTGTTCCTTTTGGCCATCTCTTCTGCTAGAAGAGTTTCTGAGCTATCTGCTCTTTCTTGTGAGTCTCCTTTTCTGATTTTTCATCAGGATAAGGCAGTTTTGAGGACTTCTTTTCAATTTGATGTATTTGCTTCTTCGGAAGCAGTTTTTGGTAGAAAAGTTCTTCAGGCACCTGTTTCAGTTTGATTCTTCTGCTTTTGATTTAAGTTTTTTTCTTTCAATTATGAAAATAAACTTATTTTTTTGGGTTGTGGATTAATTTTTTTCAGCGGAAAATGGCTGTTTTTATTTTATTCCCTCCCTCTCTAGTGACTCTTGAGTGGAGATCCACATCTTGGGTATTGCTATCCCATGTGTCACTAGCTCATGGACTCTTGCCAATTACATGAAAGAAAACATAATTTATGTAGGGACTTACCTGATAAATTAATTTCTTTCATATTGGCATTTGGTAAGAGTCCATGAGGCCCACCACTTTTTTTATGGTGGCTATGATTTTTTGTATAAAGCACAATTATTTCCAAATTTCTTTTGTTGATGTTTTCTACTCCTTTCTTTATCCCCCCACTGCTTGGCTATTTGTTAAACTGAATTGTGGGTGTGGTGAGGGGTGTATTTATAGACATTTTGAGGTTTGGGAAACTTTGCCCCTCCTGGTAGGATTGTATATCCCATACGTCACTAGCTCATGGTCTCTTGCCAATATGAAAGAAATTAATTTATCAGGTAAGTTCCTACATAAATTATGTTTTTGATTTTAGATGATCATATCTAACATCTTTTCTTCAATTAAATGAGAACCCTCTTTTACGCTCTCATTTGCTAATTGTTGTAAGTCATTTACAGTACAACACTCAGAAAAAGATAACAAGTCATTTCTATCATTGTGTTGATCTTTTTGATCTCCTACCTCATCTACTGCAGATTGCACCATTTTACAAACAAATTTGTTTACATCTAGGACAATTTCAAATAGATTGAAGTGAACAGATGGCACAAAATTTAACCCCTTAGACAACAAATGAACTTGAGTGTCATTTAAAACAACAGAAGAAACATTTATCACATTTTGATTTACACATATTTATTATTTCATTGACCCTGTGATCTGGCGACATATTTTTTTTGTGGATTCATTTTTTGTTGATGTACTACATATTTCTGTTTGTGTGTGTTTGTATTTCTTTCCTTTGCCCCTCCCACCTCTATGTGTTTTTTTCTAATGGGAAATGTTTGGGGATCCCTAGTTTTTTTTTTAAAAAACTAGCAGTCATCAGGGACTCAATATGAGAAGGGACTGGGATCTCTTTACATAAACTATCAATTTGCATGAATTTTTAAGGACTATTTATATTATGTTGCCTGTAGATTTTTTTACACAAGGTTTACATTAATAGCATGGAATTGCACTTTTTTGTGTTCATAGCTGTGTAATTTATATATGTATCTCTTTCTCTATATTAATGTCTCTGGAAATATATGTAACTATGTATCTAACTTCTTAAATTGGTAATCATCTCTTGCTAAGCGTATTGCATTAATGTTTGTTTGTGATGTAAATATAAATATCAAATTGTAATAAGCTTAAAGATATTTGAACACAAAGCTTTTTCTTCAACAAATGATACAAAATTAAAAAAGTGACATGTAAACTTATAAAAAATATCTTTTCATGTTAGAGGCAATACACGCAAAGAGATATGGTATGAGCCACCAATAGATTAGAAACGTTCTTTCAATTAAAAGATGTTGTACCTTTAAATATTTGAAATAAAGTAAGGTGCGTTCTGGTCATCAGGTATGCAGTGACCAAGCCACGAAACGCGTTTGTGTTTGACTTTGCCCGCGCGACCTGTTGCTTTTATGAGTGCTGACAATATTGTTATGTTTTTAACTTTTTTAAATACAGTTTTAAGACTTTTATCTCTTGTGTGGACTACATCTGTGAGCCGCTGTGTGCTCTATCGTTTGGATTTCTTTGTAGCAGACATTCCTGCAGTTGCACTGACTATCATCGCTGTATTCTATGCCCACTCTCCATTGTGCAGTGGCCGGAGCCGTGAGAGGACAGCTCTGACAGTTGGAGACAGATGATTTTAGTGAGCACTTTTATTAACAGCAACTTTCTTGTATTGTAGATAGATAGAAAGATAGATAGATGATAGGTAGATAGATAGATAGATAGATAGATTGATAGATAGAGAGATAGATAGATACATGATAGAGATAGATAGATGTTAACCAAATTAAGATACTTTAACAAAAAAATTAAGCAAAAAAATAAAACAATTTGGGCTAGATTCCAAGAGGAGTGCTAAATTATTGTGTGCCCACAAATGGGCAAATTTGCCTGTTTGCGGAAGCGTGATAATTAATCAGCCATTACAAGTGGCTGGTTATTGCGCAAGCTCGTGGAGCAATTAGCGCTCAGAAAATTAACCATAGATCTGATCTCTGATTAATTTTCTAAAAGTTCCCCAAATGCCCTCAAAATAGAGGGCATTCTTTTTTTTTTAAATAAAGAAAAAACAACTGCCCTAGGCAGTTTTTGTGGTCTAAACAGTTGATGGGAGTGGGGTGTAAGAAAAAAAACAGCACTGAATAATGCCTTTACATTGCAGTCTATGGGAACTGTGTGTTCCCCATAAATATATATCTATATGACTATATACATATATATTTAAAAATATGCTGCCATCACTGCGCTACTTACCCCTTCGCTGACGGCATCAGAACGAGACTCCCATTGGAGCCTATGGAAGCGTGCTCCCATGAATGCAATGCTTCCGTGCAATGTGAACACAAGGTCACGTTCACATTGCACCTAACTTGTAATACCAGCCCACATTAGCATGCGCTGGTATTACAAAGTGGAGTGCAAATATCGATTCAGCGAAAGCAATATATTGTGCTCTACTTATAATCTGACCCTTTATGTTAAACTAGTCGTAAAGCCAGTTCACACGGGCCATTTTTTGCAATACAGTGGTCCCACCCCTTGCTCTCTCTCTCCCCTCTTTTTTGTGCTCTCTCCCCCTCTCTTTTGTGCTCTCTCCCCCTTTTTTTTGTGCTTTCTCCCCCTCTCTTTTGTGCTCTCTCTCGCTCCACCTCTCTTTAGCTCTCTCCCTCCCCCCTCTCTTTTGCTTTCTCTCTCCTCCCTCTATTTTGCTCTCTCTCCCTCTATCTTTTGCGCTCTCTCCCCCTCTCTTTTGCACTCTCCCCCTCTCTTTTGCGCTCTCTCCCCCTCTCTTTTGCGCTCTCTCTCGCTCCACCTCTCTTTTGCTCTCTCTCTCCCCCCTATCTTTTGCTCCCTCTCCCCCACTCTCTTTTGCTTTCTCTCCCCCCTCTTTTGCTCTCTCTCCCCCTCTCTTTTACTCTCTCTCTCTCCCCCTCTCTTTTGCGTTCTCTCTCTCTTTTTGCACTCTCTCTCCCCCTTCTTTTGTGCGCTCTCTCTCCCCCTATCTTTCCGCTCTCTCTCTCTTCCCCTCTTTTGCGTGCTCTCTCTCCCCCTCTTTTGTGCTCTCTCCCCCTCTCTTTTGCGCTCTCTCTCTCTCCCCCTCTTTTGCGCTCCCTCTCCCTCTCTCTTTTGTGCTCTCTCTCTCCCCCTCTCCTTTGTGCTCTCTTTCCTCCTCTTTTGCGCTCTCTCCCCCTCTCTTTTGTGCTCTCTCTTCCCCCCCTCTCTTTTGCGGTCTCTCTTTCCCCCCCTCTCTTTTGCGCTCTCTCTCCTCCCCTATCTTTTGCACTCTCTCCCCTCTCTTTTGCTCTGTCTCTCTCTCCTTTTTTTTGCTCTCTCTCTCCATCCCTCTCTTTTGTTCTTTCTCTCCATCCCTTGCTCTCTCTCTCCCCTCTTTTTTGTGCTCTCTCCCCCTCTCTTTTGTGCTCTCTCCCCCTCTTTTTTGTGCTTTCTCCCCCTCTCTTTTGTGCTCTCTCTCGCTCCACCTCTCTTTTGCTCTCTCCCTCCCCCCTCTCTTTTGCTTTCTCTCTCCTCCCTCTATTTTGCTCTCTCTCCCTCTATCTTTTGCGCTCTCTCCCCCTCTCTTTTGCACTCTCCCCCTCTCTTTTGCGCTCTCTCCCCCTCTCTTTTGCGCTCTCTCGCTCCACCTCTCTTTTGCTCTCTCTCTCCCCCCTATCTTTTGCTCCCTCTCCCCCACTCTCTTTTGCTCTCTCTCCCCCTCTCTTTTGCGCTCTCTCTCCCCCTCTCTTTTACGCTCTCTCTCTCCCCCTCTCTTTTGCGTTCTCTCTCTCTTTTTGCACTCTCTCTCCCCCTTCTTTGTGCGCTCTCTCTCCCCCTATCTTTCCGCTCTCTCTCTCTCCCCCTCTTTTGCGTGCTCTCTCTCCCCCCTCTTTTGTGCTATCTCTCTCTCCCCCTCTCTTTTGCGCTCTCTCTCTCCCCCTCTTTTGCACTCCCTCTCCCCCTCTCTTTTGCGCTCTCTCTTTCCCCCCCCCTCTTTTGCGGTCTCTCTTTCCCCCCCTCTCTTTTGCGCTCTCTCTCCTCCCCTATCTTTTGAACTCTCTCTCTCCACTCTCTTTTGCTCTCTCTCCCCCCTCTCTTTTGCTCTCTCTCTCGCACCTCTCTCTCCCCTCTCTTTTGCTCTCTATCACCCCCTCTCTCCCCCTCTCTTTTGCTCTCTATCATCCCCCCTCTCCTTTGCTCTGTCTCTCTCCCCTCACTTTTGCTCTCTCTCCCCCCTCTCTTCTGCACTTTCCCCTCTCTTCTGCTCTTCCCCCTCTCTTTAGCTCTTTCCTATCTCTCTCTCTTTCTTTCTATTTCTCCGCCCTCTCTGTTTTGCCGACCGCACCCGGCCACGCCCCCCGTCACTCCCGACCACACCCCGACAATGCCCGATCCTGCCCGGCCACTCCCACATTCCCACCGGCCACGCCCACGCTAGCGCCCAGTCACACCCACTTTTGCTGCAAAGTGCAAACAGCATGGATTGTCAGGTAAGGCCAGGTGTGTTTGTCCTTGTGCTGTCTCTACTGCGCATGACAGCTTCGGACAAACACACTTGGCCTTTTATATAATAGGATTAGGCAATTAACTTGTGATTTGAATAGCTTATGTAGCATTTATAAATAGCAGAAAATGTTATAGTAATATAAAAGTATTTCATAACTCCCACCCAGCTGCTTCATGATGCCACCTAGCAGGCAGAATTTTCTATGGAGATCACTGAGTATGTATGTATGTGTATATATATATATATATATATATATATATATATATATATATATATATGTATAGGAAAGTTCATAGGGATTTTCACTCTCACCTACGAGCCTGGGTGCCAGAAACAGCACTATTCAATTCAAAGTAATAGATCCGCACTCGCTGGACTTTGAAAAAGCAATAGTTTATTGTGTACAGTGACGTTTCGGGAGCCAACTGTCTCCTTCATCAGTCACAATAAACTATTGTTTTTTGAAAAGTTAGCTAGTGCGGATCTATTATTTGGAATTATATATATATATATATATATATATATATATGTATATACAAAAATCCGGTATAGGAACCAGCACTCACTCAAATTGATTAACATCCAGGGTGTACTGTACCGCAATATAGACTTCCAAAAACAGACAGTACACTTTCCGGTATTTTTCAAACACAAACTTTTTATTTCGGTGACGTTTTGAGGTGAACTCCTTCCTCAGACCAAGTTTGTGCTTGAAAAATACCGGCGAGAGCCTGTTTGTTTTTGGAAGTATACATATATACATAAACTTAAAGACCAAAGACAGATGTAATTTTACAAGCACATAACATTCGTTTGAAAACAATTAAATCTAATACAATACATACAAAATACTTACTTTACCCACAAGTAACAAGAGAAACACATTGACATTAATATATCATATCTAAATGTTATTGCATTAAATGTTAAAGGGACAGTTTACCCAAAAACATTATCTCCTTTAATTGTTCCCAATGATTCATTTTACCTGCTGGGGTATATTAAATTGTTTACAAATTACTCCTTGGCCTTTATATCGGCATTTGAAATAGCTGATTTAGCCTGTAGTATCCCTACCTATAATGAAGTTTCTATACCTAGGTATAGGTTATTGACAAAATAAGTAAACACAGCCAGCAGAAGGAATTACACTCACATGTAGAAGAGATAGCGCTCTTTCTATGTATTGTACAGAGACAGAGATAAAAAAGGGAAGCATTTGAGTGATAAGATAATGAGATCTGATCTGTCAGCAAGCTAAGCCTATTTTGATGGACTGTGATTTCAAAGAGCAATTCCAGCTATTTCTTTTGAAAAAAACCATAAATGGGCAATTTCTTATACATTTTATATGCTGCATGCTGATATAACGAGTCATGGAGAACACATTAAGGGAAAAACTATTTTACAGTGAACTGTCCCTTTAATGCGCTGTTAGGAGGATATAATTTTTCATGTCCCTTTAACAGTGTGTGTTAATGAATTAGCTGAGTTTCTTTTGAATGGGTTAAACATGCATATATAATGCAAATCTGCTTAATTAGTTGTAGTAGATGACTAAAGTGTATTAACACCTTATTGGTTTAGACATTAGTGAACGTTTGACACATTCATTTGTTTTATACAAACTTGAGTCTATGCTAAAAATCTGGATTTCTTTGTGCTTTATGGTCTAGATTAAAGGGACAGTAAACAATACCTTGTTGCAACAACAAGACATATCTATTGTGTTGCTATAGAATAACATAGCAGCCAAGTGTTAATGTTTGTAAAACAATTTAACAGCCTTTTTACTACAATTATTTTTAAAACTCCATCCACCATTTGCCTTATTTTGAGGAGCCAATCTGGGGCTCCATTACATATGCGGCGTCGCCTGCAAAAGCTGGCGCCGCTGGTTTTTCTGCGATTTTGGTATTACATATATGGTGCAGCATATAAATGCGGCACATATATTTCCCCTGTTGCAAGCACATTTTTACTCCCATAAGCTAACATAAAACCGCGTTGCAAATCGGTATCACATATTCAGTGCAAGGACTTGCGTGGCGAAAATGGAGAAATTTCTCCATTTTCAGCTCGCCACACAAAGGCAGCCACAGCAAGCCTTGCGCTGAGTATGTGAGCACCGTAACTGCCTGAAAATATGAACTAACACCTAACGCATGCGCAATATCTATCTACCTATCAACCGCAATCCCCCACCGCAATAACTAATAAAGTATATTAACCCCTATATCCTCCTTTAAACTAACATTGCAATTAATAAAGTATTAACCCCTAAATCCGCCAAACCTACACAACGCAATAATGCTAATAAATCTATTAACCCCTAAACCCCATCGCAAACTACCTAATAAATGTATTAATCCCTAATCCGCCATTAACCCACAATGCAATAAACCTAATAAACTATTAACCCCTAATCTGCCAAACCCACACAACGCAATAATGCTAATAAATCTATTAACCCCTAAACCGCCAAAGCCCACAACGCAACACCGCCTAAACTAACACCATTACATAAATTAAATTAAAATAAAACTAAATTACAAATAAAATAAAAAACTAACATTACTTTAAAAATAAAAAATACTAAATTTAAATTAAGCTAAAATTACAGAAAATAAAAAATCTAAAATTACAGAAAATAAAAAACTAAATTTTCAAAAATAAAAAAATTATACATAATCCCTATGAAAATAAAAAAGACCCCCAAAATAAAAACACCCCCTAATCTAATACTAAACTACCAATAGCCCTAAAGAAATCAGCTCTTTTCCTTAAAAAAAATACTATGTCCCCCCTCTAACATTAAACCCCCACCCACAAAACCCCACAAAATAAGTAAACCCAACACTAAAAAACCTAAACTACCCTTTGCCCCTAAAGGGGCATTTGTATGGGCATTGCCCTTAAAAGGGCATTCAGCTCTTTTAAGAAGGCCCATAACCCTAATAAAAAAAAAGAAACCCCCAAAATTAAAAAAAAGCCTAAATCTAACCCCCAGGTTGGTACTCACGGTTCCTGAAGTCCGGCGGAGAAGGTCCTGTTCCAGGCGGTGAAGTATTCTTCCAAGCCGCGACTGGTTCCTGAAGTCCGGCGGTGAAGTCTTCTTCCAAGCGGTGACCGGTTCCTGAAGTCCGTCCGTGAAGTCTTCTTCCAAGCGGAGACCTCTTCTTTCTTCATCCAAGACCAACCCGGAGCAGAGATGAGCGCAGAGCAGGACCGGCAACCACGGAGCCATGGCGTGCGGAGGATCCTTTTCTTACAATCTCCGCCGTACACTGAATAGTAAATTCAAGGTACGCGATTAAAAATGGTGTCCCTTGTATTCCTATTGGCTGATTTGATTCTTCAAATTCAAATCAGTCAATAGGATGAGAGCTACTGAAATTCTATTGGCTGTTCAAATCAGCCAATAGGATTTCATTAGCTCTCATCTTATTGGCTGATTTGAATTTGAAGAATCAAATAGCCAATAGAAATTCAAGGAACAACATTTTAATCTCGTACTTTGAATTTACTATTCAGTGTACAGCGGAGATCGTATGAAGAGGATCCTCCACGCTCCATAGCTCCATGGTTGCAGGTCCTGCTCTGCGCTCATCTCCATTCCAGCTTGGTCTTGGATGAAGAAAGAAGAGGTCTCCGCTTGGAAGAAGACTTCACCGACGGACTTCAGGAACCAGTTGCCGCTTGGAAGAAGCCTTCACCGCCGGACTTCAGGAATCAGTCGCCGTTTCAAAGAAGACTTCACCGCCTGAAACAGGACCTTCTCCGTTGGACTTCAGGAACTGTGAGTACCAACCTGGGGGCGAGATTTAGGCTTTTTTTTTAAATTTTCTTTTTTTTTAGATTAGGGTTATGGGCCTTTTTAAAAGAGCTGAATGCCCTTTTAAGGGCAGTAAAAGAGCTGAATGCCCTTTTAAGGGCAATGCCCATACAAATGCCCCTTTAGGGGCAATAGGTAGTTTAGGTTTTTTAGTGTTAGGTTTATTTATTTTTGGGGATTTGGTGGGTGGGGGGTTTTACTGTTAGAGAGGGACTTAGTATTTTTTTTAAGGAAAAGAGCTGATTTCTTTAGGGCACTGCCCTACAAAAGGCCCTTTTTAGGGCTATTGGTAGTTTACTATTAGATTAGGGGGTGTTTTTATTTGGGGGGGGCTTTTTATTTTGATAGGGATTAGGTATATTTTTTTATTTTCGATAATTTTGTTTTCTACTTTCTGTAATATTAGCTTTTTTTATTTTCTGTAATTTTGGCTTAATTTAAACGTAGTATTTTTATTTTTAAAGTCATGTTAAGTTTTTTTATTTTAATTGTAATTTAGTTTTATTTTAATTTACAGTATGTAATGGGGTTAATTTAGGGGGTTTTAGGTTAAGGGGCTTAGTGATTAGTTATTTGCATTGTGGGCTTTGGCGGTTTAGGAGTTAATAGATTTATTAGCATTATTGCATTGTGTGGGTTTTGCGGATTAGGGGTTAATAGTTTAATAGGTTTATTGTGTTGTGGGTTAATGGCGGATTAAGGGTTAATAGTTTTAATAGGTAGTTTGTGATGTTGGGGTTGGCGGATTTAGTAGTTAATACTTTTATTAAGTAGATTGTGATGTGGATGAATTGCAGATTAGGGGTTAATAGTTTAATTAGGCATATTGCATTGTGGGGGGTTGTCGGTTTCGTGGTTAATATTTTTATTATTAGTTCCAATGTGTGTTTGATGGCGGATATAGGGGTTTTACGTGTCAGGTTTATTTTTGGGAGGCGTCTTATACTTTTACGGGAGATTTCATGTTTTTTTTTTATTTTCTTAGGCTCCGGCAGTTTCTAAAGTGTTGTAAGTCACTGGCGAAATTTGTATTTATGCTCATTTCTGGACATCGCTAGTTTATCCGACTTACGGCACTTTATGTAATACCCCAATGTGCGAGGTGAAATTACGGGCTTATATGTAATCTCTTCCCTGGGTTTTAGTCTGCAGACAATAAGACTAGCCATATACAATACATTGTTTTTCAGTTGTTATCTGATAAATCTTTTTAGGGATAATATGTAGCAGGGTTAGCGTTTAGTAGTCAGCAGGGTGCTTTTCATGTACTGAAAATTATTATTTTTAAGAGCAACATGAAAAGGGGCAAAATAAATAATTAAAATATATTGCAGTTGTTTCATTATGCATAACTAAACTTTGTATGTATGAATATCAAGGTGTTTACTGTCCCTTTGATGAGGTACATTTACTCTATAGCATTAACTGTCCATTATTTTAACATTCCTAGCACTGAAGACCCGCCTCCTCAGCTACCGGAAGAAATATGTTATAGACTAAGACAAAATGTTCTATCAAGTTCTCTGAACACGTAAGGAAATACTTCATGGTACATTCCGACTCATGTGATGTTTTTTCAGTATTCTTTCATTATTAGACATGGAAATCAACATACAGAACATAGGTTCTTTTTCAGTGAACACTGAATATTAATATTGTTAAATCATTATGCAGCATCTTTGTACTATAAATTCTATTTATTGTCAGTATCCTATATTAAAGGGACATTAAAGGTATAGAAAAGTCAAAATTAAACTTGCATGAGTCTTATAAAGTATGTAATTTTAAGACACTTTTAAATTGACTTTGTTCTCTTGGTGTCCCTTGTTGAAAAATAATACGCACATATCCTACACTAGTGGGAGCTAGCTGCTGATTGGTGCCTGCACAGATTTGTCTCCTGTGATGGGCTAACTAGATGTACAAAGATAAGCAGGGTCTCCAGCACTTTATCAAACAGACTTTATTTGAACACAAATAGCAATGTTTCGGTGTCACAGCACCTTATTCATGCTTAGTCGCTATTTGTGTTCAAATAAAGTTTGTTTGATAAAGTGCTGGAGACCCTGCTTATCTTTGTTCATGTGTATTAGGGCTTGGCAGTGCCCTAGGTCTACCGTGCACATTCTTCACTCCCATGTGCTGTTCCCTTTCTGGACTTGGCTAACTAGATGTGTTCATCTAGCTGCCAGCAATGCAATGATGTTCCTTCAGCAATGGATTACAAGTGAATGAAGCAATTTTGATAATAGAAGTAAACTGCAAAGTTTCTTCAAATTGTATGTCTTATCCAAATCATGAAATAAAATTTTAGGGCTTCCTGTCCCTTTCAAGTCATGTTTCATATATATCAGAAATTAATCACTGGATTGAAAAAGATCAGTAAGCCTTTAAAACTGTCATTCTGTTAGCAAAATTGTTTGCTTGGTTTTCTTTTTTTTATTTGCATACCAGGGACACACCCCTTAAGAGATTGCTTTGGCATTGTAAATCTTACCTTCTTTGCTTTGGCCAGTTAAAGACAGATATAAATTAGTTCCTGCATATATCAGCCAATCAGTGTGCAGCATATATTAATGCCAGGATTCTGCATTCCAGCCTCTCTGGGAAATGTAGAAAAAACATAATTAATGTAAGAACTTACCTGATAAATTCATTTCTTTCATAGTGGCAAGAGTCCATTAGCTAGTGACGTATGGGATATACATTCCTACCAGAAGGGGGCAAAGTTTCCCAAACTTCAAATGCCTATAAATACACCTCCCACCTCACTCATACCTCAGTTTAATGTATAGCCAAATAGTTAGGTGTAAACAAAAAGAGTAAAAAGCATACAAAAAGAGGAACTGGAAAAATAATGTGCTTTATACAAAAAATCATAACCACAAAAAATAGGGTGGGTCTCATGGACTCTTGCCACTATGAAAGAAATGAATTTATCAGGTAAGTTCTTACATAAATTATGTTTTCTTTCATGTAAGTGGCAAGAGTCCATGAGCTAGTGACATATGTGATATAAAACCAAGATGTGGAAGTCTACGAGTCAATAGAGAGGGAGGGATAAAATAAAAACAGCTATATCCGCTGAGAAATTAAATACAAAAAAATAATTGTTTTGTTATTTTAAATTTAAAAAAACTCAAATCAAAGGCACTAGAATCAAACTGAGACAGCTGCCTGAAGAACCTTTCTACCAAAGGCTGCTTCCAAAGAAGCAAACACATCAAAATGGTAAAATTTAGTAAATGTATGCAAAGAAGACCACGTTGCTGCTTTTCAAATTTGATCAACTGAAGTTTTATTCTTGAAAGCCCAAGAAATGGCAACTGATCTAGTAGAATGAGCTGTAATTTGCCTCGTCTCCAAATAAGCTTTGTGAATCAAAAGTTTCAACCAAGATGCCAGATAAATGGCAGAGGCTTTCTGACCTTTCCTGGAACTAGAAAAAATAACAAATAGACTAGTAGTCTTTCTGAAATATTTAGTAGCCTCAACATAACATTTTAAAGCTCTTACCACATCCAAAGAATGTAAAAGACCTTTCAAGAGTATTCTTAGGATTAAGAATACTCAAGAACACAAGGAAGGAAGAACATTTTCCCTATTAATGTTGTTAAAATTCACAACTTTAGCAAAAATGTAAACAAAGTACGCAAAACAGCTTTATCTTGATGGAAAATCAGATAAGGAGACTCACAAGAGAGAGCAGACAATTTAGAAACTATTCTAGCAGAAGAGATTGCTACAAGAAACAACAAGAAGTCTGTAAAATCTTCAATACCAAATTGAGACTCCTAGGAGGAGAAATAGATTTAATAACAGGTTTGATACGAGTCAAAGAGGCCCATTTCTCAAGCTGCGGATGGAGCTTGAGGGCTCGTGTTTCTGGTGAGTCTTCAGACTCACCCAGAAACACAAGTTATGGAGCAGCGGTCTAAAGACCGCTGCTCCGTAACTCTGTCCGCCTGCTCTGATTAGGTGGACAGGAATCGCCACAAATCAACCCGATCGAGTATGATCGGGTTCATTGACACCTCCCTGCTGGCGGCCCATCTGTAGGGCCTGCAGGGGGTGGCGTTGCACCAGAAGCCCTTGACAAATAATTAGCCACAAATAAAGTCGCTACAAAAGAGCACTGATTTACTGACTCAAGGCATGTATACAAACAATATATAACAACTTTAGTTAAAAAGTGCCCAATCCATAGCTGAGAGTGTCTTATATAATAAAAGTCTATACTTACCGTGTAAGACACCCATCCATATATAGCAGACAGCCAAACCAGTACTGAAACATATCCGCAGGGGTAATGGTAGAGGAGTATAATGTCGATCTGTAAAGGGAGGCAGCAGATGAATCCCTGCAACCGAATTTACAGGGAGCCTTAGAATAGATTTCCCAAAGGCAAAAACATGGCATCATCAGGCAATACTCCCTTCACATCCCTCAGACAAACACTGTATTTAGAGAGGAACTGGGCTTCAATATGCTTAGAAGCTCCTTTCACAGAAGAAATCAAGCACATCATGCTTCACCACCTCCTAAGGAGGCAAAGTTTGTAAAGCTGAGGTATGAGTGAGGTGTATTTATAGGCATTTGAGGTTTGGGAAACTTTGCCCCCTTCTGGTAGGAATGTATATCTCATACGTCACTAGCTCATGGACTCTTGCCACTTACATGAAAGAAACTGACATTTTTAGATGTAAATTACAGGAAAAGCAGACAAAAAAACATTAAAAAAAGGAAGTGCATTCCAATTTTGTTTTGGTGTGAATACATCATTTTTTTTTATAGTGAATTAAATTTTGAGTCTCTTTAAACAAACCAATCAGCAGCTAGCTCACAGGGTACATTGCTACTGATAAGCCTACCTAGGTATGATTTTGAATAAAGAGGAATGACGCAAATAAGATAATATAAGTAGATTGGAAAATTGTTTAAAATTGCATGCTCTGTCTGAATCATGAAAGTTTAGGTTTCTTGTCCTTTCATGTTCACTAGCTGAAAGGAACAACTCCTTCAACTGTATTGGTTGAAAGAGACAAACCTCCACAAGACTGGCAATAAAAAATCTATCGGCTAGATTTAGAGTTTTGTCGGTAACGACCCGCGTATCTAACGCTGGCTTTTTTCCCCCCGCACCTTTTAAATACCGCTGGTATTTAGAGTTCACAGAAGGGCTGCGTTAGGCTCCAAAAAGGGAGCGTATAGCATATTTACCGCCACTGCAACTCTCAATACCAGTGGTGCTTACGGACGCGGCCAGCGCTTAAAAAACGTGCTTGTGCATGATTCCCCCATAGAAAACAATGGGGCATTTTGAGCTGAAAAAAAAACCTAACACCTGCAAAAAAGCAGCGTTCAGCTCCTAACGCAGCCCCATTGTTTCCTATGGGGAAACAGCTTCTAAGTCTGCACCTAACACCCTAACATGTACCTCGAGCCTAAACACGCATAACCTTATACTTATTAACCCCTAATCTACTGCCCCCGCTATCGCTGACACCTGCATATTTTTTTAACCCATAATCTGCCGCTCCGTACACCGCTGCAACCTATGTTATCCCTATGTACCCCTAATCTGCTGCCCCTAACACCGCCGACCCCTATATTATATTTATTAACCCCTAATCTGCCGCCCCCAACGTCGCCGCTACCGACCTACAATTATTAACCCCTAATCTGCCGACCGGACCTCACCGCTACTATAATAAATGTATTAACCCCTAATCCGCCTCACTAACCCTATAATAAATAGTATTAACCCCTAATCTGCCCTCCCTAACATCGCTGACACCTAACTTCAAGTATTAACCCCTAATCTGCCGACCGGACCTCACCGCTACTCTAATAAATGTATTAACCCCTAAAGCTAAGTCTAACCCTAACCCTAACACCCCCCTAAGTTAAATATAATTTAAATCTAACAAAATAAATTAACTCTTATTAAATAAATTATTCCTATTTAAAGCTAAATACTTACCTGTAAAATAAACCCTAATATAGCTACAATATAAATTATAATTATATTGTAGCTATTTTAGGATTAATATTTATTTTACAGGCAACTTTGTATTTATTTTAACCAGGTACAATAGCTATTAAATAGTTATTTACTATTTAATAGCTACCTAGTTAAAATAATTACAAAATTAGCTGTAAAATAAATCCTAACCTAAGTTACAATTAAACCTAACACTACACTATCAATAAATTAATTAAATACAATACCTACAAATAAATACAATTAAATAAACTAACTAAAGTACAAAAAATAAAAAAGAACTAAGTTACAAAAAATAAAAAAATATTTACAAACATTAGAAAAATATTACAACAATTTTAAACTAATTACACCTACTCTAAGCCCCCTAATAAAATAACAAAGCCCCCCAAAATAAAAAAATGCCCTACCCTATTCTAAAATTAAAATAGAAAAGCTCTTTTACCTTACCAGCCCTTAAAAGGGCCTTTTGCGGGGCATGCCCCAAAGAATTCAGCTCTTTTGCCTGTAAAAAAAAAACATACAATACCCCCCCAACATTACAACCCACCACCCACATACCCCTAATCTAACCCAAACCCCCCTTAAATAAACCTAACACTAAGCCCCTGAAGATCTCCCTACCTTGTCTTCACCACACCGGGTTCACCGATCCGTCCTGGCTCCGACGTCTTCATCCAAGCCCAAGCGGGGGCTGAAGATGTCCATGATCCGGCTGAAGTCTTGATCCAAGCGGGAGCTGAAGAGGTCCATGATCCAGCTGAAGTCTTCTATCAAGTGGCATCTTCAATCTTCTTTCTTCTGGATCCATGTTCATCCCGCCGACGGGGAATATCCATCTTCACCGAAGACTTCCCGACGAATGACGGTTCCTTTAAGGGACGTCATCCAAGATGGCATCCCTCGAATTCCGATTGGCTGCTAGGATTCTATCAGCCAATCGGAATTAAGGTAGGAAAAATCTGATTGGCTGATGGAATCAGCCAATCAGATTCAAGTTCAATCCGATTGGCTCATCCAATCAGCCAATCAGATTGAGCTTGCATTCTATTGGCTGTTCCGATCAGCCAATAGAATGCGAGCTCAATCTGATTGGCTGATTGGATCAGCCAATCGGATTGAACTTGAATCTGATTGGCTGATTCCATCAGCCAATCAGATTTTTCCTACCTTAATTCCGATTGGCTGATAGAATCCTATCAGCCAATTGGAATTCGAGGGACGCCATCTTGGATGACGTCCCTTAAAGGAACCGTCATTCGTCGGGAAGTCGTCAGTGAAGATGGATGTTCTGCGTCGGCGGGATGAAGATGGATCCGGAAGAAAGAAAATTGAAGATGCCGCTTGATAGAAGACTTCAGCCGGATCATGGACCTCTTCAGCTCCCGCTTGGATCAAGACTTCAGCCGGATCATGGACATCTTCAGCCCCCGCTTGGGCTTGGATTAAGACGTTGGAGCCAGGACGGATCAGTGAACCCGGTGTGGTGAACACAAGGTAGGGAGATCTTCAGGGGCTTAGTGTTAGGTTTATTTAAGGGGGGTTTGGGTTAGATTAGGGGTATGTGGGTGGTGGGTTGTAATGTTGGGGGGGGGGTATTGTATGTTTTTCTTTTTACAGGCAAAAGAGCTTTTCTATTTTAATTTTAGAATAGGGTAGGGCATTTTTTTTATTTTGGGGGGCTTTGTTATTTTATTAGGGGGCTTAGAGTAGGTGTAATTAGTTTAAAATTGTTGTAATATTTTTCTAATGTTTGTAAATATTTTTTTATTTTTTGTAACTTAGTTCTTTTTTATTGTTTGTACTTTAGTTAGTTTATTTAATTGTATTTATTTGTAGGTATTGTATTTAATTAATTTATTGATAGTGTAGTGTTAGGTTTAATCGTAGGTAATTGTTGGTATTGTATTTAATTAATTTAATGATAGTGTAGTGTTAGGTTTAATTGTAGGTATTTTATTTAATTAATTTAATGATAGTGTAGTGTTAGGTTTAATTGTAACTTAGGTTAGGATTTATTTTACAGGTAATTTTGTAATTATTTTAACTAGGTAACTATTAAATAGTTAATAACTATTTAATAGCTATTGTACCTGGTTAAAATAAATACAAAGTTTCCTGTAAAATAAATATTAATCCTAAAATAGCTACAATATAATTATAATTTATATTGTAGCTATATTAGGTTTTATTTTACAGGTAAGTATTTAGCTTTAAATAGGAATAATTTATTTAATAAGAGTTAATTTATTTCGTTAGATTTAAATTATATTTAATTTAGGGGAGTGTTAGTGTTAAGGTTAGACTTAGCTTTAGGGGTTAATAAATTTATTAGAGTAGCGGTGAGGTCTGGTCGGCATATTAGGGGTTAATACTTGAAGTTAGGTGTCGACGATGTTAGGGAGGGCAGATTAGGGGTTCATACTATTTATTATAAGGTTATTGAGGCGGATTAGGGGATAATAACTTTATTATAGTAGCGGTGAGGTCCGGTCGGCAGATTAGGGGTTAATAATTGTAGGTAGGTGGAGGCGACGTTGGGGGCGGCAGATTAGGGGTTAATAAATATAATATAGGGGTCGGCGGTGTTAGGGGCAGCAGATTAGGGGTACATAGGGATAACGTAGGTGGCGGCGGTGTGTGGTCGGCAGATTAGGGGTTAAATATTTTTAATAGAGTGGCGGCGATGTGGGAGGACCTCGGTTTAGGGGTACATAGGTAGTTTATGGTTGTTAGTGTACTTTAGAGCACAGTAGTTAAGAGCTTTATGAACCGGCGTTAGCCCAGAAACTCCTGGCTTTTTTCTGCGGCTGGAGTTTTGTCGTTAGAAAAACTCTAAATACCGGCGTTAGAAAGATCCCATTGAAAAGATAGGATACGCAATTGACGTAAGGGGATCTGCGGTATGGAAAAGTCGTGGCTGGAAAGTGACCCTTACCTACAAGACTCTAAATACCAGCGGTAGCCCAAAACCAGCGTTAGGAGCCTCTAACGCTGGTTTTGACGGCTAACGCAGAACTCTAAATCTAGCCGTATTTGTTTTCATCACAGGAGCAAACCTGTAGAAAAAGGGTAATATGTTTGTTAGAATGATCAAAGTAATTTTTTTTTATCAGAAGTGTTTTTGTGTTTGAAAGCATAATGTTTTTTTTCAATTATGATTTTTTTTTTCTTATTGCTAGAAAAAAATTAAGATATGGAAATTGCTTATTGAACGACAATTGTTTTTTATTTTCAGTATGAAAACAGATATCTTAGTTGATAGTGTGAAAGGACTTAAAAACTGCCCTTGGACTCCCAACCTGAAGTATATTAAAGAAATTAGGTACGCAAGAAAATCAGTATAATGTATACATTTAATGGACATAAAAGTTACTGTTAAAGTATGTCTGGTATATATTGGCAACTAAACTCTCTATCACAATAAATTATTTAAACACAGATAAAATTATTATTTTGTAAGCAACATTTGCCTGGTTTTGATATTACAGTGCAGCTCAGAGATAAATTAATTTAAAAAGCATGTTGACATTTGTATTTCTGGTCTCTGTTGTAGCCAACCAGAGGCTGCGTTTTAGAGAAATATGAGACCCTGTGTAGCATTGCTCTATACTCAGGCACTCTCAGGATTACTGCATTACACACTCAAAGGGGTCGATTTATCAAGCTGCGGCGGACAGGGGACATACGCACCCCTGCCTGCCGCAGCTCGCCTTTGGTGGGCTGAATTCCGCTGCTGGAATTCAGCATTGCACAAAAACGCAATTTTGCGCTCTTGTGCAATGCAGCCCCATGCCTGCGCACAGCCAATCACACGCGGGTAGGAACTGTCAATCTCTCCGGTCACAAGAGACCAGGGAGATTGAAATTCGATGTGGCGAAGAGGTTAAGGAAGTAGCGGTCTGATGACCACTGCTTCATAAATACGGACTGCAGGTTCTCTTGTGAAGGCTGGCAACCCCAAAATCAACCCCAAAGTCTTCCTCTCTAAAAAACACAGTACGAAATCGCAAGCGTATTGCAATCTATTGTGCAGGGAGCGTTATCATTTGCACAACCTTGCACAAAGAATAATATACAATCGGGTATTGGAAGTGGATGATTACATATTTTAACCAAAAGATCTTAATGAAGCTGAAAGTTATTAAGTGCAACGTATACTTCTAATGTATATTGCAGGAAGAGCTATTAGCAAGCTTATTACGCTCATTTTACAAGCAATGAGTTAAGTGTTGATCTTGAGAGCAATTCAAAATATCAATGTAAAATTTAGCGCTAAAGCAGATCTTAGGCCTGAAGTAAACCATTATTAATTAAATAGTATAGCACAGAACTAAATGAACTCTACTACTTGTGCACCATTAGCTTAGCGCACCTTTGTCTTAGAGCTCGAGCAATATCCAACATGAACTTAACTGCATGCCCCCATATGTGAGGGATTTTGTGCATCTACGTTATCTGACATGTTAGTGTATCATAGACTGTTGCTTGAGCGATAGAAAAATAGCATTTCACAAAAATACTCTTTGCTCATAATAGCGCTCATATTTTTGTACTCAACTTAACTTATTTAAATATATATGATATGTTTTTGCAAAAATATATACAGTGGGGCAAAAAAGTATTTAGTCAGCCACCAATTGTGCAAGTTCTCCCACTTAAGAAGATGAGAGAGGCCTGTAATTTTCATCATAGGTATACCTCAACTATGAGAGACAAAATGTGGAAACAAATCCAGACAATAACATTGTCTGATTTGGAAAGAATTTATTTGCATATTATGGTGGAAAATAAGTATTTGGTCACCTACAAACAAGCAAGATTTCTGGCTCTCACAGACCTGTATCTTCTTCTTTAAGAGGCTCCTCTTTCCTCCACTCATTACCTGTATTAATGGCACCTGTTTGAACTTGTTATCAGTATAAAATACACCTGTCCACAACCTCAAACAGTCACACTCCAAACTCCACTATGATGAAGACCAAAGAGCTGTCGAAGGACACCAGAAACAAAATTGTAGACCTGCAGAGAGCTTGGACCAACGTAACAAAGGCTGCCATCAGTAACACACTACGCCGCCAGGGACTCAGATCCTGCAGTGCCAGACGTATCCCCCTGCTTAAGCCAGTACATGTCCGGGCCCGTCTGAAGTATGCTAGAGAGCATTTCGATGATCCAGAAGCGGATTGGGAGAATGTCATATGGTTAGATGAAACATATTTTACCCTTCCTGCCTCTAGTCTTATTCTGCAATTTTTTTACATCACTTTTAACTATCGGCTAGATTTAGAGTTCTGCGGCCAAAGGGGTGCGTTAGCTACGCTGGCTTTTTTTCTCCCGCACCTTTTAAATACCGCTGGTATTTAGAGTTCACAGAAGGGCTGCGTTAGGCTCCAAAAAGGGAGCGTAGAGCATATTTACCGCCACTGCAACTCTAGATACCAGCGTTGCTTACGGACGCGGCCAGCTTCAAAAACCTGCTTGTGCACGATTTCCCCATAGGAAACAATGGGGCTGTTTGAGCTGAAAAAAAAACTAACACCTGCAAAAAAGCAGCTTTCAGCTCCTAACACAGCTACATTGTTTCCTATGGGGAAACACTTCCTAAGTCTGCATCTAACACCCTAACATGAACCCGAGTCTAAACACCCCTAACCTTACACTAATTAACCCCTAATCTGCCGCCCCCGCTATCGCTGACCCCTGCATATTATTATTAACCCCTAATCTGCCGCTCCGTACAACGCCGCCAGCCACGTTATTCCTATGTACCCCTAATCTGCTGCCCCTAACATTGCCGACCACTATGTTATATTTATTAACCCCTAATCTGCTGCCCCCGCTATCGCTGACACCTGCATATTATTATTAACCCCTAATCTGCCGCTCCGTACACTGCCGCAACCTACATTATACCTATGTACCCCTAATCTGCTGCCCCTAACACAGCTGACCCCTATATTATATTTATTAACCCCTAATCTGCCCCCCACAACGTCGCCTCCACCTACCTACAATAATTAACTCCTAATCTGCCGACCGGATCTCACCGCTACTATAATAAATGTATTAACCACTAAAGCTAAGTCTAACTCTAACCCTAACACCCCGCTAACTTAAATATAATTTAAATCTAACGAAATAAATTAACTATTTTTAAATAAATTATTCCTATTTAAAGCTAAATACTTACCTGTAAAATAAACCCTAATATAGCTACAATATAAATTTTAATTATATTGTAGCTATTTTAGGATTAATATTTATTTTACAGGCAACTTTGTAATTATATTAACCAGGTACAATAGCTATTAAATAGTTAATAACTAGGTAACTATTTAATAGTTACCTAGTTAAAATAATTACAAAATTACCTGTAAAATAAATCCTAACCTAAGTTACAATTAAACCTAACACTAACTATCAATAAATTAATTAAATACAATACCTACAATTATCTACAATTAAACCTAACACTACACTATCAATAAATTAATTAAATACAATACCAACAAAAAAATACAATGTAATAAACTAACTAAAGTACAAAAAATAAAAAAGAACTAAGTTACAAAAAATAAAAAAATATTTACAAACATTAGAAAAATATTACAACAATTTTAAACTAATTACACCTACTCTAAGCCCCCTAATAAAATAACAAAGCCCCCCAAAATAAAAAAATGCCCTACCCTATTCTAAATTAAAAAAGTTCAAAGCTCTTTTACCTTACCAGCCCTGATCAGCCAATCAGATTGAGCTCGCATTCTATTGGCTGATTGGAAGAGCCAATAGAATGCGAGCTCAATCTGATTGGCTGATCGAATCAGCCAATCGGATTGAACTTGATTCTGATTGGCTGATTCCATCAGCCAATCAGAATTTTCTTACCTTAAGTCCGATTGGCTGATAGAATCCTATCAGCCAATCGGAATTCGAGGGACGCCATCTTGGATGACGTCCCTTAAAGGAACCGTCATTCGTCGGGAAGTCGTCGGTGAAGATGGATGTTCCGCGTTGGAGGGGTGAACATGGATCCGGAAGAAAGAAGATTGAAGATGCCGCTTGATAGAAGACTTCAGCCGGATCATGGACCTCTTCAGCTCCCGCATGGATGAAGACTTCAGTCGGATCATGGACATCTTCAGCCCCCTGCTTGGGCTTGGATCAAGACATCAGAGGAGCTCTTCTGGATCGATCGGTGAACCCGGCGTGGTGAAGATAAGGTAGGAAGATCTTCAGGGGCTTAGTGATAGGTTTATTTAAGGGGGGTTTGGGTTAGATTAGGGGTATGTGGGTGGTGGGTTGTAATGTTGGGGGGGGTATTGTATGTTTTTTTTACAGGCAAAAGAGCTGAATTCTTTGGGGCATGCCCCGCAAAGGGCCCTTTTCAGGGCTGGTAAGGTAAAAGAGCTTTGAACTTTTTTAATTTAGAATAGGGTAGGGCATTTTTTTATTTTGGGGGGCTTTGTTATTTTATTAGGGGGCTTAGAGTAGGTGTAATTAGTTTAAAATTGTTGTAATATTTTTCTAATGTTTGTAAATATTTTTTTATTTTTTGTAACTTAGTTCTTTTTTATTTTTTGTACTTTAGTTAGTTTATTTCATTGTATTTATTTGTAGGTATTGTATTTAAATTATATTTAAGTTAGGGGGGTGTTAGGGTTAGAGTTAGACTTAGCTTTAGTGGTTAATACATTTATTATAGTAGCGGTGTGGTCCGGTCAGCAGATTAGGGGTTAATTATTGTAGGTAGGTGGAGGCGACGTTGGGGGTGGCAGATTAGGGGTTAATAAATATAATATAGGGGTCGGCTGTGTTAGGGGCAGCAGATTAGGGGTACATAGGTATAATGTAGGTTGCGGCGGTGTACGGAGCGGCAGATTAGGGGTTAAAAAAAATATGCAGGTGTCAGCGATAGCGGGGGCGGCAGATTAGGGGTTAATAAATATAATATAGGGGTCGGTGATGTTAGGGGCAGCAGATTAGGGGTACATAGGGATAACGTAGCTGGCGGCGGTGTACGGAGCGGCAGATTAGGGGTTAACATTTTTAATAGAGTGGCGGCGATGTGGGGGGACCTCGGTTTAGGGGTACATAGGTAGTTTATGGGTGTTAGTGTACTTTAAAGCACAGTAGTTAAGAGGTTTATAAACCGGCGTTAGCCCAGAAAGCTCTTAACTCCTGACTTTTTTCTGCGGCTGGAGTTTTGTCGTTAGATTTCTAATGCTTACTTCAGCCACGACTCTAAATACCGGCGTTAGAAAGATCCCATTGAAAAGATAGGATACGCAAATGGCGTAGGGGGATCTGCGGTATGGAAAAGTTGCGGCTGCAAAGTGAGCGTTAGACCCTTTCCTGACTGACTCCAAATACCAGCGGGCGGTAAAAACTAGAGTTAGGAGCCTCTAATGCTGGTTTTGACGGCTACCGCCCAACTCTAAATCTAGGCCTAAGGTAATAAAGGTATCAATGCTTGTATCACAAGTAACAGGTATAAATTTACTTTTGTCCCGTAGACCTAAATGCCTTATAGATAATTAATTCATCATTACACTAAAACCAACGTAAGCTTATTACATTTAGCAAAAAAGGATTTGAGCTTTAGATGTCTGAAAAACTTGTGCAAGTCCTGTTCTAATTTAAAGAAATCTCCAATTGTGTCCTTACAGAAAGAGAAACCTTTTGTTAATACTTCTTCTTGTCAGTACAGTCTTAGAGATGTTAATTACACTCAGCGATCCCACGGCGTGTCATTCACCACGGTTGTATCACAGTGCCCATTGCGGTACCTTGCTGTGTTGTGTTCCGATCGGCTAATAGAATGCGAGCTCAATACGATTGGCTGATTGGATCAGCCAATCGGCTTGAACTTCAATCTGATTGGCTGATTGCATCAGCCAATGTGATTGCTTGGGCAGTGGGCAAAGCGCCTGGATAGTGCACCAATAGCTTCAAACAAAGGACGCCTAGCCGCCGAGAAAATTGGAGTAGGTAGTGAGTAGTGAGAAGCGCCAAAGGCAGGTGCAGTAAATGTATTCTATATTTAATTATATTAGCGATAAATGAGTGGAAAACATACAATGAATTGAATTTACACAATAAAAGTACAATAAAAATACAATAAAATTACAATAAAAAATACAATATAAATACCAAACTGGTGGATCCAACTGGCTAACAAGAAAAATAAATAGTAGGACTAGTAGGAGTTGGCCTATCTGGTCTATGGTCTATGATGAGACCCTGGAGTAGGCCTGTGACCTAATACGAGGCTGTCTCACATCTGGTAGAGTGTGGCAATGTGAATAACCGGTAGTGTGCAAAGATTATCACCAATATAAGGTGAACAAGAAAGATGTGAAAAAAACACACAATGCAAAAACAAAAACAAAAACAAATCCAAAAACAAAAACAAAAAATTATTAAAAAATAAATGATGTTGATACCACTATATGGGGGGTTATAACACAATTGGTGTCGTGAGTGATAACCAAAAAATAATAAAAAAAATGTGACCACAAATAGTTAGATAAGTGTCACAATCCAGCTGAATATTATAATCTAAAAAGCAAAGTTACAAAAAAAGCCAAGTTACAAAAAAAAAAGTGAACACAAACTTGTTTCCTGGTAGCGAGAAGTGTCGTGGTGTAGTATATTTGTATTCCTGGTGGTGAGAAGTGTTGTGGTGATTCAGATGGTGAAAATCCTGTGATGAGTATCCTATTGGTCCTGGGCTCCCGTTACTGATAATGTCCTATAAACATAAAATACAATGTGTAAAAATGTCCAAACTGTTTGAGAAAGATTGGAAAATAGCTTACTAGCTGCTTGTCAACGCGTTTCGACCCAACTGTGTGGGCCTTTATCAAGACTGGTGTTGCTTATAAACTGGCAGCTTTATATACCCCATTTGTAATTGATTCACTATGGACAGGTGAAAAAACAGAAGTGGGGAAAACTGGAAGTCTTTTAAGATTCGTTTTTAACCACTTCTTTCTTTATCTTTCCAGATATTAATATATATAAATATTAAGCTTATATACATGGTCTATAATGGATTGTAAATATAGGTGTTCTCTTATGACTTACTTACATTTGCCCTTATGCATTACGATTTCAGCAGCCTGTGATTGGATGCAGACTTACTAGATGCTGTAATCTGATTGGTCTTTATTTCTCTTTAGTATGTTTACACAACATCTAACTCTGATACCTTTGCGTGTGGTGCGTCTGTGTTTGTCACAATACTTGTATGCATACAGAGTGTTATTAAGATTATCTATATGCAATTGGATTGATTGTGAATTGTGGAAGTGAAACTGGAGCTGACGATTTCCTATAGTCAAATATCCACTACGGGTGTTTGCCCTTCTGATTGGCTTATTTCTTGCCGGAAGGGGAACCTGATTGGTCTACGCTCCATTTTTACATAATACAGCTGATCGCTGCATAAATATTGCTCTATGACACCCGGCATTTAGATCTCTGTATTTAAGAGTGTTGTAATTATACGAGGCCATCGCTTGTGGTATCAAAGCCTCAAACTTATCTATAGTTCACAATATAGGTATGATTGTGAATGTTGATCGTTGTAAGGTCCTAATGCAAACATACAGCTGATCGCTGCAGAAAACTTGCTCCATGAGCCCCGGCATTTAGATCGCTGTGTTTAAAGATATATACCAGGATGTGTTAAGGATGTCAGGCCATCGTTTGTGGTATTGAATCCTCAAACTATTTGTAGTGCACAGTTTAAGTGTGATTGTGAGTGATGATCATTGTAGATCCTAATGCAAACAATTTTAATACAAACAGTCTTAATACAAACAATTTGTATGAATACTATTTGATTCACCATGCATAGAACAGTTGAATGTGATTACTTATTTTTATATGAAATAGCTGATATTGACAATAGGATAAAATAGACACTAAAGCATACGGTTTCTATAGTCAAATCTAGCCTGTATTTCAATATTGAGGGTTGATGTCATTTAGAACTCTAGTAACAGATTTTATTACTGTGTGAAACATAAGCGAGCTCATACATAAACAGTCAAGTGTATATGCTCCCTTCTGTTAGCTAGCTTGTATTTCAATATTGAGGGTTGATGTCATTTAAAACTCTAGTCTCTTTTGTGGTCTCGAGAGAGACATATAGGTTACATAAATTATAGTGTATAACACATAACCGTTTTGATTGGTTACTTAAAGGGAAACTGTGAGGGAAAAATAAGTGAGGGAAGCAAGTATGCCCTGCGTCCGATATAACTATGAGCGTCTATATATCTTCCAAAATAGGAGTAGGTCTGTATACAATCCCTTTCTGTAATGTTTAGCAAACATGATTGGGGATCCATATACTAGAACGCTAAATACTTAGCTCCCCAGATTCCAGCAGGGCATACTTGCTTCCCTCACTTGTTTTTCCCTCACAGTTTCCCTCTAAGTAACCAATCAAAACGGTTATGTGTTATACACTATAATTTATGTAACCTATATGTCTCTCTCGAGACCACAAAAGAGACTAGAGTTTTAAATGACATCAACCCTCAATATTGAAATACAGGCTAGCACAGAAAAGGAAGCATATACACTTTACTGCTTATGTATGAGCCCACTTATGTTCCACACAGTAACAAAATTTGTTACTTGTCATCTCTCTTAAAATTTCACTTAAAGTTTTACCTAAATATATCCTGTTATCCCTCTTAGTTTTATATTCAAGTTTTAATTTTATATGTACTTTTACGATACCCATAGAAATCGTTTGACTTACTGACATCCATACAAAATGTGCATATCAGTTTTTAAGAAGTCCTTTTATGAAGATCACTTATCTTCTCTCCTAAAGCTTTACCTCTATATATATCCTGTCATCCCTCTTAGTTTTATAGTTAGGTTTTATACTTTTAACGATACCCATAGAAATTGTATGACTGACATTCATACAAAATGTACATATCAGTTATCAAGAAGTCCTTTTATGAAGATTAAGCCTTATAACTATAACCAGAATGTGCACAGCGAATGGTCTGATGGATCTAAAATATTAGCTATAGTTTATGTAGTAGCGGCATTCTTTAACACAGATGGCGGTTCGACACAAAGAGAGAATAAATTTCTTTGCAGCAATCAGATGTATTGTGTATATATAGGTTACAGAACAATCAGGCTCCGTTCCTAGTAAAGATGAGCCAATCAGAAGGCCAAATGTCCGTAGTGAAGATTTAACTATAGAAACCGTATGCTTTAGTGTCTATTTTATCCTATTGTCAATATCAGCTATTTCATATAAAAATAAGTAATCACATTCAACTGTTCTATGCATGGTGAATCAAATAGTATTCATACAAATTGTTTGTATTAAGACTGTTTGTATTAAAATTGTTTGCATTAGGATCTACAACGATCATCACTCACAATCATACTTAAACTGTGCACTACAAATAGTTTGAGGTTTCAATACCACAAACGATGGCCTGACATCCTTAACACATCCTGTTATATATCTTTAAACACAGCGATCTAAATTCCGGGACTCATAGAGCAAGTTTTCTGTAGCGATCAGCTGTATGTTTGCATTAGGACCTTACAACGATCAACATTCACAATCATACCTATATTGTGAACTATAGATAAGTTTGAGGCTTCGATACCACAAGCGATGGCCTCGTATAATTACAACACCCTAAAATACAGAGATCTAAATGCCGGGTGTCATAGAGCAATATGTATTATGTAAACACGGAGCGTAGACCAATCAGGTCCCCCTTCCGGCAAGAAATAAGCCAATAAGAAGGGCAAACACCCGTAGTGGATATTTGACTATAGGAAATCGTCAGCTCCAGTTTCACTTCCACAATTCACAATCAATCCAATTGCATATAGATAATCTTAATAACACTCTGTATGCATACAAGTATTGTGACAAACACAGACGCACCCCACGCAAAGGTATCAGAGTTAGATATTGTGTAAACATACTAAAGAGAAATAAAGACCAATCAGATTACAGTATCTAGTAAGTCTGCATCCAATCACAGGCTGCTGAAATCGTAATGCATAAGGGCAAATGTAATTAAGTCATAAGAGAACACCTATATTTACAATCCATTAAATATCCCCACAACACTTCTCACCACCAGGAATACAAATATACTACACCACGACACTTCTCACCACCAGGAAACAAGTTTGTGCTCACTTTTTTTTTTTTTGTAACCGCTTTTTTTGTAACTTATAATATTCAGCTGGATTGTGACACTTATCTAACTGTTTGTGGACACATTTTTTTTTATTATTTTTTGGTTATCACTCACGACACCATTTGTGTTATAACCCACCATATAGTGGTATCAACATAATTTATTTTTTAATAATTTTTAAATTTTTTGTTTTTGTTTTTGGATTTGTTTTTGTTTTTGCATTGTGTGGTTTTTTCACATCTTTCTTGTTCACCTTATATTGGTGATAATCTTTGCACACTACCGGTTATTCACATTGCCACACTCTACCAGATGTGAGCCAGCCTTGTATTAGGTCACAGGCCTACTCCAGGGTCTCTTCATAGACCATAGACCAGATAGGCCAACTCCTACTAGTCCTACTTTTTATTTTTCTTGTTAGCCAGGTGGATCGACCAGTTTGGTATTTATATTGTATTTTTTATTGTAATTTTATTGTATTTTTATTGTACTTTTATTGTGTAAATTCAATTCATTGTATGTTTTCCACTCATTTATTGCTAATATAATTAAATATAGACAAGAAAAAAGAGAACAAATCCGGACAGTTAGTCAGTGCAAGTCGAGTTTATTCCTTAAGGTGGTAGTTTAGCTGGAGCTGCTTAAACCATCTGACATGTTTCGCGCATGTCACATGCGCTTCTTCAGAGATATAATTAAATATAGAATAGAATTACTGCACCTGCCTTTGGCGCTTCTCACTACTCACTACCTGATTGCATCAGCCAATCAGATTTTTTCTACCTTAATTCTGATTAGCTGATAGAATCCTATCAGCCAATCGGAATTGAAATGACGCCATCTTGGATGATGTCCCTTAAAGGAACCTTCATTCGTCGGGAAGTCGTCGGTTGAAGAGGATGGCTCCACGTCAGCTCCTTTGAAGATGGCTCCGCTCTGCTCCGGATGGATGAAGATTGAAGACGCTGCCTGGATGAACACTTCTTCCAGATGGAGGACCTCTTCTTGCCCCGCTTGGATGAAGACTTCTACCGGATGAAGGACCTCCTCTGCGCACCTTGGATGAAGAATTCTGCTCGGCTGGGTGAAGACGACTCAAGGTAGGATGATCTTCAGGGGGTTAGCGATAGGTTTTTTAAGGGGGGTTTGGGTGGGTTAGAGTAGGGGTATGTGGGTGGTGGGTTGTAATGTTGGGGGGGGTATTGTATTTTTATTTATAGGTAAAAGAGCTGATTACTTTGGAGTAATGCCCCACAAAAAGCCCTTTTAAGGGCTGGTAAAAGAGCTGATTACTTTGGTAGTTTAGAATAGGGTAGGGCATTTTTTTATTTTGGGGGGATTTTTTATTTTATTAGGGGGCTTAGATTAGGTGTAATTAGTTTAAACATCTTGTAATTCTTTTTTAATTTTTGTAATTTAGTGTTTGTTTGTTTTTGTATTATAGAATAGTTTATTTGATTGTATTTTAAGTTAGCTAATTGTAAGTAATTTATTTAATTAATTTAATGATAGTGTAGTGTTAGGTGTATTTGTAACTTGGGTTAGGATTTATTTTACAGGTAATTTTGTACTTATTTGAACTAGGTAGCTATTAAATAGTTATTAACTATTTAATAGCTATTGTACCTAGTTAAAATAAATACAAAGTTGCCTGTAAAATAAATATAAATCCTAAAATAGCTACAATGTAATTATTAATTATATTGTAGCTATATTAGGGTTTATTTTCTAAGTAAGTATTTCGTTTTAAATAGGATAGCAGATTAGGGGTTAAAACTATTTATTCTAGTGTTTGCGAGGCGGGAGTGCGGTGGTTTAGGGGTTAATACATTTATTATAGTGGCGGCGAATTAGGGGTTAATAATTGTAGTTAGGTAGTGGTGACGTTGGGGGGGCAGATTAGGGGTTAATAAATATAATATAGGGGTCGGCGATGTTAGGGGCAGCAGATTAGGGGTTCATAGTAATAATGTAGGGGGCGGCGGTGTCCGGTCGGCAGATTAGGGATTAAAAAAAATTATTAGAGTGACGGCAATGTGGGGGGGGGCCTTGGTTTACGGGTACATAGGTATTTTATGGGTGTTAGTGTACTTTGTAGCACAGTAGTTAAGAGCTTTATATTCACGCGTTAGCCCATAAAGCTCTTAACTACTGACTTTTTTTGGCGGTAGGAGTCTTGTCGGTAGAGGGTCTACTGCTCACTTCTCCCAAGACTCCAAATACCGGCGTTAGGCAGATCTTATTGAAAAGATAGGATACGCAATTGGCGTAAGGGGATCTGCGGTAGCCTCGAGTCGCGGTGAGGAAGTGAGCGTTAGACCCTTTCCTGGCTGACTCTAAATACCAGCGGGCGGTAAAAAGCAGCGTTAGGACCCCTTAACGCTGCTTTTGACGGCTAACGCAGAACTCTAAATCTAGGTGTTAGAGCGTTAACAAGTAAAAAGTAAAATGTTTTCACACAAGTGCTAAACCGACACGCAAAAAGCTGAACTTAGAAAAAAATACTTATACCCTTACTTGCACGTAAACCCGATCCCATACACTCAAGTGCGCTAAGCCAACATGAAATATGAATATTTCACATTCCAATGTTCTTCACATAGCAGTATATGTTCTATTATATATTTTAATAGATATCTGATGTTTTTTTGGTAAAATATATACATATATATATATATATATATATATATATATATATATATATATATATATATATACATACATTATATATACATATATATATATATATATATATATGTATATTTACAGTGTGTGTATATATATATATATATATATATAAATATATATATATATACACATATATTTATATATATAAATATATATATATATTTACAGTGTTAAAGGTAACCATCCTCACCTGTAATCTGTTTTCTTGTAATTAGTGTGTGTGTATAAAAGGTCAATGAGTTCCTGGACTCCTGACAGTCCCTTGCAACTTTCATCCAGTGCTGCACTGACGATTCTGGATTCTCAGTCAAGGGGGAAGAAAAAGAATTGTCAAAGGATCTGTGGGAAAAAGGTAGTTGAACTGTATAAAACAGGAAAGGGATATAAAAAGATATCCAAGGAATTGAGAATGCAAATCAGCAATGTTCAAACTCTAATCAAGAAGTGGAAAATAAGGCGTTCTGTTTGATAACATACTGCATTCATCTTGCAATCAATTCTGACCAAATTTCCTGTGCCTTTGTAGCTCTCACATCCACAAAACATCAGCGATCCACCTCCGTGTTTCACAGTAGGAATGGTGTACCTTTCATCATAGGCCTTGTTAACTCCTCTCCAAATGTATCGTTTATGGTTGTGGCCAAAAAGTTCAGTTTTGGTCTCATCACTCCAAATGACTTTGTTTCAGAAGGTTTGAGGCTTGTCTCTGTGCTGTTTGGCATATTGTAAGTGGGATACTTTGTGGCATTTGCGTAGTAATGGATTTCTTCTGGCGACTCGACCATGCAGCCCATCTTTCTTCAAGTGCCTCCTTATTGTGCATCTTGAAACAACCACACCACATGCCCTGTATTTTACCTGAAGTTATTTGTGGGTTTGTCTTTGCATCCCGAACAATTTTTCTGGCAAGTGAACAAGGAAAGACAGCGCCTCATAGTGCAGATAAATTTCATAAGCTGGGGTCACAGAGAAAACAAACAGTTGTAGATATACTCACAAGAGTACTGGCACTTTTGTAAAAAGAAGTGCAAATGGGCAGACTGACATTCAGCAGCAGTCAGTACGCTGGAACAGATGTCATCCAAACTTCAAGGGCACAGCCGTGGGCTCTCCTCCACAAACAGGCAGGGGATCTTCTGGATCGGCATTGTGTTGAAAAGTGCAACTTCCACTGCGTGCGGCTTCCACTGTGTGTTGAAAATTATCAGCGATGTCCAAATAATGATAAAAGCTGTAATTTAAAATCACCCATTGTAAAAACAATAGGGTATATGGAGATAAAAAGCCAAATGACAAGGCTTGAGTATAAGAACAAAGTACAATTTATTGTGTGAGCAATCACCATTGCACCGGAGTCTACATTCACCTTTTGAGACATCGTTCACAATCATCTTTGAGACTTTCTATGATAAGCATGATAAACTTTTTCTCTTTTTTATACAGATATAGAATTTGAGTATTACTATCACAAGTTTGAGCAAAATTTTGTTTTTTAATCACTTATTTTTTATCATATTTTGCTGTTTTTCTTTTTGTATTTTCTATACAATATTGCAGTTGCCCTATATTATAGAGACCAAATTAGCTGTATTGTCTAAATTATTATTCTATTGGGATTTTGATCTCTCTGGCGCACTCTATCACTATACACTTGTATAGCTTTTTCAATTTTTCTAGCAGTTGTGGCTGAAATTTTAGTCGGTCTACCTGACCGTGGTTTGGTTTCAACAGAACCCCTCATTTTCCACTTCTTTATTAGAGTTTGAACACTGCTGATTTGCATTCTCAATTCCTTGGATATCTTTTTATATCCCTTTCCTGTTTTATACAATTCAACAACCTTTTCCCGCAGATCCTTTGACAATTCTTTTGCTTTCCCCATGACTCAGAATCCAGAATCGTCAGTGCAGCAATGGATGAAAGATACAAGGGTCTGTCAGGAGTCCAGAAACTCATTGACCTTTTATACACACACACTAATTACAAGCAAAACAGATCACAGGTGAGGATGGATACCATTAATAGCCATTCAAACCCCTTTGTTTCAACTTGTGTGCATATTATCTGGCCAAAATCACCAGGGTATGTAAACTTTTAATCAGGGTCATTTGGGTAGTTTCTGTTGTCATTATGATTTAAAAAGAGTAAACACAGTTGATTGATAATAAATGGCTTCAGCCAAACACTAACCATGAAATCTGAAAAATGGCCAGGAAATCATAAATTCTGCCAGGGTATGTAAACTTATGAGCACAACTGTATATATATATATATATATATATATATATATATATATATATGACAAGAAGTGGTGGTAGAGATAGCGCTGAACAAGGGGGGATCCTAGAGGTAAGATTTATATATATATATATATATATATATATATATATATATATATAAATATAATAATAATAAAACATCTGCCCAGATATGTAGCAGTTAAAAATAAAGTACAAATATATATATGCCCGTAGGGAGTATGTAGAGGTATATATATGTTAAGATATCATGCTAATAAACATAGATACAGTTAAATACAATTGCAATAATGTAAACAAAGATGAATGTTAGTCCATTATATATAAATATAATCACACCATGAGTATCCGGTAGGTATAGCACTTACTAGAACAAACCTCAATCATATGAGGTAAGTTGCCGCATCTACAAGTGGGGGCCTTCCGGTAATATCAGGTGGAGACGGCTGGAGACAAGATGTATGTATTCTTCTCCCCTTGGATTATGGCGTATAGAACCAGGCGGAGGCTTGTTAGAGTTCTCTCCGTATATCCAATGGATTATGCAGAGTGAGAGACAAAGAAAGGGCACATAGTGTAATACAGTTTATTATAATATAAAAAAGTATAAAAAAGACAAATGGCCACTCACATTAAAAATCCTCAAACATATGCGGCATGCATAAAACACTTAGAAAATGTCTGTACATCATGGTCAGTCAATGGAATACTGTAGGTACTTCTGTAAGAACTAGGTACCAGTCCAAAGAGAAACCGTTCCTCCAAACACAGGTAGGTAATAAAAGGTAACACAAGTTATTATAAAGTCTGCAGCTAAAATACTACTCAGATAACAGTTCACAGTATCAGTGCAGCTTTATATAATCCCAAAGAAATGTCTCTTACGTGTTTCGAAGGCTATGTTGTTCTTCTTCAGAGGGTTTTTTAAAATGCTATGTTTCAAACATCCGATATCGGTCCTTAAAAGCCAGGTGGCGGCACGCCCCTGTGTCCAAATTCTTTCTACTGATTAGTTGAAGTCAGTAAATGTCATGACGTATTTACGTTCATGATGTATGTGTTGTTACGAATGCCATGCCACAGGTTAGGGTTTAGTGACGTCATGACGTTTTAGCGTACATGACGTGTTAGTTGATACAGTTACCATGGCAACTAACGGAATATTATTACAACTGTATATGAAAACATTCAAAAGTATATTATGATCTGAAATCCCTTTGTATACTTTAAGAAATTTACTGAGAGCCATAAGTACTTGAATGCCCCTTGTTAATTATACATACAAAAGCTTGTGCATAAATATACATACGGGCGGTTGTCATAGCAACTGTTTATGTGGCAAAGTATATAGTCAATATGGAAATATTCGTCATGTGGAGGAATATGTGCTCATATACATATATATTTTGATACTTCCTGTTGGTATTAAACCAAATTGAAGGCTGAAGAATTGTTAAGAATGTTCTTAGTTTAATCCAAATATAATATTATATGTTTTTCTTTATATAATTAATTCGGACAGTTATATATATATATATATATATATATATCTGTCTATCTATCTATCTATCTATCTATCTATCTATCTATCTATCTATATATTGATATATATTGATATATATCTATATCTATATATATATCTATAGATAGATAGATAGATAGATATATATATATATATATATATATATATATATATATGAATATATATTTAAAAAAATACTTAGAACATATCCCCCTATGTGAAGAACATTGGAATGTGAACTATTTACAGTAAATGCACAAATACTTTATTAAATATTGCATACATATGATTTTTCATGTTTTCAGCTACTTGACTACAAAGGGCTCCAATGCTTATATGTATATACTATGAGATAAGCCTGTTTTTTTAAAAGTGAGGTCCCTCTATCCCTATCCATCTATCCCTGTCCCTATCCCTCTATCCCTATCCCTCTGTTCCTATCCCTCTATCTCTGTCCCTATTCCTCTGTCCCTT